>NC_136264.1:79617324-79752324 GCF_964187855.1 Myxine glutinosa | reverse complement strand
GGTTATTTATTGTCTGATTAATTTCAAAGTTTGTTCAGTCCAGATTACAATTGTTTTCAGCATACTTCAGCACATCCGAGCGGCAGAGGTCATAGCTCTTAATGATGCGAGCTCAGATGACAGATAACATGGAGTGAAAATTCATTCTCTTAATTTCCCAAATGGTTTAATTTAGAGCCTAATTGCACAACACGACGGCGGGTCGGTCGAACAATGATCGAGGTATGTATGTTACCACCACGGGACGCAAGGAGAGGAGCAAAAGAGGTTAACGTCTGCTTATCCTCGCTTCCCATGTTGGTTAGCATACCTCAATCAATACTGTATTTTGGCGATTTCATCAATTACACAAACACATACAAATAAGAAGGTTTACAATGACTTGTCAAAGAGTTTTAAAGCTTTGCCTCAAAAACATGTCATTCATAAACTAACCCAAATGGGCCACTTTCTCATAAAAAAAAAACAACTCAGCTGAACATTACTATAACATATTGTTATGGATTTTGGGGTAGAGGGATATATAGATTCAGGTAGATCTGCCTAGGTAGGTGCTCGATGATCGTGGGTAGCAAGAACCATCTCGATGTAAATAACTGGAGGACCTGTCTAGCCCAGATGTTGGATAAGTTGGATATGTGTCCTCGCCACGAGGGGCGGGGAATGTTAAGTAGTTGTAGGGAACATGTTAATTCTCTTGTACAACGTTCCCTCTGTGATCATCCCATTGTCCCGTATGGCAACGCACCGTAGACATTAGTTAGGCCCATTATCGCACACACTACTTAGATTTCCCCTCCACCATAATAACAATAAAACCCACCGGAAGTCAGTTCAGGGCACCGCCGATGCAGCTACAGCCAGCTGCATCGCCAGCTGGCATGGCAACACACATCAAGCAGGCAGGCAATGGACACGCTCAGAGGGGCAGCAATTGGTCAAGGCAAAGGGCGAGTAAGAAGCAGGTCGCCGATTGGCAGAGTAAAGAAGGACATGTGATTGGTCAGGGGAGGGGCAGAAAGCTTCCCTGTGATTGGTGGAAGGAAGGTGGAAGGAGCAAGATACTGATTGGCCACCGACCGATGGGATGACACCAAGGGCACGAAGCACTCGGCTAATGGGAAGCAACGGGCGGATAAGAATATTCGAGAAGGCCGTGTTCAAAGTCTGCATATAGGAGCGCTCATTAGGGGGTTTTAGATATTGTCGCGTTTCTTTGTATCGGGGTCCGGCAATAAAGCCGCGTTTATTTTTGTACAAGAAATCGGGTTTTTGTGAGTTAATTTCCACAGGGTTGAAGATGCTTGTGCGCACAAACTGTCAGGTAAAGTTCCCGCTTCTTCTTCTTCTTTTCTTTCTACCTTCCACGCATATAGAGTGAAGTCCGTATTTGATCGTCGCCTCGGAGTAAAAGCTCGCTTTGGCTATTCGTGATTTCCCCGGTCTTAACTGAGGGGAAGTTACGCGACAATATTCACCAAACTTCAACGAACTATACAAGCATACATTTAAATATGAAACCAAACAAAGGCAATGCCAATCGAACAACCACACATATACAAATCAGTAAGCAATAAACTTCTGGTCATTATACACACTATTTCAATATAGTCATTATGTATTTTCAATTGCAGACATGTATATGACCAGCAGGATCTTCTTCAGTCGGATCTCAGGTCGAACTCTGATGACATTGATCCTCCATCTCCAGTCCCCTGGATCAAGCATTGCTGCACACAGTTCCTCAGACTCCAGTCCCCTGGATCAAGCATTGCTGCACACAGTTCCTCAGACTCCAGTCCCCTGGATCAAGCATTGCTGCACTCAGTTTCTCTGTCTCCACTCCCCTGGATCAAGCATTGCTGCACAAAGTTCCTCAGACACCAGTCCTTTGGATCAAGCATTGCTGCACACAGTTCCTCTGTCTCCAGTCCCCTGAATCAAGCATTGCTGCACACAGTTCCTCTGTCTCCAGTCCCCTGGATCAAGCATTGCTTCACACAGTTCCTCTGTCTCCAGTCCCTTGGATCAAGCATTGCTGTACACAGTTCCTCACACTCCAGTACCCTGGATCAAGCATTGCTGCACTCAGTTTCTCTGTCTCCAGTCCCCTGGATCAAGCATTGCTGCACAAAGTTCCTCTGTCTCCAGTCCCCTGGATCAAGCATTACTGCACTCAGTTCCTCTGTCTCCAGTACCCTGGATCAAGCATTACTGCACTCAGTTCCTTTGTCTCCAGTACCCTGGATCAAGCATTGCTTCACACAGTTCCTCACACTCCAGTACCCTGGATCAAGCATTACTGCGCAGTGTTTCTCTGTCTCCAGTCCCCTGGATCAAGCATTGCTGTACACAGTTCCTCACACTCCAGTCCCCTGGATCAAGCATTGCTGTGCGCAGTGCCTCTGTCTCCAGTCCCTTGGATCAAGCGTTGCTGCGCTGGGTTCCTCTGTCTCCAGTCCCATGGATCAAGCGTTGCTGCGCAGAGTTCCTCTGTCTCCAGTACCCTGGATCAAGCATTGCTGCGCACAGTTCCTCTGTCTTCAGTACCCTGGATCAAGCATTACTGCACACAGTTCCTCTGTCTCCAGTACGCTGGATCAAGCATTGCTGCACACAGTTCCTCAGCCTCCAGTACCCTGGATCAAGCATTGCTGCACGCAGTTCCTCAGCCTCCAGTCCACTGGATCAAGCATTGCTTTGCACAGTTTCTCTGTCTTCAGTACCCTGGATCAAGCATTACTGCGCAGAGTTTCTCTGTCTCCAGTCCCTGGATCAAGCATTGCTGCACAGAGTTCCTCTGTCTCCAGTCCCCTGGATCAAGCATTACTGCGCACAGTTCATCTGTCTCCAGTCCCCTGGATAAAGCATTACTGCACACTTCATCTGTCTCCAGTACCCTGGATCAAGCATTGCTGCACACAGTTCCTCAGCCTCCAGTCCCGTGGATCAAGCATTGCTGTACACAGTTCCTCACACTCCAGTCCCCTGGATCAAGCATTGCTGTGCGCAGTTCCTCTGTCCCAGTCCCTGGATCAAGCATTGCTGCACACAGTTCCTCACACTCCAGTCCCCTGGATCAAGCATTGCTGTGCGCAGTTCCTCTGTCCCAGTCCCTGGATCAAGCATTGCTGCGCCCGGTTCCTCAGACTCCAGTCCCCTGGATCAAGCATTGCTGCGTGCAGTTCCTCTGTCTCCAGTCCCGGGATCAAGCATTGCTGCGCACAGTTCCTCTGTCTCCAGTCCCCTGGATCAAGCATTGCTGCGCACAGTTCCTCTGTCTCCAGTCCCTGGATCAAGCATTGCTGCGCAAGAGTTCCTCTGTCTCAAGTCCCTGGATCAAGCATTGCTGCGCACAGTTCCTCTGTCTCCAGTCCTTGGATCAAGCATTGCTGCACGCAGTTCCTCTGTCTCCAGTCCCTGGATCAAGCATTGCTGCGAAAAGTTCCTCTGTCCCCAGTCCCTGGATCAAGCATTGTTGCGCACAGTTCCTCTGTCTCCAGTCCCTGGATCAAGCATTGCTGCGCACAGTTCCTCTGTCTTCAGTACCCTGGATCAAGCATTACTGCACACAGTTCCTCTGTCTCCAGTCCCCTGGATCAAGCATTGCTGTACACAATTCCTCACACTACAGTCTCCTGGATCAAGCATTGCTGTACACAGTTCCTCAGCCTCCAGTCCCCTGGATCAAGCATTGCTGCACACAGTTCCTCTGTCTCCAGTCCCCTGGATCAAGCATTGCTGCACACAGTTCCTCTGTCTCCAGTCCCCTGGATCAAGCATTGCTGCACACAGTTCCTCTGTCTCCAGTCCCCTGGATCAAGCATTGCTGTACACAGTTCCTCACACTACAGTCTCCTGGATCAAGCATTGCTGCACACAGTTCCTCTGTCTCCAGTCCCCTGGATCAAGCATTACTGCACACTTCATCTGTCTCCAGTACCCTTGATCAAGCATTGCTGCACACAGTTCCTCAGCCTCCAGTCCCCTGGATCAAGCATTGCTGCACACAGTTCCTCTGTCTCCAGTCCCCTGGATCAAGCATTGCTGTACACAGTTCCTCACACTCCAGTCCCCTGGATCAAGTATTGCTGTGCGCAGTTCCTCTGTCCCAGTCCCTGGATCAAGCATTGCTACACACAGTTCCTCACACTCCAGTCCCCTGGATCAAGCATTGCTGTGCGCAGTTCCTCTGTCCCAGTCCCTGGATCAAGCATTGCTGCGCACGGTTCCTCAGACTCCAGTCCCCTGGATCAAGCATTGCTGCGTGCAGTTCCTCTGTCTCCAGTCCCGGGATCAAGCATTGTTGCGCCCAGTGCCTCTGTCTCCAGTCCCTTGGATCAAGCGTTGCTGCGCTGGGTTCCTCTGTCTCCAGTCCCCTGGATCAAGCGTTGCTGCGCACAGTTCCTCTGTCTTCAGTACCCTGGATCAAGCATTACTGCACACAGTTCCTCTGTCTCCAGTACGCTGGATCAAGCATTGCTGCACACAGTTCCTCAGCCTCCAGTACCCTGGATCAAGCATTACTGCGCAGAGTTTCTCTGTCTCCAGTCCCTGGATCAAGCATTGCTGCACAGAGTTCCTCTGTCTCCAGTCCCCTGGATCAAGCATTACTGCGCACAGTTCATCTGTCTCCAGTCCCCTGGATCAAGCATTACTGCACACTTCATCTGTCTCCAGTACCCTGGATCAAGCATTGCTGCACACAGTTCCTCAGCCTCCAGTCCCCTGGATCAAGCATTGCTGCACACAGTTCCTCTGTCTCCAGTCCCCTGGATCAAGCATTGCTGTACACAGTTCCTCACACTCCAGTCCCCTGGATCAAGCATTGCTGTGCGCAGTTCCTCTGTCCCAGTCCCTGGATCAAGCATTGCTGCACACAGTTCCTCACACTCCAGTCCCCTGGATCAAGCATTGCTGTGCGCAGTTCCTCTGTCCCAGTCCCTGGATCAAGCATTGCTGCGCCCGGTTCCTCAGACTCCAGTCCCCTGGATCAAGCATTGCTGCGTGCAGTTCCTCTGTCTCCAGTCCCGGGATCAAGCATTGCTGCGTACAGTTCCTCTGTCTCCAGTCCCCTGGATCAAGCATTGCTGCGCACAGTTCCTCTGTCTCCAGTCCCTGGATCAAGCATTGCTGCGCAAGAGTTCCTCTGTCTCAAGTCCCTGGATCAAGCATTGCTGCGCACAGTTCCTCTGTCTCCAGTCCTTGGATCAAGCATTGCTGCACGCAGTTCCTCTGTCTCCAGTCCCTGGATCAAGCATTGCTGCGAAAAGTTCCTCTGTCCCCAGTCCCTGGATCAAGCATTGTTGCGCACAGTTCCTCTGTCTCCAGTCCCTGGATCAAGCATTGCTGCGCAGAGTTCCTCTGTCTCCAGTCCCTGGATGAAGCATTGCTGCGCAGAGTTCCTCTGTCCCCAGTCCCTGGATCAAGCATTGCTGCGCCCAGTTGCTCTGTCTCCAGTACCCTGGATCAAGCATTGCTGCACACACTCCTCAGCCTCCAGTCCCCTGGATCAAGCATTGCTGCATGCAGTTCCTCACACTCCAGTCCCCTGGATCAAGCATTGCTCCGCACAGTTCCTCTGTCTCCAGTCCCCTGGATCAAGCTTTGCTGCACCCACTCCTCAGCCTCCAGTCCCCTGGATCAAGCATTGCTGCACACAGTTCCTCTGTCTCCAGTCCCCTGGATCAAGCATTGCTGCACACAGTTCCTCTGTCTCCAGTCCCCTGGATCAAGCATTGCTGCACACAGTTCCTCTGTCTCCAGTCCCCTGGATCAAGCATTGCTGTACACAGTTCCTCACACTACAGTCTCCTGGATCAAGCATTGCTGCACACAGTTCCTCTGTCTCCAGTCCCCTGGATCAAGCATTACTGCACCCTTCATCTGTCTCCAGGACCCTGGATCAAGCATTGCTGCACACAATTCCTCAGCCTCCAGTCCCCTGGATCAAGCATTGCTGCACACAGTTCCTCTGTCTCCAGTCCCCTGGATCAAGCATTGCTGTACACAGTTCCTCACACTCCAGTCCCCTGGATCAAGCATTGCTGTGCGCAGTTCCTCTGTCCCAGTCCCTGGATCAAGCATTGCTACACACAGTTCCTCACACTCCAGTCCCCTGGATCAAGCATTGCTGTGCGCAGTTCCTCTGTCCCAGTCCCTGGATCAAGCATTGCTGCGCACGGTTCCTCAGACTCCAGTCCCCTGGATCAAGCATTGCTGCGTGCAGTTCCTCTGTCTCCAGTCCCGGGATCAAGCATTGCTGCGCACAGTTCCTCTGTCTCCAGTCCCCTGGATCAAGCATTGCTGCGCACAGTTCCTCTGTCTCCAGTCCCTGGATCAAGCATTGCTGCGCAAGAGTTCCTCTGTCTCAAGTCCCTGGATCAAGCATTGCTGCGCACAGTTCCTCTGTCTCCAGTCCTTGGATCAAGCATTGCTGCGCGCAGTTCCTCTGTCTCCAGTCCCTGGATCAAGCATTGCTGCGAAAAGTTCCTCTGTCCCCAGTCCCTGGATCAAGCATTGTTGCGCACAGTTCCTCTGTCTCCAGTCCCTGGATCAAGCATTGCTGCGCGAGTTCCTCTGTCTCCAGTCCCTGGATCAAGCATTGCTGCGCAGAGTTCCTCTGTCCCCAGTCCCTGGATCAAGCATTGCTGCGCCCAGTTGCTCTGTCTCCAGTACCCTGGATCAAGCATTGCTGCACACACTCCTCAGCCTCCAGTCCCCTGGATCAAGCATTGCTGCATACAGTTCCGCACACTCCAGTCCCCTGGATCAAGCATTGCTCCGCACAGTTCCTCTGTCTCCAGTCCCCTGGATCAAGCTTTGCTGCACCCACTCCTCAGCCTCCAGTCCCCTGGATCAAGCATTGCTGCACACAGTTCCTCTGTCTCCAGTCCCCTGGATCAAGCATTGCTGCACACAGTTCCTCTGTCTCCAGTCCCCTGGATCAAGCATTGCTGCACACAGTTCCTCTGTCTCCAGTCCCCTGGATCAAGCATTGCTGTACACAGTTCCTCACACTACAGTCTCCTGGATCAAGCATTGCTGCACACAGTTCCTCTGTCTCCAGTCCCCTGGATCAAGCATTGCTGTACACAGTTCCTCACACTCCAGTCTCCTGGAGCAAGCATTGCTGCGCACAGTTCCTCTGTCTTCAGTCCCCTGGATCAAGCATTGCTGTGCAGAGTTCCTCTGTCTCCAGTACCCTGGATCAAGCATTACTGCACACAGTTCCTCTGTCTGCATTCCCCTGGATCAAGCATTGCTGTACACAGTTCCTCTGTCTTCAGTACCTTGGATCAAGCATTACTGCGCGCAGTTTCTCTGTCTCCAGTCCACTGGATCAAGCATTGCTGTACACAGTTCCTCACACTCCAGTCCCCTGGATCAAGCATTGCTGTGCAGAGTTCCTCTGTCCCAGTCTCTGGATCAAGCATTGCTGCGCACAGTTCCTCAGACTCCAGTCCCCTGGATCAAGCATTGCTGCGACAGTTCCTCTGTCTCCAGTCCCGGGATCAAGCATTGCTGCGCTCAGTTCCTCTGTCTCCAGTCCCCTGGATCAAGCATTGCTTTGCACAGTTTCTCTGTCTCCAGTCCCTGGATCAAGCATTGCTGCACAGAGTTCCTCTGTCTCCAGTCCCCTGGATCAAGCATTGCTGCGCAAGAGTTCCTCTGTCTCCAGTCCCTGGATCAAGCATTGCTGCGCAGAGTTCCTCTGTCTTCAGTACCCTGGATCAAGCATTGCTGCGCCCAGTTCCTGTCTCCAGTCCCCTGGATCAAGCATTGCTGTACACAGTTCCTCACACTCCAGTCCCCTGGATCAAGCATTGCTGCGCTCAGTGCCTCTCTCTCCAGTCCCTTGGATCAAGCGTTGCTGCGCAGAGTTCCTCTGTCTCCAGTCCCCTGGATCAAGCATTGCTGCACACAGTTCCTCTGTCTTCAGTACCCTGGATCAATCATTACTGCACACAGTTCCTCTGTCTTCAGTACCCTGGATCAAGCATTACTGCGACAGTTCCTCTGTCTCCAGTCCCGGGATCAAGCATTGCTGCGCTCAGTTCCTCTGTCTCCAGTCCCCTGGATCAAGCATTGCTGCGCCCAGTTCCTCTGTCTCCAGTCCCTGGATCAAGCATTGCTGCGCACAGTTCCTCTGTCTTCAGTCCCTGGATCAAGCATTGCTGCGCTGAGTTCCTCTGTCTCCAGTCCACTGGATCAAGCATTGCTTTGCACAGTTTCTCTGTCTCCAGTCCCTGGATCAAGCATTGCTGCACAGAGTTCCTCTGTCTCCAGTCCCCTGGATCAAGCATTGCTGCGCAAGAGTTCCTCTGTCTGCAGTCCCTGGATCAAGCATTGCTGCGCAGAGTTCCTCTGTCTTCAGTACCCTGGATCAAGCATTGCTGCGCCCAGTTCCTCTGTCTTCAGTCCCCTGGATCAAGCATTGCTGTACACAGTTCCTCACACTCTAGTCCCCTGGATCAAGCATTGCTGCGCACAGTGCCTCTGTCTCCAGTCCCTTGGATCAAGCGTTGCTGCGCAGAGTTCCTCTGTCTCCAGTCCCCTGGATCAAGCATTGCTGCACACAGTTCCTCTGTCTTCAGTACCCTGGATCAATCATTACTGCACACAGTTCCTCTGTCTTCAGTACCCTGGATCAAGCATTACTGCACTCAGTTCCTCTGTCTCCAGTACCCTGGATCAAGCATTACTGCACTCAGTTCCTTTGTCTCCAGTACCCTGGATCAAGCATTACTGCACTCAGTTCCTCTGTCTCCAGTACCCTGGATCAAGCATTACTGCACACAGTTCATCTGTCTCCAGTACCCTGGATCAAGCATTGCTGCACACAGTTCCTCAGCCTTCAGTCCCCTGGATCAAGCATTGCTGCGCAGAGTTCCTCTGTCTTCAGTACCCTGGATCAAGCATTGCTGCGCCCAGTTCCTCTGTCTCCAGTCCCCTGGATCAAGCATTGCTGTACACAGTTCCTCACACTCCAGTCCCCTGGATCAAGCATTGCTGCGCACAGTGCCTCTGTCTCCAGTCCCTTGGATCAAGCGTTGCTGCGCAGAGTTCCTCTGTCTCCAGTCCCCTGGATCAAGCATTGCTGCACACAGTTCCTCTGTCTTCAGTACCCTGGATCAATCATTACTGCACACAGTTCCTCTGTCTTCAGTACCCTGGATCAAGCATTACTGCACTCAGTTCCTCTGTCTCCAGTACCCTGGATCAAGCATTACTGCACTCAGTTCCTTTGTCTCCAGTACCCTGGATCAAGCATTACTGCACTCAGTTCCTCTGTCTCCAGTACCCTGGATCAAGCATTACTGCACACAGTTCATCTGTCTCCAGTACCCTGGATCAAGCATTACTGCACTCAGTTCCTCTGTCTCCAGTACCCTGGATCAAGCATTACTGCACACAGTTCATCTGTCTCCAGTACCCTGGATCAAGCATTACTGCACTCAGTTCCTCTGTCTCCAGTACCCTGGATCAAGCATTACTGCACTCAGTTCCTCTGTCTCCAGTACCCTGGATCAAGCATTACTGCACTCAGTTCCTTTGTCTCCAGTACCCTGGATCAAGCATTACTGCACTCAGTTCCTCTGTCTCCAGTACCCTGGATCAAGCATTACTGCACACAGTTCATCTGTCTCCAGTACCCTGGATCAAGCATTACTGCACTCAGTTCCTCTGTCTTCAGTACCCTGGATCAAGCATTACTGCACACAGTTCATCTGTCTCCAGTACCCTGGATCAAGCATTACTGCACTCAGTTCCTCTGTCTCCAGTACCCTGGATCAAGCATTACTGCACTCAGTTCCTCTGTCTCCAGGCCGTATCCTTATTCAATGTGTTAATGTAGTTGAGAGTTGGTCGGCTCCGCTTCGGCCTTCCATGTTTCGGTGTTCAGAGTATAAGATTTAGTCCGTGGGCTGAGTAGGGTTTACATGCACCCCCCCCCCCCCCCACAACTTAACTTCCCGGGTATGTCCATGTACCCCCCACCCTAGGGGTTAGGAAAAACCATGTTAACAGAAAAAAAACTCATTCCCAAGGTACCTCCCACGCATATTTTGATGTTACCCCCCCTGTGTCAGTGATTTCCGAAAATTAGGGGTAGGCGAAATTCAAATGGCCATAACGTTTTACCTCGTCATCCTATGGTTGCATATGACCCCTCAAAATGTTTGTCCTGGGACACTCTTTACAATGATATGTGTTATATGCAAATGAGGTCACCAGAGGTCAAACTATGAGGGAATGAGTTTTTTTTTCTGTTAACATGGTTTTTCCTAACCCCTAGGGTGGGGGGTACATGGACATACTCGGGAAGTTATTACATGGACTTCCCGGAAGTTAAGTTGTGGGGGGGGGGGGGGGGGGTGCATGTAAACCCTACTCAGCCCACGGACTAATTGGAAACAGGTTCGTTTTTGCGGAGGTGGCCGTGCTCAGCAATCCTGAGATTTCTTCTCCTCGTTTCAACTCACAGCCCAGGAAGAGAACCATACAGTTCTTTATTACCCTGCGCTGGCGAAGCGAAAAGTGGGGTTAAGCATTCAAATACGTACGTACGTGTGCCGTGTTTGCATTTTAAAAATTCATTTTCTCGGCAACCGTTGGTCCCATCGACATGAAATTTTGACCAGAGGAGGGACTCCTCCTGTATAATATTTTAATGATTATTATGACGTCATAGGTCACGTGGTACAGGCGCCATCTTGGAAAAACGTTATACCTCTCGCGAGATCTCGGAGACGGTGGGAGGGATTTTCGAAGCTCCACACGGTCTCCACGTTTTTCGAAGTTAAGTCTGTTCACAATTGTATTTTGTCGAAACTGTATTTATCTTTCGGTGTGTGAAGTTATTGTGTGCAACTTTGGTTGTTTCTCGGTGTTTATCTTTCATAAATTGATCGTCTGTTTGCCGTGTCGCGAGCAAGGCCTTTGCCGCGTCGCGAACGATTTGAAATCGAAGTTAAGTGATTGTTCCCATTTGTATTTTCGTTAAAACTGTATTTATTTATGGTGTTGTACGTATATTGTGTCCCGACGAAGATTTTTCGGTGCAAATCTTTCATACCTGTATTGAAAATCGTGTTAATTCGTGTCGTGTCTTGAGGCCTTGTACAGTGTGCACTGTACAACCTTGAGGCTTTGTTTTTCTCTCAGCGGTCCGTCGTTTTGTGATCCAATAACTTTCGTTCTCTGTATTCCCAGGCTTTTCACCCATAGCCTACTTCCTTGTGTAAATCTCAACTCAAAAAAAAAAACAACAACACAAAAAAAAACAAAAACATTTCCTTCTCTGTTCTCATTCGTTTTTTCATTCTTATTCGTTCGTATTCGTTCGTTCGTTCTTCGACCACGTGTTTCTCCCCCATTTCCCCAGATAGTTTTCACTCATTAACCTTCAATGTTTACACTTTCCCCTCAAGTTATGTATTCCGTCATATTTTATAACACCTTTTTCTTCTTCTTCTTTAAAAGGCTGCTTTCGACTTGCTCACCAAATCAATTCATCCCAAAAAAAATATCCATCTCCTATAGTGCCATTTTTCTACATTCCCTAAACTCTCCTGCACTCCATCCTCCATCCAGCGTCCTTAAACGTATTTTTAACTCGAAGGTCACAAGAAACTCATTTTGCAATAAATGTTCGTTTCCCATAAATCGTACACTTTCAAAAATCCAATCTCACCCCTCCCCTCCAAATCTTCCCCATAACCCCTCCCCTCCAAATCTTCCCCATCACCCCTCCCCTCCAAATCTTCCCCATCACCCATCCCTTTCAAATCTCCCCCCTTGCCCCCTCCCTCCTAAACTACCCCCTCACCCCTCCCCGCCAAGACGCCCCCTCGCCCCTCCCCTCCTAGACTCCTGCCTCACCCCTCCCCTCCAAATCTCCCCCATATCCCATCCCTTTCAAATCCCTCCCCTTGTCCCTTCCCTCCCAAACTCCCCCCTCACCCCTCCCCTTCAAATCTCCCCACCCTCATTGCTTCTCAATTTCCCCCCTCTCACTCCCCCTCCTCAAAGCGTCCTCCCCGCTTCTTCCCCCTTCAAACTCTCACCTCCATCTCCCCCAACCTTCTGCCTCGCTCTTCCCCCTCCTCAAATAACACCTCATTGTGGCTCACCCAATCACCATCAAACCTTTTGTCCGCCCCATCCTTCCCTTTCTCCGAGCTATTCTGAAATCTCTGACACACCTTCAACAGCTCTCCCTACCTCTTCCACCTCTTCCACATCTTACCCTACCCCTCCTCCCCCCTGTTCTGTATCTGATGCTCCCCCTTCCTCTTCATTAACGGTATGGACCTCAAACATCCGGGGCCTTCGTTCAAACTTAACTGATCTCTCCATACAGGTTGCTTCTGTCAAACCAGACGTGATCTGCTTAACAGAAACTTTCCTCCTTTATGATGTCTCTGATTCCATAGTATCTCTCCCGGGCTACTCCCTCCTCCGGTATGATAGACCTGAGCCTCGTCCTGGAGGCGGGGTTGCTATCTTTATCAAAAACTCTCTTCCTCACTCGCCCTGCACTGCACTCTCTCCACCTCACCCCCAGGAATACCTCTGGCTACGGCTTCCCCTTCGCTCCCACCTCTTGTTCATATGTGTGTTGTACCGTCCACCAAACAGTGATGACTCCATCTACATCTCGCTGTCTGATGATATGGACCAACTTCTATCTACTCATCCCAACTCTCTCTTCCTCATATGTGGTGATTTCAACTGTCATCATGCCAGTTGGCTGGGTGTGGGTACCTCTCTCACCAGCCATGGCTCCTCAGCAAAGGACTTCTGTGACTCACTGGGACTGACACAATCTGTCAATTTCCCGACCCGGATCTTAGTCAACGGAACATCTTCTCTTCTGGACTTGTTTATGACTAACTTCCCTGAAAATGTCTGCTGCTCTTCCTCTGCTCCGATCGGATCATCTGATCATGTCCTTGTTAAAGTGGACATCTCTCTGACCATCCTCAGGGAGCCTGCTCAGCGTCGACGAGTCTGGCATTTCACTCAGGTCAACTGGCACGGTCTTCAAGCAGCCATCAATCATCTGGACTGGTCTCCCATCTCTACCACCTCTGACATCAACTCATCCTGGGAATTCTTCCAAAGTAAATTGCTCTCTCTCATGCACAGATTTATCCCATCTCGTCTTCAGTTGTCATACCCTTCCTCCCATCCATGGTACACGGAATCTTGTGGTGAGGCTGTTGCCCAGAAACAACTTGCCTTCGTCTCCTGGAAAGCAAATCCAACGGAAGGAAATCTCATTTCCTTTCACAAAGCCCGAAACAAGTGTGTGTCCACCCTCAGGAGAGCCAGGAAACAATATCTCTCCGTTCTCAAGACCGAACTCTCTTATCTGTCTCCCTCTTCCAAATCCTGGTGGCGTCTGGTCAAATCCGTTTCTGGTGTTTGTTCCCCCTCCATCCCCTCCCTTACCTCAAACGGCTACACAGCTGACTCCGCACGTGAAAAAGCTGAATGCCTCAACTCTGTGTTTGCCTCTAAATCTTGTGTCCCAAACCCATCCCTCTCTGTACCCACCATACCCAGTCGTACCCTGCTGCTCCTGGACTCCGTGTCCTTTCCTCCTGACAAGGTGGAAAAGTTTCTGTCAACCCTCGACTCTGATTCTGCAACTGGACCCGACGGCATCAGCCCACGGGTCCTAAAATCCTGCTCTGCTGCTCTATCTCACCCTCTCTCTGTTCTCTTCACCCTCTCTTTTGCTCAAGGTCAACTGCCATCTGCTTGGAAATCAGCCAACATCACCGCTTTGCACAAAAAAGGTGCAAAAACAGATCCTAGCAACTACAGACCAATCAGCCTTCTCCCAATTATCAGCAAAGTCATGGAATCCATCATTGCTTCGGATATGAAATCTTTCCTCTTCTCCAATGGCTTGATCTCTGATCATCAATTTGGTTTCAGACCAGGTCACTCTACTCTGGACATGCTGCTTCTGCTGTCTCAACAATGGATGGAGGTCCTCAATGCCAAACAGGAAATTAGAGCTGTCTCCCTCGACATATCACGTGCCTTCGACACGGTCTGGCACCCCGCTCTGCTCACCAAACTCTCCTCCTTTGGTATCCATGGAAATCTCCACGCATGGCTGGCGGACTTCCTCTCTAGTCGTCGTCAACGTGTGGCCCTGAATGGGTTTCTCTCATCTCCTCTTCCTGTTCAGGCTGGAGTTCCCCAAGGCAGTGTTCTGGGCCCCGTGCTTTTTCTGGTCTTCATCAATGATCTCTCTGACTCTCTCGAAAATCCTCTCTATCTCTTTGCTGATGACTCCACTCCCTGCCGCTCCATTCCTCTTCCCTCAGATCGGCAGTCTGCTGCCTCCTCACTCTCTGAAGACCTGGACAAAATCACAGACTGGTCAAACAAGTGGAACATGTCTTTCAATCCTGACAAATCTCACACTCTTACTATGTCTCTCCGAAAAGATCGACTGGACAACCCTCCCATCTACTTTCTCAACAATCCTCTCCAAGAAGTTCTGTCGCTCAAGATTTTGGGTCTCACTATCTGCCATGATCTTTCTTGGGAAAACCACATTTCCAAGCTGGCCTCCAAAGCCAGTCGCCGACTGGGCATCCTCCGTCGTGCGAAGTCCTTCCTCGGCACACCTGAGCTCCTCACCACATACAAGGCTTTCATCCGCAGCTCAATGGAATACTGTTCTCCCCTATGGGCCGGTGCTCCTGCCTCACACCTAGCTCGGCTTCACGCTGTTGAAACCAAAGCTTTCAGAATTATTGGAATCTCCCACGATGAAGCTATCTCTGAGGGCCTTTCACTCACTCACCGCAGGCAGGTAGGTGGTCTTTCTGTCTTCTACCGACTCCTCTCCGGCCTTGCACCCCCAGCTCTCTCTGTGCTCTGTCCCCCAAATATTCCTACAGGTCGCACAAGATCTGCCAGCAACCCTCTGATGGTTAAACTGCCGAAATCTCGGCTCTCTGCTCACCTTCACTCTTTCATTCCTCTTTTCTCCCGCCTCTGGAACAAACTCCCTCACTCCCTTCAATCCCACTCCTCCCTCCAGGTCTTTAAAACAGCTGTTCACCACCATCTCTTATCTTCCCCCATCCAAAACCTTGATCTTTTCTACCCCCGCTAATTCACCCCAGATCCACCTTGTTTGAAATTCCAACTTCTTTCCTGGAAGTCCTGGCAGTGTCCATATGTTTTATACCTCTCCCACCGCCCCCTTCCCATGCCCCCCCCCCCCAAAGCCCTTGCCCTCTCTCAGATCTCTCGATGTCTCCATGTCTCTCTGTCCCTGCTCTCAAATGTTGTGTTTGTGTCCTTCCCCCTCTCTCCCCATCTTGTCTACCGCTCCCGATGTTATATGTTTTATGTGTCGGTTTGTCTTTCTGTGTGATTAATGTTCGCTCTTTCACGAGCCTCGATCTTGTATAAAAAAACAAAAAACAAAAAAAAACCTCTATATCTCTCAAGCCGTTTGATGGAAAACATTGAAACATGGCTCATTGTCAAGTACTCACCATGGGGAATAAGATATGTTGATGGTGATGTCATCGCATCAGTGTCTTAATTATGACGTCATAATTCGACAAGTACAACGCTTGATCTGATCAGCATGAATAAAACAAAAATTCCTCTGCAACTGTTAGTCCGATGGACACGAAATTTTCAGAATATGTGCGGCTCCTGTAATTTTTTTTAATGATAATTAAAACGTCATAGGTCACGTGCTGCATACGCCATTTTTGAAAAAATCGAAAAAGGCTGCACCTCTCTATCTCCGAAACCGCTCCATGGAAAAAATTGAAACATGGCTCATTGTCAAGTACCCCCCTTGGGGAATAAGATTTGTTAATGATGATGTCATCTGTGCCTTCGTTATGACGTCATAATTCGACAAGTACAACACGTATCCGATAATTGTGAATTTTTTTTTCTCAGCAACTGTTGCTGTGATGGGCACGAAATTTTCACCATAGGAGTGTCTCCTCATGTAGAATATTTTAATGATAATCATGACGTCATAGGTCATGTGGTACAGGCGCCATATTGGTAAAACCGAAAAATGTTGCACATCTATTTCTCCAAAACCGCTGAATGGAAAAAATTGAAACATGGCTCATTGTAAAGAACTCCATATGGGGAATAAATGCTGTTAACAATGACGTCATTGGTGCCATAATTATGACGTCATAATTCGACAGGGACAACGCTTAGTCTGATCAATTTGAAATGTATTGGGTGTGATCTATGCAACAATTATATTAGAGGATATAAATTTATGATGTCATCGCTCACATGGTCTGGCAGCCATATTGGATCAAAGAAAAAAATGTTCAAAAACAGAAGAGTTGGCTCACAATAAGTTGACTGCGCAGGGTAAGCATTCTATGAATACCATCTAGTTTGTCCTTTGTTCAGGCCAATGGACATTTAAAGCTGAACGATGAAGTCGGGTGTAGCATCCATCAAGTCCCTTCTCATGGGGCGCAGTGAGGGTCCATTGTTTCACTTCCATAAAGTATGACAGACTCAACGGTTGCCATGAACAGTCGTTCCTTGATACGCCGATAAAGTGTTAACTTTCATATCTTGAAAGTTTGTTGCAAGCTCACCATGCAGCAGCTTTCCTTTGTTTGGTATCCTGAGCAGTTGTGTTAACCCAGGAACTAAGATACTTGAAGTTATTGACTGTATCAAGTTATATTCCATCGTTTGATATGATTGAGACCTCTCTCAACTTTTTGAATACCATCACTTTGGTTTTATTAATATTTGTTAGCCCTATCTTACCGAGAGGTATGTCGTCCTGGCAGGGTAGCCGAGAGGTATGTCGTCCTGGCAGGGTAGCCGAGAGGTATGTCGTCCTGGCAGGGTAGCCGAGAGGTATGTGCAATCTCCTCTGAGTTGTCTCGCCTCGGTTTTAATCTAGACCCAGATATAAATTGTCATTCTGGAATTCCTCAGACACTTTGGTTAATTCCAAATTGCTACCTTAGGATGAACTTTATGCCTGCATGGCCAGAATATGTTTGTGAAAGACTTAGGCCAAAAAACGTTCCCAGTGTGACCCCATATGAAAATACCTTGGGGTCGTTAAAGAAGTAGCTTGGTTGTGTTTAATACACAAAATCAGTGTGTGTACAAAGACCTTGTGCAACTCTAAACTCCCACAACAACCCTGGATGTGCACATGACATAAGGAAACTGCAAACAGTATGGTGAAAGCCAACATTGTTTGAATATGGCAGAGTCTTCAATCTGAAGCGCATAAGTTAGCCAGTGAGTGCTGGCCAGTTGAGCCTAAATGCTATCGGGAACCATCATCAATATCTGTTTTTTAAAACTCTACCTTGTTGACTATTTTGTCTTTACCTTAGAAATTCCAGCAGGTACCAGCAGGCAATGGCCTACTCTTCTGTAAAGCTATCAAGGAGAAATTTAACATTGACAAGTGAGCGTCAGCAGACAAGCAAACTGACTTAACGCCTCCTCAAGTAATCGGTCATCCGAGGACATTGTGAGAAATCATACATGTCTACATTGTTCCTTTCATGGCTACCGCACTCAAAACGTTTCCAAAAACAAATTAAGCTATTTGAATAAGGGCGGAAACAAAGCTACCATGAGTTGGTGCTATCGCTTTGGCAAACTTCAGCTTGCTTAGATCTTGGGCATAGCCAGCTGGCTGCAGGCCTCTTGCCAAGGCAGCATGAGCGAAGCATCTGGTTACAATTTTGCCAGAAAATGTGCTTGAAAAGCCAGCCAAGCACACAGGCCACATGCATGGCTGGGCCTGCGGTTCATACCATTTGTGATAGCTCGAATGTGTTGTTCAAACAGTACAACACTGCCTTCATTGTAGGCATGACATGCTCTCCCAGTTAAGGATAACATTTCAGCAGCCCTTATGAGCCCCTGGTTGCCCATAAAATTACAAATTGTTGTTATTTACATTATCCATGTAATGCGATGCTTGTTGAAATCCCACTGGGACAGTTTGCGCTTCCAGCAGCAACTGAGAGATCGTAAGTTATATTGTGTGGAGCTTTCGCAGCATTGAGTGGTTCATTTGATTCCTTGCCCAAGAAAAGTAGAGATTTCCTCCAGCTACCAACTTGGAGGTTTCATCTTTCATAAGATATTCCCTGTTTTCCTAATCTACAACAAAAAGAGTTAGGAGTATTTGGGCAATCGTGCCACAGTGAAAGATGATCTGCGGTTGCAATGCAGCCGAGTTAGTTTTTGGATCAACACTTCGCCTTCGTTACCCCAACTAGCATTCACACCAGTTTGGACCAGAACAATTATGTGGACAGATTGCGAAGGAAAATAACTGATATACAGCACCTTCAGAAAGTATTCACACCCTTTTACTTTTTTCGCATGTTGTGTTACAGCTGGAATTTAAAATGGATTAAACTGACATTTTTTTGTCACTGATCTACACATAATACCCCATAATGTCAAAGTGGAGTTTTATATCGAATTTCTTTTACAGAATAATTAAAAATGAAAAACTGAAATGGCTTCAGTCAATAAGTATTCACCCCCTTTGCGATGACACTCCAAATTGCGCTCAGGTGCATCCAATTTCCTTTGATTATCTTTGAGATGTGTCTACAACTTCATTGGAGACTACCTGTGGCCAATTCAATTGATTGGACATGATTTAGAAAGAAACACACCTTTCTATATATGGTCCCACAGTTGACAGAGCATGTCAGAGCAGAAGCTTTACCATGAAGTCCAAGGAACTGTTCGTAAAACTCCGAGATAGAATTGTGAGGAGGCATAGATCTGGGGAAGGGTATAAGACAGAAGGCTAGAGGGCTGAAAGTTCCCAAGAGCACAGCAAGCTCCATCATTAGGAAATGGAAAGAAAATGGAACTACCTAGACTCTCCCTAGAGCTGGCTGTCTGACCAAACTGAGCAACCGGGCAAGAAATGACCTTGGTCAGGGAGGTGACCAAGAACCCAATGACCACTCTGACAGAACTACAGAGTTCCTTGTCTTAGGTGGGAGAACCTGCTGGAAGGACAAAAGTCTCTGTAGCACTTCACAAATCTAGGCTTTATGAGAGAGGGCCAGATGGAGGCCACTCCTGAGAAAAGGCACATGACAGCACGCCTGGAGCAAAAAGGCACGTGAAAGATTCCGAAAGCATGAGGCAAAATATTCTGTGGTCGGATGAGATGAGAATTTAACTCTTTGGGCTGAATACAAAGCCCGCTATGTCTGGCAGAAACCAAGCACAGCTCATCACCCATCTAACATCATCCCTACTGTGAAACATGGTGGTGGCAGCATCATGCTATGGGGATGCTTTTCAGTGGCAGGGACTGGGAGACTTGTAAGGATAGAGGGAACAATGAATGGAGCCAAGTACAGGAAAATTATTGAGGAGAACCTGCTTCAGAGTGCAAAAGACCTTAGATTGTGGTGAATATTTACGTTCCACCAGAACAATGATCCCAAGCATACAACCAAAAAAACACTGAAATGGCTTCCGAACAAGAACCTGAAAGTCCTTGAGTGGCCCAGCCAAAGCCCAGACTTGAATTCCATTGAGAATCTGTGGAAAGATTTGAAGATTGCTGTTCACTGACGCTCCCCATCCGACTTGACAGAGCTTGAGCAAATCTGCAAAAAGGAATGGGAGAAACTCCCCAAATCCAGATGTGCAAAGCTGATACAGACATACCCAAGAAGACTCAAAGCTGGAATCAAAGCGCCAAAGGCACTTCTACGAAGTATTGACTCAGGGGGTTGAATACTCATGTAAATTAGATATTTATGTTTTTCATTTTAAATTCGTTTGGAAAAATTTCTAAAAACAACACCACTTTGACATGATGAGGTATTATGTGTGGATCAGTGACAAAAATTTCAGCTTAATCCATTTTAAATTCAGGCTGAAACACAATAAAATATGAAAAAAGTCAAGGGGTGTGAATACTTCCTGAAGGTGTTGTTCATCACATCCCCATCAGAGTTCAGCAGAAATCTGGTTCAGTGCACACAAGTGCACAAATACATTTTGTCTTGTACCCTTGTTTTTGTATGCAATGAGACCGTCAGGGCTTCTATGTAACCACATCATTCCACAGTCAGGCTTCTATGTAACCTCCCTACCAGAGCCACAGTCAAGTCATCAGCAGGAAGGACAAGTACTTCATCCTTGATTTTAATGGGAAGTCCGAAACTGTCAGTTTAGACAGACTCAAGCTCGCCTACATGGAAAGAGTCTGATCCATCTTATGCGACTGCTATAGCAGAACAATCTCCAGCTATATCGACTCCCACTGTTCCCATGAGCCTATACACAACAGCAGGTAATCAGGTCATCATAAGAAAAACTCCGTGGAAAAACTCCGTGGTAATGAACGTAGAGCATCAACGAAGGTTGGAAAGGGTGGAAATGCGAGTGGTTCGACGGATGTGCGGAGTATCGTTGAGAGAGAGGAAGACAAATGATGAATTGCGAAAGATGATGGGAATAGAGCCTGTGGTTGATGCTGTGAAGAGGAACAGGTTGAGATGGTTTGGTCATGTGTTGAGGAAGGATGAAAGTGACTGGTTGAGAAGAGTGACGGAAATGAATGTAGAAGGAAGTAGAGGACGGGGAAGACCGGGAAAGACTTGGCTAAAGATGGTGGAAGAAGAAATGTGGGCAAGGGGGTTAACAAGGAGAGATGCAGAAAATAGGGCAAAATGGAGAAGATTGTCATGGGGACCGCAAGGCTAACCCCCACTCTAGCAGGGAAAATGGCCTTTAAATGCATGTTGTGTGTGTGTGTTGTATCACTGCAGGAAAAAACGCCTTGGGGAAGTGGGAAATTATTAGTATTAATATTGTTTTGTAATAACATTAACAATATGTGATTATCATTAAGTTTGTTATTAAAAGAGGCTTTGGAAAAACGGCATGATAACTCTTCTTCTTTGGAAAAACGCCACGATAAAGCTAATTTAACATTGATATACACCTCAACACGCAACCCAATTGACGGCAATGGCGGGGAAAACCCGCTCGGGGGAGAAAACCCCCTTGGGGAGGGGGAAAAATGAATGCGCTAAAACCTTCATTGTGTAACCCTTATTCATCCTGTCAAGTTTGGTTGAGATTGGATAAGTAACGACAGAATGTATTGGGGTCAAAAATTAATCAGACAGACACCAAATGGCGTATTTTAGTATGATAATCCAGTTAATTATCTTCAAAGGGGTATTTAAATTTACCCAAACACCCAGTTTTCATTCATGCGCTCCATTGGGGTTCCCTTGGTATCCATGCAAAGTTTTGGGCCGCTAGGTTTCATAGTTTTGGAGTTATGGAGGAGGCACACTGACACACTAACTGGTGTGCGCACACACATGCACACACTGATATTTATTATTATAGATACTTCGTCTCGGGATTAATTCAGGTTGCCGTGGTTCCTGCGTTGGTAATTAAGGAAAGCTCGTTGATGGTTGGCAACGGCAGTTACAGCTGTATATAAAGAGAGTGAGTGTCACATGCCTCTGTACATAATTAGCGTAGCTCTCTGCCAACAGCCCCAATCAGTACGGTATCGTGACTGGTGGGCACATGATCCACTTGAGAGGGCTTCAAATTGGTTGACCACTACGGGGTCATATTGAGATGACTCGCTGGACTCGTACCAGGGAACTGACATGACCGGACGACTACAACACTGCTGGTTATGAAATTGTCTTTAAACCAGGACAAAAATAAAACAGTTAAAATGCAATGACGTGCTTTAAATGAAGTCTGGTTGATGAAAAACCCGTCCCGTCATCTCTCCTCAACACATGACCAAACCATCTCAACCTGTTCCTCTTCACAGCATCAACCACAGGCTCTATTCCCATCATCTTTCGCAATTCATCATTTGTCTTCCTCTCTCTCAACGATACTCCGCACATCCGTCGAACCATTCGCATTTCCACCCTTTCCAACCTTCGTTGATGCTCTACGTTCATTACCCATGTCTCGCTCCCATAAATCATAACACTTCTCACACATGCAGCATACACCTTTCCCTTCAGCTTCAACGACACTCCCCTCCTCATCAGCACGCCACTCAGTTCCCGAAACGTCTTCCATGCACGTCTCACTCCAGCAACCGTTGCCGTGTCTGATCCACCTTCTCCATTCAGCATGTCTCCGAGGTAGCAAAATGTTTTCACACCTTCCAGCTTCACGCCGTCTCCAAGATCCAACTCAACATTTCCTCCATCTGCAGCTCCCTCTGTGCACACCTTACATTTGAATGTAGCTGCCACATTGGTTAATGACCCTCTCAGACCACTACATTTTTGATGAACCCACTCAGCGCACATTGTACATTGAATGGAGTTCACTCTGACACCCTTCCTGCACACAGCACATGGCCACTTCCCAGTTCTTTTCACCTCACCACATGCTTTACCACTTGCCATCACCTTCGTCTTTCCTATATTCACCTTCAGACCTTTTGTCTCCATACATTCCTTCCACTTGTTCATCTTTTCCTTCAGTCCATCCATACTTTCCGCAATCAACACCAGATCATCTGCATACAACAACTCCCATGGTAAACCCTCCTTTACGTTCTGAGCCAGCACCTCCATCACAGCTACAAATAGTAGTAGACTTAGTACCGACCCCTGATGCACTCCCACCTTCACCTCAAACTCACCACTGTTCCTGTCCTTCGTCCTTACAGCTGTGCGCGCTCTTTTGTACATTGCCATCACTACTCTGATCAACCATTCCTCCACTTCTAACTTCCTCAATGCCCATGTCAATACTTTGCGTGGAACCCCATTGAATGCTTTCACCAGATCAACAAACCCAAGAAACAACTTCTTCCTCTTCTCCAAGTACTTCTCCTGCAACTGCCTCACAATAAAGAGCACGTCTGTCGTTCCTCTTCCTGGCATAAATCCAAACTGCATTTCGTCGATCTTCATCATCTTCCTTATCCTCCTCTCCAACACCCTTTCCAATACCTTCAATTCCATGCTCCAATACCTTTATCGCTCGGTACGAGCCACACTCCAGAGGGTCACCTTTCCTCTTGTATGGAGGGACGAGGGTACTCAGTTCCCAAACCACCGGAATGCGGCCTTCTTTCACCACCAGATTACAGATCTCTGTCATTCTCTTCACACCCCAACTTCCTGCTGCCTTCAACATATCTCCCACAACTCCCGTCGGCCCTCCCGCTTTTCTACTCTTCATTGCTTTTATCACTTCCTCAACTTCCTCCTCAGTTATCTTCTCTGCCGGTCCTAAAACTGGGTTACTCTCTATGTTGCCATCCCATTCATTCTCTGTATTCAACAGCATTTCCATATATCTTTTCCATCTTCCTTTAATTCCATCTGGGTCCACAACGATTTGTCCGACTTCATCCTTCAAGCAACTCACCCCCATCACATCACACCTCTCTTTCGTGATCTGCTTTGCAATCCTGAATACCGCTCTCTGACCCTCTTCCGAATCCAAGCGTTCTCCGAACATTTTCCTACATGCCTCCTGCGCCTTTGCTACCTCTTTCTTTGCAGCCTTCTTGGCTGCCTTATAACTTTCATGCTCTGCTTTTTCTGCTCCCATACCCTTCGCCTTCTGCCACTCCTTGAACTTCTTCCTCTTCTCGTCAATCCTCTTTCCAACTTCATCATCCCACCACCATGTTTCCGTGTGCCTCGGTGGTCCTTTTGTCCATCAACATACCTCACCAACGGCTCCCAACAGACTATCTTTCATTGACATCCAACCACATTCAAGCTCAACCACATCATCCTCTACCCTACTCAGGCTCTTTTTTACTGCCTCCCTTACTGTCACCTCTTTCACCCTTCACACCTTCATTCTCGGTTGGTACTTTACCCGCCGAGCTCTCCTCGCACCTTTCACCCTTATGTCGCAGACAACCAAGTGGTGCTGTGAAACAGCCTCCTCCCCCGGGATCACCTTTGTGTCCCGGAGGTGCCCCCTATCTCGCCTACGCACCATCAGGTAGTCAACGGTTGTCGTCGACCCACCTGACGTGTATGTAACAAGCTTATTATCCCCTTTCTGGAACTGAGTGTTACAAATCAACAAATCAGCTCCATCAGCAAACTCCAAAATCCTTTCACCTTCTCCATTTCCCACACCATATCCGTAACCCCCATGAACTCCCTCAAAACCGTCCATACTCCTTCCCACATGTCCATTTAGGTCTCCTCCTACCACAACAACTTCCTCATCTTTCACGTTTTCCATCAGCTTCTCTATCGCACACCAGAACTTGTCCTTCTCTTCATCGCTCCGACCAACCTGCGGAGCATATCCCGAGATGACGTTCCCCAAGAGCTTTCCAATCATCATTTTCACCATCATCAACCTATCACTAACTCTAGTCACACTCACCACACCGTCTACAAACTCCTCAGAAAACAGGACACCAACACCATTCACACCTTCTGGGCACCCTTGCCACACAAACTTGTATTTCTGTCCCTGCCAACCCTTCACCATTCTCACACCACTTCCCTTCCATCTCGTCTCTTGCACACAACATATGTCCACTCTTCTTCTGACCAATACTTCCACCACTTCTCCTGATCTCCCTGTCATTGTCCCTACATTCCATGTCCCAAACCTCAGAAACCGATCTCCATTTCGGGCTGTACCCTGCCCATATGTAGTTGTAATTGTCATGGTTCTCTTTTTGAGGCAATGTTTTTATGGCCGGATGCCCTTCCTGATGCCAACCCTCTTTGTCGCCTCTTACGACACGCAGGGATACGGTGTACCTATTCTAACCAGGGTACACACCGGGACCTGCAGTGATAACGTGTATAAATAGCTTATCTTACTCTAATTCACCAAATGTCCATCCGTCTGTCTGTCCATCCGTTCGAAGGTACAGCAAAAATGGCTGAACCGATCGCAACGATATTTTGGGTGGGTAATCCTGGGATCCCCTGGAGTAAAATAGGCTATATTGTTTTTCCACTTTTTCCAATTTTTCCAATTTTCCACTTTTTCCAAACATGATGGAATAATATTTACCAATATGAACAGTGATGTGGCTTTTATTGAAATTCTCCAAATACTGTTTAGATTTTGATGAGAATTATGAACCTGCCGCGAATGCGGACGTGGACAGATGACGGCAATGCGCGAGTTTGATAATATCCCAATACAACCGTCATTCAATCGTAATGTTAAATCGTTAAACGTTAATCGTGTTAATCGTTTTGTTAAAGTATCAATTGATGATTGGAATTGAGTGAATACAATTATGATTTTGAATTCGTAATTGTGTTCACCCAACCTTACGAAACTTCACTTCAGGGTTTACATATTTGTTTATGTCACGAATGTTGTTAAAAGTTTATTTTTTGTGTTAATGTTATTTAATTTGTGATTGGAGTTATGCTGTTTGGAATGAAAAAAGAGATATCGAGTTGAAGTGAATGACGGAATGCCGTGACGGCTGACGGTTTCTACTTTCTAAACGTGAAATTTGCGGATCGCCAGATGCAGATTAGCCATTGACTGGGTATAGAACAAACATACCCATTTGTTTGCGAAAGGGTACGTTTTTCATGGAAGTCCTTCACGAACTTGCTGTCCATGTCTGACGTGCGACTGAAGGTACTACAGTAATTTGGAATTTATTGGTTTCATGCTTTAGCATTCGCCATTTCTAAATTGTCTGTTTGCTTCTGGCCTCCCACCCGTGTGTAGCACGGGTACCTCACTAGTAGTTATAATGTCCTTTCCATGGGAGCAACGGCTTCCACAGGAAGTGAAAATATTACAGACCACAAACAAGTATGATTAGTTTTTTAAACAGTGGCTAATGCTCTTCATAACACTAAATGAAGAAATTTGGAGGAATCCCGACATCCGTGAAGTAAGGCTTACTTTCAGAACTGAGTGAAGATCTACGGTTCTACAGTCACGTGAAAAGGTAAGTACACCCCATGTAAAGTTTTGACTTTTTAAACATATTTCAACATACAGCTATTTGATCTTCTTTTCAACAATATTGAAAGATAAAGGTGATATAATATAACAAATATCATGAAACATTTACATTTTGTAGTCCATTGTATAATTTAAATAAACATAAATGCAAATTTCGCATGTGGAAAAAGTAAGTACACCTCTACATTTATCACTACTTCAAATACCTAAAATTAGAATCAGGTGCACCAGCTCATGTGCAAATGATTATAACATCATTAGAGAGGATCTTGGAGGAACCAGTCTTATTTAAACCTCAGACATTTAGTTTGGTTTGCTCTTTGTTGTTGAAGTGTGCGGCGTCACCATGCCTAGATCAAAAGAGCTCTCTGAGGCCTTCAGGAAGAAGGTTAAAGATGCCGACAAGTCTGGGAAGGGATTTAAAAAGATCTCCAAACAATTTGAAATCAATCATTCGGCTTTCTGGAAGATCATCTACAAGTGGAGAAGATTCCAAACAACTGCCAACTTGTTCAGGCCAGGCTGCCCCAGCAAGTTCAGCCCGGGAGCAGACCACAAGATGCTGAAAGAAGTCTCTAAGAACCCCAGAATGTCATCACGGGACCTACAGGTAGCTCTTGCCACTGTTGATGTCAAAGTGCACGAGTCTACCATTAGAAAGAGGCTGCACAAATTTGATCTACATGGGAGGTGTGCCAGGAGGAAACCTTTGCTGTCCAGAAAGAACATCAGGGCAAGACTAAAGTTTGCCAATAAACACTTAGGCAAAGACCAGCACTTCTGGAACAATGTGCTCTGGACAGATGAGTCAAAGGTAGAGCTATTTGGCCACAGTACCAGAAGACATGTTTGGCGAAAACCAAAGACAGCATTTGACCACAAGAACCTGATACCAACTGTATCATGATCGTGCATGCATGATGGTGGAAATATTATGGTTTGGGGCAGCTTTGCTGCATCAGGGCCTGGGCAGCTCACCATCATAGATCCACTATGAATTCTTCATTGTACCAGAGGGTGCTTGAGGATAATGTGAGGCCATCTGTCGGAAAGTTGAAGCTCAACCGAAGGTGGACCTTGCAACATGACAATGACCCTAAACATACCAGTAAATCCACCAAGGAATGGCTGAAAAGAAAGAAATGGAGGGTTCTGGAATGGCCAAGTCAAAGCCCGGATCTAAATCCCATCGAGATGTTGTGGGGGGATTTGAAACGAGCTGTGCATGCAAGAAACCCCTCAAACATCGCACAGCTGAAATAATTCTGCAAGGAGAAGTGGGCAAAAATTTCTCCCAGTCGATGTCAGAGACTGGTAGACAGTTGTAAGAAACGCCTACTTGAGGTTGTTTCTGCCAAAGGGGGCAATACCACCTATTAGAGCCAAGGGTGTACTTACTTTTTCCACATGCGAAATTTGCATTTATGTTTATTTAAATTATACAATTGACTACAAAATGTAAATGTTTCATGATATTTGTTATATTATATCACCTTTATCTATATATATAAAACACAGTTTGTGTGTGTGTGTGTGTGTGTGTGTGTGTGTGTGTGTGTGTGTGTGTGTGTGTGTGTGTGTGTAATGTTACCGATAGACTCCGAAACGGAGAGGCTCACATGCTTGATATTTGGCATAGACATGGCCATTGAGCCTGGGACGAACATGGCCGAAACAATATTTGACGAGATCCATATTTTTTATTCATATTTACCTCAGCGCATTTCAGCGAAGTACCCGCTAATCTCCGCCAGTGCGAGCAGCTCGCTGATTCGCTCAGAGCAATCACGTGATGTTCCATCCCGTCACACGTCACACGTTTGCACGTAATTCAGGGCGAAAAGCCATTGCGTTTTTTCACCTTTATGCGACTGTGTTTTGTGTCGATTTTGTGCGATATGAATTAAATTTTAATTCATATTTCGTGTTTACGAATTCGAATACGAAGGATTTCCCCTTTCGATTTCGAATACGAATCGAATACGAGCTTGAGTCGAGAGGGCGAATGTACGGGTTGGGAATGTGCGGGTCTCCCTTCCCCCGCCCGGCAACGCCGGTACTGGAGGGCGTGGGTCACAGGATCGGTGAGTCTCCAAAATCCGCTTCGTGCTCTTTCGAAGATGCAGGATGATGTCGCGATTGTTGTGCTGCTCTCCGACCATGAGAACTGCAATGTCATTGTTGACTGGCCCTCCCCCTTCCCCCTCCCCCGTCCGTCCTCCCCCTCCCTTCACCCTCCGTCCTCCCCCTCCCTCCCCCCTCCACCCTACCCCTTCTCCCCTCCCCCTCCCTTTCCCCCCTCCCCTTTCCCCCTTCCCCCTCCCCTCCCCCTCCCTTTCCCCCCTCCCCTTTCCCCCTCCCCCCTCTTCTCCCCTCTCCCCCTCCCCTCTCTTCTCCACCTCTCCCCCTCCCCCTCCCCCTCTTCTCCCCTCCCCCCCTCTTCTCCCCTCCCCCCCTCTTCTCCCCTCCCCCCCTCTTCTCCCCTCCCCTCCCCTCCCCGCCCGGCAATGCCGGGTACTTCTGCTAGTCTATCAATATTGTTGAAATGAAGATCAAATAGCTGTATGTTGAAATATGTTGAAAAAGTCAAAACTTTACATGGGGTGTACTTACTTTTTCACATGACTGTATATTCCCCACAAGGGTTGGGTTACAGTTTTTTTCGATTGCTTAAACACGATTTTGAAAACAGGGCCCATTTTGTCAAAACACTACACACAATTCACACAACCACACACACAAGTAGCAGAACACCTCAGATCCTTTGCAAAATGAAACACTCTTGTAAAAACTATACACTAATTTATAAAAACCATATTTTGTTACCATATGAAACACACACGTTTCATATGACTTAATTCTGTTTGAACCAGTTACACACTGCTGTTGCTAACCTAAAACACTTTCAGCAATTCTACTTCTCAGTGATTAGAGTACTGTAAGTGAAGTACACAGAGAAAGTGCAAATATACAATAAATTCACCAAACACTACACAAGACCAATGCTGCAGACTGATGAAAATATAATTTATTTCTCTCTATATACCCAAATCAGTCAACATGTCAACATGGAGAATCACAACAAAACATGTCCCAGTTTTCATGCTACTACAGTAGTGTGCATAACACTGTAAGCTCAGCAAATATCAGACAAACATAAAATACTGTATCCAGTACAGGTTACAATTACAGTAAAAAGGAAAAAAAAATCTGAAAAAACTGAAAATACAGTACAGAAAATACCAGACATTATCTCTTCGCCTAGCTGGATCTGGCCAGAGAATTTCATCAACATCACAGGCGACATCCTCATTGGCAAGACAACGTGGGAAGAACCGTCTCGAATGTCGAATTCATCCTTGCACAGCTGCGGCGTCGATTTGGTCACAGGCCTCCTCCATGGCCTGAATGAGGGGTACCTGAGCCTGGGGCCGGAGATCGTAAACCCTCCACCGCCATGCCGAGAAAAACTCTTCGATTGGGTTTAGAAACGGAGAGTATGGTGGAAGGTATAGTACTGTAAACTGTGGATGGTGTTGAAACCAGTTCTGGACCAGAGGAGAGCGGTGGAATGACACATTGTCCCAGACGACAATGTATTGCATCTGGTGCACTTGGTTTACTGCTGTGACGATGCTGTGCAATCGGTCCAAAAATGTGAGAATGTGAGGTGTGTTGTAAGGGCGCATACTGGCTTGACGGAGGAGGACCCCAGTCTGTGTAATGGCAGCGCAAAGGGTGATGTTGCCCTGGGACATTGATTATAGCCCTGTGGCCAATGATATTTCTGCCTCTCCTTCTTGCTTTTGTGAGGTTGAACCCTGCCTCATCTATGTATATGGAGTCATGCGGGATTTCCTCAGCATCCATCTGTAAAACTCTCTGAAATACAGTGAAAGACAAGATTGTGCAGTTCAGCATAGATCTAGTATACAGTACATTTACATGTAAAAAGGTTACGTGTGCAGTATGCAACATCACAGTGCTAAAGTGAACAATACATACCTCCACATACTCATGCCGCAGCTGTTTGACCCTCTCTGAATTCCGCTCAAAAGGCACTCGATAAACTTGTTTCATTTGAACCTGATGTCTTTTCAGGATGCGTGCCAGTGTTGACCGAGAGACCTGATGGACATTATTGAAAATGGCATGGTCACCGATAATGTTGGCTTGAATTTCTCTGCGCCTGATAGCATTATTGGCCAAAACCATGTTTATGATCTCTCTCTCTTGTTCTTGCGTGAACATGGGCCCCCTTCCTCCTTGTCGTTCTCGACCCTCAATCCTATGTAGAAAAAAATACATGTAACCTACTGTAAATGTCACAGGAAGGGGTATCAAAAGTGCTGATATGGTGCATGCAATAAGCAGCTGATTACTGTAAACTGTCGACAGATTTTAGTTTACCTGTTTTCTTGTCGAAATGTCCTAATGACAGATGCCACTGTATATCTGCTAAGATTTGGCTGAACTCTTAGTCCAGCCTCCCTCAGCGCCAATCCGTGGTTCACGACATGGTCAACTAGTGTTGCGCGAATTTCATTTGATAAATTTGGTCCTCTTCTTCTTTGAGCACGTTCTCCTCCTGCTTCAGGTCTTCCTCTTCCTCTACCTCCTTCTCCTCCTCCGTGGATTCCCCCTGTCACCCTCACTCTTCTTCTTCTGACTCCTTCCATTTTGGTTGAAGACAGGTGAACTCACCTGCTGCATTTTTATAGTGCTTAAACCTGATTGGTGTGTCTACAATTAAGCAATCATTTGTGTGCGCACCTGCTGGCTGTGTTTAACCAATTGGCTCATAGGTGTGGTAATTTGACAGTCAGTGCTTTGGAATTGCAAGGAAGTGACATCATGATATACTTCTGTGTCTAATGTAGTAATGTATACAAGTGTGTTTAGTGTTTCGCAAATCACTGTGTGTATTGTTTTGCAAAAAGTGTGAGGCTGACATTGTGCTTATAGTGGTGCAAATCTGGGCCGATGTTTTGCTCCTTGAGTGTAAGGTTTTGATAATTGTGTAATACTTTTGATTTTAGTGTTTATGCAATCGAAAAAACGGTAATATGGCCCTTTCTGCCACTATCGTGGCATTTTTCGTAGCAAACTTTTGAAACTCGCTCCTGCTGTTTAATAGGAAACTGAAAGGGAGGAAGACCGGGATGTGCTCATTTACCAAGCAGCTAGCTAGCGCTTGCCAAGCCAGCCGTTCCTTACCAGTTTTGAATGGAGTGCTTGCTCGAATGTTTAAACCACTTGGCGATCTCTCCACAAGAAACTTGGTGAATGAACACACACCCAATGTTCTTGAGATCCGACCATAGATCGACTGTAATCTATAGACCCCAAAGAGGAATGACCCTTCTTGCCACTCCCTTAGTGAGCGGGTGTACTAGTTAAATTAAAACCAAAAACAGACTTACCCTTGGTCAGCCCACATTCACCTCACAGTGTTCTTAATCCACCATTTTGTTTCAGCCAAATCAAAAATGCATTGCCTTGGAACAGGTTGAAATGGGTTCTGTATGATAGAGCTTCATACCTACGAATCGCTGTATACATCTTTGATCACTAATCGCTGATCTTCATACCTACAAATCGCTGTATACATTGCTAATCTCTCACCAAACCAGTTGTTCCTTATCAATAGATGCTTGTATGTCATGGTGATACAGTCAACAGCTGTGTAAATGACTTTTTAACAGCGGTTGTCATTTAAAAAAATAAACCATGTTAAAGTAAACGAAGTATGTACATATATAAACGTGTGTTCCATTGTCTTAGTTAAATCTGACAAAAGTTAAAAATGCAACCTTCACCTCGGAGAGTTCCAGTTCCAGAATACGTCCCCCCCCCTTCCCCTAAAGTCCCCCTACGAAATGCAAGTTGAACCCCCCTCCTAAAATTCCACTCCAGAACACCCCCTTCCCCTCCCCACTTCCCCTAATCCTCGCTCCCCCGTCCCTCCTCTCTCTCTTTCCCCCCAATCTTTGATTGGTATCTCACCCCTGTTCTTCTCCCTCCCCCTTTTTCTCTCTCTCCCCCCTCCTCCCCCTCTGCTCGCTTAATATTCCTGTCAGCTAAGCGACGTGTTGTATTTGCTATTTTCTATATACATAGTCGAGGCTTTTGGAAGAGGTTTCACTAGTACACTGAATGGATCAGGGCAAAAGGAACAGTTGGGAAAGGGGGAAAAACACCAAGAGCAGAGTTGAAGGCCAAGATAGAGGGAGACTTAGACAAACAATGGGTGTGGGGAGGAATGACAGGCTGGATAGGATGCATGGGGTGGACAAGATGGATACAGAAGGAAACTCTCAGGAGGGAAAACTGGAAATTTGTAAGGAGGGGGGATTGGTGTCGAGTGGAGGTTGGGAATGGGGTGGGGGGGGGGGGGGGGGTAATGATGGTAGAATTGAGGATGATCTGAGATGGTGTTGAACAGCTGTCTTGAAGATCTCGAGGGAAGAATGAGATTGAATAGAATGTGGAAGTTTATTAAAACAGGTGGGGAAAAGAAGGAACAAATGAGTGTCGGTGAGCAGTGATTCTGGATTTAGGTAGTTTAACCAGAAGGGGGTTGATGGTGGACCGTGTGCCCTGCAGAAACCTGGAGGAGGAGGGGGGGGGGGGGGGGTGGGCAAAGTACAAAAAGAGGAGAGTGTGCAAGATCAGAAAGAAGGAGCTAGAAGACAGAGAACACCGACCTGTCTGCTATGGTGAAGTGATAGGGCCCAAAGACTCAGCTTCATCACAGGACATTCTAATTTTAGTATGATTCATTGATTCCCAGTAATTTCTGGTGGAGCCAGGAATGGCTGTGAAAACATTTCTTGTCCAGTAATAGCTATTAAAAACAAGAACGAAAATCTAACAGCGGCGTAGCCAGGCTTGTAAAATATTATAAACCACAAACACACATGATTAGCTTTTTAAACAGTCGCTCATGCTGTTCATAACATTAAACAAAGAAATTTGGAGGAATCCCGACATCCGTGAGCTAAGTTTTACTTACAGAACGGAGGGAAGATCTACTGTAATCTAAATTATACCCCACAAGGGTTGGGTACGTACCGTTTTGTTGAAAGATACATAACATTGATGCTTTCGATATTTGATGGTGATTTTAACAATCTGTTTGTTTGCGTTTCACACTGAATGAAAAACGTAAAGGTAGAGCATGGCGATTGTGATATATGACAGGTTCGACGATATGTTCGGCATGAACGGCATAGACATCAAAAAGGTGGAGTGTGGAGAGTCAGCCGCCGTACCGCCGTAATGACATCAGACGTAATCACATCACCCTGTCATGTGACCAGATCCTCAGCTCTGATTGGTACACGTTTGAGGGGACATACATACAGACGGACAAACACTGGTCTAGACGGCTTTGCCCTATGGGTTTACGTTTATGTGACGACATTTATGGACCATGGCCAGTTGTGGACAAGACTGCCTGTCTGCATGGAAACTCCTGGAGAATTCTGCAGAATGGCCTTTTCCGCATACGTATGCAAAAATTAAAAACAATTGATAGCAATCACATCGAGTACTTCTCATTGCTTAAAATTTGACATGTTCTTTCACTTTATTGAAACTCAATTTTTTTTACTCAGTTCTGCAGACTTTTTGACTCATCGTTAGCAGCATATCAAAAATCCAAGCGTTTCCTTTGCAATTCTGGAATTTATTGCATGCCCTTCCACTCCGAGCATCCTCCAGTCGAGAGTAACTTTGGCTTCCGACATGAAAAGACAATCATGAAAGTATTCCACCCTGTTCATATTCACCAGCTGTGTGCATTATAAACAAACGATACACGGGAGAAATACAACTGATCCTGTAGGAATATTTCTCCTTATCCTGCTGGTTCTTCATCAAAGCATTATCCTGAAACTCTCAGTGGGAATGCCTGTGAAGTTAAACTGTTGGAAAACTGCACCAAAAGCTTAAACAAACAACACTATATCATGGCAGCTAGCTTCCATGCTATTGCTTTGGATAAATAAGATAAAAAGAAATATTTCGAAACACAAATAAAATGTGCCAAGTATTGCATTCTGCGTGTACTTTATGGTGGTCAAAAGTAACTTCTTCAGGAGTTTTTAAATTTTATTTTCCTACCAGCAGAATAGCACCACCAGGGTGGGTCGAGTATGTGCATCACTTGCTGCAAAAAAGTATAGTCTGTGTTTTGCAAAAAGACTACAGAAGTGTGTGAGGTGTGCGCCTTTAAATGTTCTAGATGGTCTAAGACTCTGAATTCTATATGGTCTAAGACTCTAAAGTAGTTAGTGTCTTAGGGGTCGAAAGGGTCTAATCTCTCGAGCATGTAAAAATGGTCTTTAAAAGGTTCAAGTGGTCTAAAGCTATAAATGGTCAAGGGTCCAAGCTGTCTCATCTGTCTGAAGGTTGTAAGGGGTCTAAATGGTGTTAAGGTCTAAGCGGTCAAAAGTGACTTTAGGGGGTGGGGTGGGAGGGGGGGGGGTGTAAATTTTCTAGGGGTCTAAAGGGTATAAAAGATCCAAAGGATGAAGCGATCTAAAGTGTCTTAAATGTAAAAGGGGTCTCAAGAGTCTTGAGGTCTTAAGGATCTGAGGGGTCTTAAGCGTCTTAGATATCTGAGGGGTCTTAAGGGGTCTAAAGTTTTTAGGGGTCTAAAGCATTTTAAAGGCTCTAAAGGGTATTTAAGGGCCTCAGGGGTCTTCGGAGTCTGAAGGGGTCTTAAAGGTCTTTCGGGTCTAAATGGCCTTAAGGGTATTCATGGTCTTAGGGGGTTTTAGGATTTTTGGTGTCTTTAGGGATCTTGGGAATCATAAAGGGTCTTCAGGGTTTTGTGGGTCTTAAGGGTTTATGGAGTCTTTAGGGGTATAAAAGGATCTTTAAAGGACAAAGGGGTTTTAGCAGTCTAAAGGGTTGAATATTTTAGAAGGTACATTCCAATAGTACGTAATTAATAGAAATATAGTTACACGGCTTCACGGACGGACCGTGTTTTCCATATATAAGGATAACTGTCTCATTATTAGCTCAAAGAGCCACACGGCCTGGATAGTGGGGGTAATTTCGTTTCATTTTTAATTAATTAATTTTATTTCATTCCATTTAATTTCAATTTAATTTCATTTCTTTTCATTTCAAATTGATGCAAAAGTTTCGTTTTCAGTACCAATTTGAAGGTAAGGGCCTATAGCACAATTTTGGTTCGAGTGTCAAGCACTCAGATCAAAAATGGGGCTTCTGGGGACGTGGGGGTTCCCGACCCCCCACCGGCCTATGCGAAATATGGAAACTGTTAAAACTTTTGATTGGATGATCCGATCTGAACATACGAGGTATGTATGGATTCAGGATCAGGAGTAGCAACTTGTATTTCAAGCATATTGCCCATATAAGCGAGAATTCTGCCGGTATCGGCGCATATCCACAAAAAAAGACCAAGGGTCATAGGCCCGGTAAGCTGAAACATGTTTTTTAAAAATCAACTAGACAATTATACTCGGACCCAATGATATAGACATTTTTATTTATCTTTTAACTGTGCTACAATATGGTGGTGAGTAACTGCTTATACAATTGCTTGAATAACTCCTTGAACAATAGTTTTAATAAGAAAGTGGCTAACAAATCGACCATACATACAGTGCATTCAGAAAGTATTCAGACCCCTTCACTTTTTTCACATTTTATGTTGCAGCCTTATGCTGAAATCGTTTAAATTCATTTTTTCCCTCATCAATCTACACTCAGTACCCCATAATGACAAAGAGAAAACAGGATTTTAGAAAGTTTTGCAAATTTATTTAAAAAAAACAACTGAAATATCACATTTACATAAGTATTCATACCCTTTGCTATGACACTTGAAATTTAGCTCAGGTGCCTCCCATTTCTATTGATCATCTTTGAGATGTTTCTACACCTTGATTGGAGTCCACCTGTGGTAAATTCAATTGATTGGACATGATTTGGAAAGGCACACACCTGTCTATATAAGGTCTCACCGCTGACAATGCATAGCAGAGCAAAAAGCAAGCCATGAGGTCGAAGGAACTGCCTGCAGAGCTCAGAGACAGGATGTGTCGAGGCACAGATCTGGGGAAGCCCACAAAAAAACTCTGCTGCATTGAAGGTTCCCAAGAGCACAGTGGCCTCCATAATTCTTAAATGGAAGAAGTTTGGAACAACCAGGACTCTTTCTAGAGCTGGCCGCTCGGGCCAAACTGAGCAATCGGGGGAGAAGGGCCTTGGTAAGAGAGGTGACCAAGAACCCGATGGTCACTCTGGCTGAGCTCCAGAGATCCTGTGTGGAGTTGGGAGAAACTTCCAGAAGGACAACCATCACTGCAACATTCCACCGATCTGGGCTTTATGACAGAGTGGCCATAAAGACAAAGTGTGATATTTCAGTTTCGGATGACAACGCAGGTGGGTATGGGGAAGATTCGTGACGAAAAAAAGGAGTTTATATGAGTATATAAACTTGAAAAAATGTTATTTTGTGTCCGAACATATAAGTAAAAAAAAAACGAAATTTTAAAATTTTTATATGAGTGCTTGACACTCGAACCAAAATTGTTATATAGGCCCTTATCTTCAAATTGGTACAGAAAACGAAACTTTTGCATCAATTTGAAATGACTGAGTGTCTGGGAACCCCACTAGGACAGATGTCTTGTGCAGGTGTAAAAAGTGGGCTTAAAGCAACTGGTTCACTTATGTCTGTCTGTCCGTCTGTCTACAAACGTCAGTTTATGATCGAGGAACAACTTCCTTTCAATTGAATGTTATATGTTTAGAGGTAAAAAGTTTTATGACTAAACAGGACCCGATGAAAGTCACTGGCACGGTATGTAAAGGTTCTAAGAGAAAATCATGGACGGTATTGACCCAAGCCAAGTTATTTGAGACCGCAATGGAATGAAGAAGAATAAAAAGCTTTCAACACCTGGATTTTGTATATACTAAATAGGAATTGTCCAAAGGGCAAAACGACTTCTCGTATGGCTTCTGGTGCAGCTTTTGGTATAGCTTCTGGTGCAGCTTCTGGTATGGCTTCTGGTGCAGCTTCTGGTATGGCTTCTGGTGCAGCATCTGGTGTTTTTTGTACGGCTTCTGGTGCGGTTTCTGGTATAGCTTTTGGTATGGCTTCTGATACGGCTTCTGGTGCGGCTTTTGATATGGCTTCTGGTGCTTTTGGAACGGCTTCTGGTATAGCTTTTGGTATGGCTTCTGGTGTGTCTTCTCTTATAGCGTTTGGTATGGCTTCTGGACCAGCTTCTGGTATGGCTTTTGGTGCAACTACTGGTGTGCCTTCTCGTACGGCTTCTGGTGTGGCTTCTCATATGGCTTTTGGTATGGCTTCTGGTATGGCTTCTGGTGCGGCTTTTGGTACGGCTTCTGGTACGGCCCCTGATGCTGTACGAGAAGACACTCATTTTGACTTTGAAGACCGTGCTTCTGGTATGGATTTTGGTAGCTTTCCTGTGACTCAAGTTCATGCAACAAAATTCTCATATTCATTGGATATTTGAGCAAAACAAATTTTAGACAGCAATAAAAAAAGTTTACAAATACTATTTTGAGCACAAATCACAGCTGAAAACAAGAAAATGTTTATTCTCCTTTCTTTTGAAGAAGCAGAGCCTGATGTTGGCTTAGTGGTTAGGGTGCCAGCTTGGGATTCCTTGGATCCTGGGTTCGAATCCTGGTTGATCGCTGAATTAACACCAGAGGGGTTGACTCAGCCTGTCATGCTTCCGAGGTCGGCAAATTGAGTACCAGTTCACTGGTAATTCCCTGTGTGTTGCAAGAGGCAACCAACAGGGTTGGCGGCAGGAAGGGCATCCAGCCATAAAACATCGCCTCAAAAAAAAAGGGGACCACAGTGCCCAAAAAAGGCCAACCCCTGCTCTGCGGGGAAAAATGGCCTCTAAATGTGGTTCTTCTTTTGAAGAAGCAAAATACAATACTTCCTGTCTTTTTACAGACACTTCTGGTACGGCCCTTGATATGGCTTCTGGTATGGCTTTTGGCATCTTTCCTGTGACTCAAGTTCGTGCAACAAAATTCTCATATTCATTGGATATTTTAGCAAAACAAATTTTAGACAGCAATAAAAAAAAGTTTACAAATACAATTTGGAGAACAAATCACAGCTGAAAACAAGAAAATGTTTATTCTCCTTTCTTTTGAAGAAGCAAAACACAATACTTCCTGTCTTTTACAGACACTTATGTATCCAAGCAAAAGTGTCCCTACATGGCAGGTGTCCTTTTATCTAAGGGAAGGGAATCCATTTTTTAAATTTTACAAAGTCTTCATAGCTTGACATTAATAAAAACAGACGTAAGAAACCTTTTCACCGGGTTGGACAGCGACAGACCTAGAGGCGTAGTGATAACAGTAGTCTTAATACAGTAACAAGTCAATAATGTATGAAGGAACGGTCTTCCTGGGAAGGTGGTAACAGTAGGGACAGAAGAGGACGCAGATATAAAATGGAATTGGGTATTTAGATGTAATGGGAATAGATGGGTACAAGGAAGTAAGCAGTAGTGGAAAGGATACTCAAATAAAATTGAGTGATCTGCATCATTCTGTACATGTGGAACAGTTTAGGTTTCTTGAGATATTGATGTCACGTCTGTAATGCAAATCTCACCTAACTGCCCTCCTCTCCACCTCACCTCACTTCACCTCTTCCCCAAACAGAAATAACAATAAATCCACAAATGTTGTGATTGTTGACGTCTTGTTTGTAATGTACCTCTTCACTCCTGCCTTCTCCATGCTGTTCCCCCTCCTTCCTTCCCATTGAGTGGTTGTCGGGTTGGTTTTGGTTTGTAGTGTGGGTCGTGTAGTGTCATGGAATGTGTGCGTACTCATGGATTGAGTTGGGGTTGGGGATGCAACACTGGTGTTAATGATGGGCCTACTGGCATCCGGTGTCTTGTTTTGTATATACTGTATTGATAATTATTGAATATACAGTAAAAACAAGTGGCTCTGGATGAAAAATAAAAGATAAAAAAACTTTTTCAATGCATGTTTGCCCTTATAGTCTACTTGCCAGCAATGTGAACCCGGAAATGTTGAGTACCCCAAAGTTTTAAGTTAGAAATGTACAGTATGGGTCCCCAGCACTTAGAAACTGCCGGATGCTAACTTGCATATGTTGGGCAATTTGCAAAATTAGCATTAATAGCATTAACCCTGGTTGATCGGCGTTCGGCGAGGTCACGATGGAAGTCTCGCGAGATCACGGCGAGGTCACGTCTTTTCGAAGCTGCTCTATGCGCTCACGCTTTCGAAGCTAAGTGATATTTCTCAATCGTGTTTTTGTCGAGACTGTATCTATCTTTCGGTGTATGTACCTATAGCGTATCTTTTGGAAAATTTTCGGTGCTAATTTTTCGTACATGTATACACAATCGTCGGTTAATGGTATCGAGTATTCTGCGGCCTAGTACTCGTAGGCTTGGACTACCGTACCGTCTCCGACCTTGTGGTTTGTTTTTCTCTCAGCGATTCGTCGAATGCGCTGAAATTATTTTCGTTCACTGTTTCGTACCAGTCGTTCACCCCGTACCTCCTTGTTTAATATCTGTACTCACAAAAAAAAACAAAAACAAAAAAAAACCCCAAAAAAACTATTTCCTTCCCAGGTCTTATTCGTTTATTTGTTCTTTTTGTTCGTTCGTTCTTCGTTCGCGATCACGCGGTTAGAAATGTATAATCTCTCCCCTGAACAACTATTTTCTCTCATATATTATAACACCCTTTTCTTCTTTTCCTACAAAAGGATGCTTTCGTCTTGCTCACCAAATCTATTCATTCCAAAAAATATATATAATACCATCTCTTACAGTTCCTCCTTTCTACATTCCCTAAACTATCCAGAACTCCATCCGTCCTCCAGTGTCCTCAAACGTATTTTTGACTCGAAGGTCTCAAACTCATTTTGCAAAAAATGTTCGTTTCCCATGAATCGTACACTTTTCAAAATCCAATCTCACCCCTCCCCTCCAAATCCTCCCCATCACCCATCCCTTTCAAATCTCCCCCCTTGCCCCTTCCCTCCCCTCCCTCCTAAACTCCCCCCACACCCCTCCCCTCCGAGACTCTCCCTCGCTCCTCCCCTCCTAGACTCTCCTCTCACCCCTCCTCCTCAAAGCATCCTCCCTGCTTCTTCCTCCTTCCAACTTTCACCTTCATCTCCCCAAACCTTCTGCCTTGCTCTTCCCCCTCCTCAAATAACACCTCACTGTGCCTCACCCAATCTCCATCAAACCTTTTGTCCGCCCCATTCTTCCCTTTCTCCAAGCTATTCTGAAATCTCTGACACACCTTCAACAGCTCTCCCTACCTCTTCCTCCTCTTCCACATCTTACCCTACCCCTCCCACCCCCTGTTCTGGACCCGATGCTCCCCCTTCCTCTTCATTAACGGTATGGACCTCAAACATCCGGGGCCTTCGCTCAAACTTGACTGACCTCTCCATACAGGTTGCTTCTGACAAACCAGATGTGATCTGCTTAACAGAAACTTTCCTCCTTCATGATGTCTCTGATGCCTTGGTATCTCTCCCAGGTTACTCCCTCCTCCGGTATGATAGACCTGAGCCTCGTCCTGGAGGTGGGGTTGCTATCTTTATAAAAAACTCTCTTCCTCACTCGCCCTCCACTGCCCTCTCTCCACCTCACCCCCAGGAATACCTTTGGCTACGGCTTCCCCTTCGCTCCCACCTTTTGTTCATATGTGTGTTGTACCGTCCACCAATCAGCGATGACTCCATCTACATCTCACTGTCTGATAATATGGACCAACTTCTATCTACCCATCCCAACTCTCTCTTCCTCATATGTGGTGATTTCAATTGTCACCATGCCAGTTGGCTGGGTGTGGGTACCTCTCTCACCAGCCATGGCTCTTCAGCAAAGGACTTCTGCGACTCACTGGGACTGACACAATCTGTCAATTTCCCGACCCGGATCTCAGTCAACGGAGCATCTTCTCTTCTGGATTTGGTTATGACAAACTTCCCTGAAAATGTCTGCTGCTCTTCTTCTGCTCCAATCGGCTCATCTGATCATGTGCTTGTCAAAGTGGACATCTCTCTGACCATTCTCAGAGAGCCTCCTCAGCGTCGACGAGTCTGGCATTTCACTCAGGCCAACTGGCACGGTCTTCAAGCAGCCATCAATCATCTGGACTGGTCTCCCATCTCTACCGCCTCTGACATCAACTCATCCTGGGAATTCTTTCAAAGTAAATTGCTCTCTCTCATGCACAGATTTATACCATCTCGTCTTCAGTTGTCATACCCTTCCTCCCGTCCATGGTACACGGAATCTTGTGGTGAGGCTGTTGCCCTGAAACAACTTGCTTTCGTCTCCTGGAAAGCAAATCCAACGGAAGGAAATCTCATTTCCTTTCACAAAGCCCGAAACAAGTGTGTGTCCACCCTCAGGAGAGCCAGGAAACAATATCTCACCATTCTCAAGACCGAACTCTCTTATCTGTCTCCCTCTTCCAAATCCTGGTGGCATCTGGTCAAATCTGTTTCTGGTGTTTGTTCCCTCTCCATCCCCTCCCTCACCTCAAATGGCTTAACGGCTGACTCCGCACGTGAAAAAGCTGAATGCCTCAACTCTGTGTTTGCCTCTAAATCTTGTGTCCCAAACCCATCCCTCTCTGTACCCACCGTACCCAGTCGTACCCAGCTGCTCCTGGACTCTGTGTCCTTTCCTCCTGACAAGGTGGAAAAGTTTCTGGCAACCCTCGACTCTGATTCTGCAACTGGTCCTGACGGCATCAGCCCACGGGTCCTAAAATCATGTTCTTCTGCACTTTCACTCCCTCTTTCTGTTCTATTCACCCTCTCTTTTGCTCAAGGTCATCTGCCATCTGCTTGGAAATCAGCCAACATCACCGCTTTGCACAAAAAAGGTGCAAAAACAGATCCCAGCAACTACAGACCAATCAGCCTTCTCCCAATTATCAGCAAAGTCATGGAATCCATCAATGCTTCAGATATTAAATGTTTCCTCTTCTCCAATGGCTTGATCTCTGATCATCAATTTGGTTTCAGACCTGGTCACTCTACTCTGGACATGCTGCTTCTGCTTTCTCAACAATGGATGGAGGTCCTCAACGCCAAACAGGAAATTAGAGCTGTCTCCCTTGACATTTCACGTGCCTTCGATACGGTCTGGCACCCTGCTCTGCCCTCCAAACTCTCCTCCTTTGGTATCCATGGAAATCTCCACGCATGGCTGGCGGACTTCCTCTCTGGTCGTAGTCAACGTGTGGCCCTGAATGGGTTTCTCTCATCTCCTCTTCCTGTTCAGGCTGGAGTTCCCCAAGGTAGTGTTCTGGGCCCTGTGCTTTTCTGGTCTTCATCAATGATCTCTCTGACTCTCTTGAAAATCCTCTCTATCTCTTTGCTGACGACTCTACTCTCTGTCGCTCCATTCCTCATCCCTCAGATCGGCAGTCTGCAGCCTCCTCACTCTCTGCAGACCTGGACAAAATCACAGACTGGTCAAACAAGTGGAACATGTCTTTCAATCCTGACAAATCTCACACTCTTACAATGTCTCTCTGAAAGGACCGACTGGACAACCCTCCCATCTACTTTCTCAACAATCCTCTCCAAGAAGTTCTGTCGCTCAAGCTTTTGGGTCTCACTATCTGCCATGATCTTTCTTGGGAAAACCACATTTCCAAGCTGGCCTCCAAAGCCAGTCGCCGACTGGGCATCCTCCGTCGTGCGAAGTCCTTCCTTGGCACACCTGAGCTCCTCACCACATACAAGGCTTTCATCCGCAGCTCAATGGAATACTGTTCCCCCCTCTGGGCTGGTGCTCCTGCCTCACACCTTGCTCGGCTTCACGCTGTTGAGGCCAAAGCTTTCAGAATCATTGGAATCTCCTGCGATGTAGTCAACGCCGAGGGCCTTTCACTCACTCACCGCAGGCAGGTTGGTGGTCTTTCTGTCTTCTACCGACTCCTCTCCGGCCTTGCTCCCCCAGCTCTCTCTGTGCTCTGTCCCCCCAATATTCCTTCAGGTCGCACAAGATCTGCCTGCAACCCTCTTCTGGTTAAACTGCCAAAGTCTAGGCTCTCTGCTCACCTTCACTCTTTCATTCCCCTTTTCTCCCGCCTCTGGAACAAAGTCCCCCACTCCCTTCAATCCCACTCCTCCCTCCAGGTCTTTAAAACAGCTGTTCACCACCATCTCTTATCTTCCCCCATCGAAAACCTTGATCTTTTCTACCCCCGGTAATTCACCCCAGAGTCCTTGCAGTGTTCATATGTTTTAATCCTCTCCCACCTCCCCCCAAGTCCTCCCGATGTCCCTGCTCTCAAATGTTGTGTTTGTGTCCTTCCCCCTCTCTTTTGTGTCCTTCCCCCTCTCTCCCCATCTTGTCTACCGCTCCCCTTGTTTTTTGTGTTTTGTGTGTCGGTTTGTCTTTTTGTGTGATTAATGTTAGCTCTTTCACGAGCCTCGATCTTGTATACAAAAAAAAAAAAACAAACAAAAAAAAAACCCGATCAAACATAGGCCTGGGACACTGAATTTTCTGTTTCGCTCTATTGCTCCACTTTTATTCACAGGTATTAGAGGTAACAAAGGCAAGTACCATACCAAACTAGAATAATATGACTATGGGTAAATAATATCCTCAAAATTAAAACACAAGTATACCCAAAATTATCAGAGCTGAAAAATATGTGCACTAGTTACACAACATAAAACTTCCATCAAGAAAGAGCGTCTTGCACTTCTACTACTCTGCACTGTTATAAAGCATATCCTCATCATAAAACTCATCCTCATCGTCTTCATCTTCTACTCCTGACTCTACATTATTGTCATATTGCTCTTCTTGCTGTGAGTGTGTGAGTGTGTTGCAACATGTACTATCAGAGCCTTTGCAGAAGCAGTAGCTGGTACAGGCCAGGCCTGCAGCTACGCAGCTGCACTTTGCTGTTAAACAGGGCTTTAACCCAGCTTTGCAGCTACAGCTGATCATTTCCAACACGGCAGGAGGAGCAACGGGGCTTGCATCCAGGATGGGCATGATGACTTCCTCTCCCTTCTCGCCTTCCTTCTTATTCCATCCAAACTCTGTTATGTCCACAGCTGGTGGGTCAGGGCAGTCTGCTGCTTTCCAAAGCAGCACCTGTAGATGGGCACGCCGTCCATGGAGGAGAGCGTTGCGCTCTGTAGGAGGCAGTGTCTTCAGTGCTGGGGGGGTTTTGCGCTTTCGGTAGATGTCATATCTGGCGACGTTCAGAGATGCCGACTCCCTCTCGTTGTACAGAGCCAGGAAGAAACCACGCACTGCCTCTGTAATCTGTAAATCAGTAGCTCCCTCCTCTCCGATGAAGTGAAGCAGGTCGCCAGGTACTACTCTCATGGCCTTGAGTGCGGACACCTTCCCTTTCCCCGCGGGATAGGAGGTGGTGTCACATCCGGAGAGAGCATGCATAGCCAGGATGGAGCGACACTGCTCACCGAGATTCTCTACTGTCGAATTGATGTTGAGAATAGTGCCATCCCATCTCTCCATCTGCAGGTTACATGTGATACCCACCTTCCAGCACCAATAGACCATGAGTACGAAAACATCAGTGTCGTCGCTGAGAATGCGGACAGTTTCAGCTCCGCGGCTGGCTGCATTCAACATGTATGAGATGAGGGAGACGTCAGCCTTGTCATGAGTGACAATACTGTCTGCTTTGCTGACCATCTTGATGTGATCTCCTATGCTGTGTGTGCACAGGAGCTCACCCAGTCTCCGTTTGTTTGTCTTGTTCTTCATCACTTTGTCGCGGCTAGGTAGAGGGGTTGTCAGTGAGAGTCGGTACTCTGTTGAGCTCTCCCCAGCTCTTCTCTGCCTCTCGTGGTCTTTGGCAGAGACTTGCTCATACCGGTCAAAGATGACAAATGTTTCGGTGATGTAGCGATTAAGCCGGCGCCCCATGCTGGCTGCGAGGTCAGCCACAGTGCCTGACGATGGCCACACCACGTGGTAGATGAGCTGCGATGCATCAACGAGTACAACATGTGGTGGGTGGGGATTGGGGGCAAGGATTCCAAGACGCTGGACGATCACAGACTTGTTACCCTTCCTGAGGCATCCATACTCATCGATGATGGATGCAGGGACCGGGCCGAGCTCGTAGTCAAAGAGGGCAGAGAGCTCCATTCTTCTCTTGCTCCCCACCACCAGCAGCCGAGCAAACAACGCCTCAAGGTCACATATGATCTTCGCATTGACCTTCACTCTTTTTTTGGTGAATGTCATTGTCACCACCTTATTTGAGATGGGTGCATGAAATCTCTCAGGAAGTGATGAAGAGAACAGTGTGCTCATGTCCTGTCCGATCTTCAATACATCTTGCACATTCACCTTTTCATCTGCCACCTGGCCATTTATGATATGGTGGAGGGTCGCGGTCTCTATGGTGAGTGGATGGGAGATTTCCTGTAGCATTCAAACGGAGCAATAGAGCGAAACAGAAATTTCAGTGTCCCAGGCCTATGTTTGATAGGGTTAATGCTATTAATGCTAATTTTGCTAATTGCCCAACATATGCAAGTTAGCATCCGGCAGTTTCTAAGTGCTGGGGACCGATGCTGTACATTTCTAACTTAAAACGTTGGGGTACTCAACATTTCCGGGTTCACAAGAGGGCTCTATAGGCTTGGCAAGTAGACTATTATACAGAATCTTAAAGACAGATGTTAACATTTCAACACCATAACTACCTCAGCAGCACAGGTATGGTTAGGCAAGGTTGTTCAGATCTTCATCCATTTTAGACTAGAGGCAAAATCTGAAAAGGGGCCTAGAAATCACTTTAGGGAGTACGGAATGTTAGGAGCTGGCATCCATGTCAGACTGTTAAAGTGGTTCATAGTGAACATATTTCAAGTGGATGCCCATCAAATTTGGCCTTTTTAAATATTATACAGCCAAAACAAAGTGGCCGCCATTATCGAAAACTCCGAAAACTCCGGATTGTAATAAAATTACACAACTTTGTATTTATACAGGATAACAATGAAATTTGCTGTATTTGGACATATTATAATAATACACACATCTTCCTCAAACGATGTAAGTGATATTTTATCTATTTCTTTCCCTATGGAGAGACAAACATGAAAAAATGCTCTGAAAATCTAAGAAAATTACATCTTGATGCATTATATTGAGCTTGTACAAATGTACGGACATACTTTGATGAAGTTCGTTTGATTTCAAAAAAAAACTGTGTTGGGATAATATTAACATCAGTCTTCGGTGGTGTAGTCCGAGTCATCTTGGGCACTGTTCAAAGGATTCCGACACGTTCCGTCAGCGCAACCACAACCAGCGGTACATCTTAGCTCCTTAAGACGACAACTGCATCTGTGAGATTCGCAATTCTTACACTGGCATTGTGTAAGCTTGAGGTAAACCTCTGGAAATGGTTTATCACTCATCAAATGAGGAAGTATATTTCCAGTTGTACCGTCCTTGTTCCATCCATTTCCCACCGGGGAAGATATATCTGGTTGTGCGATCAGTGAAGAGAGCCAAATTGTACACTGATGGTGTGCTCGCTTGATATGCAGCTTCAGAGAAGATCGGGTTGGTGGCAACTTCTCTGGTTCTTTGTGACCTTTGAGGAACATTTTGAAACGCACGTCATTGATGTTTGTGTTGTTATCATTGTTTGAATACAGTCTGCAGATGAAGCTCTCTACATCTGTCAGTGTTCTTTCAGTAAGTGTGCCGCGTCCGAGCCCGTCCAATAAGGGACAGTTCTTGATGAACGTTTTCCATGCTATTGTTTTGCCAATGCCACAAAATTGACTGACTGTGTCGCAGCCCGAGAGGGCATGGAATGCTGGAAGATTGTGGCGGGGAGCTGGATCAAGGTCTACAGCGTGCACAGCAACAAAGCTCCGTTGCTTCGCTGTTCCCGTTTGCAACCAAAGCTCTCCAGATAAGTCACTGGCAAAGTGAACGAGGAGAACAAGGACGTCTGTGTCCCTGGAACAAATGATCAGACGCTCAAACCCAAGATCTGTCACAGACTTGGTGTGTAACAATATTCTGGTATCAGCTTCATCGTGGTTTGATTTGAGGGAGTTGACGTCCATTCCACGGGATGACTCAACCGCCGTTCGGTCATGGAATCCGCCAGATGTCACGACTTCACGATTCGGTTGAGTCGACCTTGCTTGACGAATGAGCTCCATGCTCAAAAAGTGTTCCAGGTCTTGCTTGTTTTCTGGGAGGTCAATAAATTGCCTCCAGTTGACGGGTAATGGCACATCCCTGTTGTCCACTTTGCGACGTATTGGCCGGGTTTTCCCGGTCCGTAAAATCCGAGTGGTGTCCTTGATGGTATGTGCTTCATACCTATCAAACACAACGTCAACTCTGGAGCAAGTGTCACTGAAGTGACTGAAGACAGAGGCTATGAACCGGTCTGCGAGTTGTCCAAAATTGTGGGCATTTGCAGGTTTGCCGATTGCTTGAACAAGTGCCTGGCCATCGATGATTACACACGTTTTCAGATTTGCTGTCGGCGGCTCTTTCTCTACAGTTGTTCTTGTCTGAAGGATATTTCCGAGAGCTGCTTTGTTTGTGGATCGCATTGCTCCGGATGTGTCTGCAAGTGATAGAGGAACCGGCGAAAGTTCATGGCTGAGGATTTCCTTCAGGTCCACCTCGCGTCCAGCTTCTTTTGAAACAAGCAAGCGTTGAAAGAGGTTACGGTCTGCTTTGACGAGTTTTTGTTTCAGAGTCGAATTTTTGTTCTGGACCTGATACATGCTTTTCAGCGTCAGGCTTTTCGACTGTCTGAGCTTGTCATGGAATCCCACTTTTTTCGTGATGAGACGTAAGCCCACAAATTCTTTCAATTTGTCTTGCCCTTGTGCATGTGCTGTCAGAAGACATTCCGTTATTTGAGGAGAAGCTACATCTCGAGTGGCCAGGCTAACGACAGCTAGATTTTGGTGTTGAAAAATGCCGAATTTCTTCAGTTGGTCGACAATATTCTGAACATCTTCCTTGTCCCGCTTTAGTCTTGAGGGTCCGGCTTCTTTTACATAAGAAGGGTTGTAGTCTTCATCTGTAGCATGCATGTCCAACATGGCGCTTGTGTCGTCTACTATTCTGCTCCGTTCGTTGAATGTGAGGCACCATTGATCTCTTGCTCCTTCTGATCTCGTTATTCCTACAAGACCACCGGCAACTTTGCCGACTTTGTTGACGTGCTCTAAGGCTTGATCCGTCGATAGCTGATTGAATGTGTTATTGGTTGTCTTGACCACAAAATTTCCATTCATGAACTCCTGGTGAACATCGGGGTGGCTTGTTTCAAGGATCATAATGTCAGCAAGATAAACTGCCCCCCAGCGAGTGTAGTTTGCGTGGTCATACTGAGCAAACCAGGGTAACATTGCAGCAAAGGACGATTTATGTAGGTTCCAATTTCCAGTTCTCTCTGCACGCAGGAACAGCAACAAGATGGAGATCATTTTGATGTACGTCACCCAAAATCTGGTAGTGGGTGGTTGTGTCTCTTGGAAGTCGTCCAACAGTCTTGTTATTCTGGAGTGCTGAACTGCGTCTTTCAGTGCTTTGACTTTGTTGCTGGTCACATCTCGCTCATTGTGTGCTTCCAAAGCTTCTACGACATGGACTGATAATGTTTGGAGCTCAACTTCTTCTACTTGGTGATCTTTAGCCCATACGATGAATGTCGGCCAGAGTGTTTTCCAAACAGCTTCAAATGTTAGCTTGTGTGCACGAATAGCCCGGTTGTACGATTTGGCCTGCATGTTATTTTGAGCTGTATTCTCTCCAAAAACGGAACTCTCCGCCCACACCTCCGTAAGACCAGAGTCTGCAAAATGATTTCCAATCACACACATGAAATTCTTGACAATGTGGAACCCCCCAAGTCGCAAGAATATCGTTTTGCATTCATTACTGTTTGCCCACTGTATTTCCTTGGCCTTGCAGTACAGCTGCTGGTCCAGAGTAATGACTGTGGACTGGCCAGGATTTATAATGTTGGAAATCCTCAGGCATCGCATCATAACTGTCCACAGCGTGTCGTTCTCGTGGGCCGGGGCGTTGAGGAGCGGCAAATACCCGATTGTGCAGAGCTCGTGTTTGTCTTGTGTTGTAACTTGGTTGAACCCGGTCCACGCTGGCACATCGTCACTGTTAGAGCCATAGATGCGAGAGAGAATCCAGGCCATATCTCGGGCAGAAGCTTCGTCAGACACCTGATCATCTGGGGTAAACATCGTCTCATTCAAGGTGGCTGTGAATTTAGGATCTTCTCGAGAAGATTGGCGAGTGACTTTCTCCAAACGATGAAGTTCGGGAGGGACCTTCAAGGACCTCGACTTTCCAAGAGGAAGTACTTCCTGTTGCTGATGTTGAGGGGTCCCTCTCTGGTAAACTACCATCTGCGTCGCATGAAACGTCCCCATACCATCTAACGTTTCTTCGATAATGTCGATGTTATCAGCAGCGTATTGGCAAAACTTGTTGGATGATATATTTGAAGGGACAGGAGTATTGTTGCAATCTGCGAAGTGTTGCAGATTTTGAACTCCAAGAGTTGTGTCCAGTCTACGTATCTGGTCATAGCTGGGACAGTGTCCTGCGTGATGGATGAGTTCAATCAACGATTTTGAACGTGTTGCCTGATGAATTGCTAGGCCAAGTCCAACGTGTTTTGGTGTGAGCGTTTTGTGCTTCGACACTGCGTAGACTAGGTCTTGACTTATGCTCAAAGCAGTTCGCTTCACAAATTTATCGGCAGCCTGTCCGTCCACTTCCCCAGACAGCAAAATACTGAGGAATAGAAACAAGCTCTCCGGTACAATCTTTTCGGCACTCTCCTTACTAACTGACGTGCAATTATTTAGGCCTGGACGAGAACTGATGTCACCTCTAATGCGTAACGCGCAGTGATGCAAGGTCAACAACTCTTCTGTCTCTGAGCGCGAGAACTGGGTTGGCCTAAGATCATCCATATTTCTCTTTGTCTCCATTTCATCTGAACGCCTTTTCTGTGTCTGAACAGCGATCTTAGATGACAGTGTGGAAAACAACAATTGTGGTTGATGTGGATCGAGTTGAGGTACAAAGTTGATCTGTCCTGGAAGAAGTCTGTGTAGTTTCTCTTTGAGGCGGGATTTATTGTCCCGGTATGGTCCAGCGTCAATGCCGAATTCGCTGAGCAAAGACCTGTACCTTTCCCAAACGTCTAGAAGCGTATAGATTTCACCTCGGGCCAGTCCAGTCGATACTTCAGATGCGACTTTCTCAAAGCAGATATCTCTGGACGTTTGAGTTGTGCTTGTACTAGATTTCGATGCTTTTCTATTGAACTGTACATAACACTTAAGATGATACCTGGCATCAGCAGCCACGAGATCACTTACTCCTGCCAGGCGACACCGCAACACAGGGTCTGTTTGAGCTCCTTGGAGAATTTTGTCAGAAACATCAAAGGTAGCGACCAAATACGTTTGTTTGCAACTTTTCTCTTGGCAGAAAAAGCACAAATCAGTGTCCATAATGGACAGTTTACTGCGTAGAGATGGTCTCGGTGGTGAACTTGTCTCAGGTGCACTGCTTGAGGTGGCAAGAGTGCTTTCATATTTTTTCCTGAGTCGAGTTATTTTGAACGAACTTGTAAACGTCGAATAGCAGTCTTTGTGATTCAGGACTTCAGTCTGTTTTGTGATTTCCTTAAAGTCAATGTTTTGAATTCTTTCAACAGTGTGCCAGTTCTCAGAGTCATTGTACTTCTTGCGCTCTGCAGCGGCTTCACGGACTCTTTGAATTCCGGCGTCTCCGAGGTTTCTCGTTGGTTTCTTTGGGTCTCTGTTTTGACAGAAGATGCAGAGGGTCCAGTCAGTACTTGTGTCAGAACTCCGCTTTTGGCTCTGGCATTTTACCTTGGATTCCATGTTGAAGCTCAACTCAGTTCACCACATCCTGCAAACATCAGAAATTGCATAATATGATAGCCAGTTTCTGCCGGCATATACAGAAAATACGTGAATCTTTCCATAATGAGTTTCAAGTTTGTGAGAGGTTTAACGCCTAATGATTTGGTGAAATTATGTTTTAAACACATATGCTAAAATCACATTATGCTAAAATAATTTATTATATAATAAATGATTTTAACATGTGATTAAAACATAATATCTTTGCATCAATATATTTAGGACAATTCATATATTTAGAACAATTCATAGGTATCAATAAGATACAAATGTAACATTTCAGAACCATATTTTTGGTAAAGGTTAACATATTTTTCTTAATAGTCAAATCTGACTATTGTATATAAATATGCACATAACTTTATCAAATATGTATAGTTTGGCATGATATTTGCAGGACATCTTACTGGTATCACTGGAGTAAAATATACCAAACTACACAAACATACCCACAGTAAAAGTCAAGATAAGTCGCGTGATTTGAAAATTAACAGAGTTCAGCTTTGAGATTTTTTGTACATTTTTGTGACTGATCTGTATATAACTTTATCAATTCGTTATGGAATGGCCTAATACTTCTTGGACACTTTACTGGTATTGCTGCGATGATATATGTCAAATTTCAGAACCACAGCTTCAGTACAACTGAAGTTATCAGACATTTTCTAAGTTATACATTTTCTATTTGTCCGGCCATTTTGTTTTTGGTATAAAAAAATTAAAAAGGCCCAAATCAATGGGCATCCACCTGAAATATGTTCAGTATGGGTCATATTAACTAGCTGACATGGATGCCTGCTCCTAACATTCCGTACCCCCTGAAGTGGAATTTGAACATTTTTCCACCAGTCTATTTTCCTCTTTTTCAAATACAGTAGGCCTAGTTGAGGTTAGTTAATCATCATCATTATATGGAAATATGGAAGTACAATTAGGTTGTCCTATTGGATCTTCCAATCATTCCTTCGGTAGGGTTGGTAAATGTCAGATCTACCTCAACATAACTTATTACGAGGCGTGTTGGGTAGGCAGGGTAGAATCCGATGAGACTTTCACATGTTGCCCTCAGCTGAGAATCTGTTTTCTCTTCTGGTTTGCAGGGCTCCTGTAAGCTCAGTGCTTTGTTAAATACTACCCTCTAGTGGGATAGAGTGTTCTGTAGTCATTTCCCTAGGGGCAGGGTTTCTTAGGGTGGATGGAAGAGATGCCATTAGGCGTTGTCCATTTTGGTGCGTTCTTGTTAAGGCCTACAATCAACAGCTATCTTGCGCTGTATTGTTTGGAGAATACTCAGAATATAATGGTGCCTCCATTGCAATAGTACCTCTGAGTTATCTGTGTGGTGTGCACAGGGAGGAAATATGGAAATAACACCATGCACAAAGAGGTCTTGCATCGATGCCAGCGGTGCATTTGGATGCAGGAAGGGTAAATTATCTCCACATTCACAGGAACTGCAATGGCAACATTCCTTGTAAGTACAGTCCTATACATAGTATTACAAGTGGAGAGCACAACAAAATTGAAATGGCCGATGGAGAACAGCGCGTGGGGGCTGACAAAGGACAATATGGAATGCCGTTTAGTTTTGAGCTTCCACCACCTTTTACAGGAGACATGTTAAATCATTCAGTTCGTGAGTTACGCGTTTTGAAGTAGCTCTCAATGTTTCTTCCTCTAACCTTGATAAGGCAAAGCTTTGACCGGCAAGATTATCAGGTCCTCCATTTTCTTTCTGACGGAACCTCCCGACTGCAATGAAGAATGATTATGAACAAACTAAAACCCGTCTCAGTGCCGTTTTCGGGGGTATTCAGCACTTGGCAATATTCTAAACCGACCCGAATACTCGTCCTCGGAAACCAAATAACTGCTCGATGTTTATGGATCAGAAATTGGAAGTCTCGTGGATAAAGCCTTTCCCTCATATGGTTCTGGGCCACATCAAGGTGAGGTTTTCAGATTTGTGGCTGGTTTGGATCCTGCTCTTCAGCTTAAAGTCTATGAGCATGGAGCTGACAATTGCCCACACTGTCCAGCCTCTCGGTCACTGCGTTTTCCTGTGCCTTGGTAACAGACTCCTTTTGTGGCCACTATACCACTGCGGCCATTTCAAATAATTGCTGCTGACATAACAGAACTTCCCACATCCACAAAGGGCAATCTCTTTGTGCTGGTGGTAATGGGACTTCCAGTTATGGGTTGCTTCACATGAAGGTCGAATGTGCAACTGCTCCTTCCACCTCAATCAAAGCAAAGTTTTCTGAACGAGATCTGTTGTGTTTTTCTGTTATATTTTCTTCCCTGTGTTGCCGTTTGTATTTTCCTCCATTTTGCGGCGTTGAATCACACCTTGTGCCATATTGTCATTTTTTTTTCATATAGCACAGGCCTAGTCCTCGGCCAACAAACATCTATCTCAGTTTGTAGGTTGTGTTTCTCATCTGGAATTCTGCAGGAGGGATACGGCACCATTCTTCCACGAGAAAGCAAATCAACTAAGACCTTGGGGGTGGTCCCCAATTTTTATTTTTTTTGGAAATGTGATGTTCCCTCCAGAACTGTTCCAATACCTAAAAAAAACACTGCTGGTGAAATAAAAATGAAATTGAATAATATTTATGGGTAGCTCATGGTCATCAAAGTTTCCCCATATGGTCTTACACTAACGTCTTACATTACCATGGACACTGAAACAGTTTCTGATTGACGCATACTTTTACAGGAATTTTAAGTTGAGTTATGAATACCCTGCATTGCAGTGCATTGCATTGTACAGCAATTATTGCGTTGCAGTTATACAATTCTCCATGCATTGCATTGCAGTTATGAATACCATGAGCTACCCATAAATATTATTCAATTTCATTTTTATTTCACCAGCATGTGTTAGTGAAGGAAACCACTTTTCGCACTTGCGTTAGTGTTGAAAACCCACTTTTTGCACTTGTATTAGTGTGGAAAAACCACTTTTCACACTTGTGTTCATGTTGAAAAACCACTTTTCGCACTGGTGTTGGTGAAGGAAACCACTTTTCGCACTTGTGTTAGTGTTGAAAACCCACTTTTCGCACATGTGTTAGTGAAGGAAACCACTTTTCGCACTTGTGTTGGTGCAGGAAACCACTTTTGCACTTGTATTAGTGTGGAAAAAACCACTTTTCGCACTTGTGTTGGTGCGGGAAACCACTTTTGCACTTGTATTAGTGTGGAAAAAACACTTTTTGCACTTGTGTTAGTGTTGAAAAACCACTTTTCGCACTTGTGTTTGTGCAGGAAACCACTTTTGCACTTGTATTAGTGTGGAAAAACCACTTTTCGCACTTGTGTTAGTGTTGAAAAACCACTATTCGCACTTGTGTTAGTGTTGAAAAACCACTTTTCGCACTTGTGTTGGTGCAGGAAACCACTTTTGCACTTGTATTAGTGTGGAAAAACCACTTTTCGCACTTGTGTTAGTGTTGAAAAACCACTTTTCGCACTTGTGTTAGTGTTGAAAACCCACTTTTCGCACATGTGTTAGTGAAGGAAACCACTTTTCGCACTTGTGTTGGTGCAGGAAACCACTTTTGCACTTGTATTAGTGTGGGAAAACCACTTTTCGCACTTGTGTTAGTGTTGAAAAACCACTTTTCGCACTTGTATTAGTGTTGAAAAACCACTTTTCGCACTTGTGTTTGTGCAGGAAACCACTTTTGCACTTGAATTAGTGTGGAAAAAACACTTTTTGCACTTGTGATAGTGTTGAAAAACCACTTTTCGCACTTGCATTAGTGTTGAAAAACCACTTTTCGCACTTGTGTTAGTGCAGGAAACCACTTTTGCACTTGTATTAGTGTGGAAAAACCACTTTTCGCACTTGTGTTCGTGTTGAAAAACCACTTTTCGCACTTGTGTTGGTGCAGGAAACCACTTTTGCACTTGTATTAGTGTGGAAAAACCACTTTTCGCACTTGTGTTGGTGCAGGAAACCACTTTTGCACTTGTATTAGTGTGGAAAAAACACTTTTTGCACTTGTGATAGTGTTGAAAAACCACTTTTCGCACTTGTGTTAGTGTTGAAAAACCACTTTTCGCACTTGTGTTTGTGCAGGAAACCACTTTTGCACTTGTATTAGTGTAGAAAAACCACTTTTCACACTTGTGTTAGTGTTGAAAAACCACTTTTCGCACTTGTGTTGGTGCAGGAAACCACTTTTGCACTTGTATTAGTGTGGAAAAACCACTTTCCGCACTTGTGTTAGTGTTGAAAAACCACTTTACGCACTGGTGTTGGTGAAGGAAACCACTTTTCGCACTTGTGTTATTGTTGAAAACCCACTTTTCGCACATGTGTTAGTGAAGGAAACCACTTTTCGCACTTGTGTTGGTGCAGGAAACCACATTTGCACTTGTATTAGTGTGGAAAAAACACTTTTTGCACTTGTGATAGTGTTGAAAAACCACTTTTCGCACTTGTGTTAGTGTTGAAAAACCACTTTTCGCACTTGTGTTAGTGTTGAAAAACCACTTTTCGCACTTGTGTTGGTGCAGGAAACCACTTTTGCACTTGTATTAGTGTGGAAAAAACCACTTTTCGCACTTGTGTTAGTGTTGAAAAACCACTTTTCGCACTGGTGTTGGTGAAGGAAACCACTTTCTGCACTTGTGTTAGTGTTGAAAAACCACTTTTCGCACTTGTGTTAGTGAAGGAAACCACTTTTCGCACTTGTGTTAGTGTTGAAAACCCACTTTTCGCACTTGTGTTAGTGTTGAAAATCCACTTTTCCCACTTGTGTTGGTGCAGGAAACCACTTTTGCACTTGTATTAGTGTGGAAAAACCACTTTTCGCACTTGTGATAGTGTTGAAAAACCACTTTTCGCACTTGTGTTAGTGTTGAAAAACCACTTTTCGCACTTGTGTTTGTGCAGGAAAACACTTTTGCACTTGTATTAGTGTGGAAAAACCACTTTTCGCACTTGTGTTGGTGCAGGAAACCACTTTTGCACTTGTATTAGTGTGGAAAAACCACTTTTCGCACTTGTGTTGGTGCAGGAAACCACTTTTGCACTTGTATTAGTGTGGAAAAAACACTTTTTGCACTTGTGATAGAGTTGAAAAACCACTTTTCGCACTTGTGTTAGTGTTGAAAAACCACTTTTCGCACTTGTGTTTGTGCAGGAAACCACTTTTGCACTTGTATTAGTGTGGAAAAAACCACTTTTCGCACTTGTACGTGTTGAAAAACCACTTTTCGCACTTGTGTTGGTGCAGGAAACCACTTTTGCACTTGTATTAGTGTGGAAAAACCACTTTTCACACTTGTGTTCATGTTGAAAAACCACTTTTCGCACTGGTGTTGGTGAAGGAAACCACTTTTCGCACTTGTGTTGGTGCAGGAAACCACTTTTGCACTTGTATTAGTGTGGAAAATCCACTTTTCGCACTTGTGTTGGTGCGGGAAACCACTTTTGCACTTGTATTAGCGTGGAAAAAACACTTTTTGCACTTGTGATAGTGTTGAAAAACCACTTTTCGCACTTGTGTTAGTGTTGAAAAACCACTTTTCGCACTTGTGTTTGTGCAGGAAACCACTTTTGCACTTGTATTAGTGTGGAAAAACCACTTTTCGCACTTGTGTTAGTGTTGAAAAACCACTATTCGCACTTGTGTTAGTGTTGAAAAACCACTTTTCGCACTTGTTTTGGTGCAGGAAACCACTTTTGCACTTGTATTAGTGTACAAAAACCACTTTTCGCACTTGTGTTAGTGTTGAAAAACCACTTTTCGCACTTGTGTTAGTGTTGAAAACCCACTTTTCGCACATGTGTTAGTGAAGGAAACCACTTTTCGCACTTGTGTTGGTGCAGGAAACCACTTTTGCACTTGTATTAGTGTGGGAAAACCACTTTTCGCACTTGTGTTAGTGTTGAAAAACCACTTTTCGCACTTGTATTAGTGTTGAAAAACCACTTTTCGCACTTGTGTTTGTGCAGGAAACCACTTTTGCACTTGTATTAGTGTGTAAAAAACACTTTTTTGCACTTGTGATAGTGTTGAAAAACCACTTTTCGCACTTGTATTAGTGTTGAAAAACCACTTTTCGCACTTGTGTTAGTGCAGGAAACCACTTTTGCACTTGTATTAGTGTGGAAAAACCATTTTTCGCACTTGTGTTTGTGTTGAAAAACCACTTTTTGCACTTGTGTTGGTGCAGGAAACCACTTTTGCACTTGTATTAGTGTGGAAAAAACACTTTTTGCACTTGTGATAGTGTTGAAAAACCACTTTTCGCATTTGTGTTAGTGTTGAAAAACCACTTTTCGCACTTGTGTTTGTGCAGGAAACCACTTTTGCACTTGTATTAGTGTGGAAAAACCACTTTTCGCACTTGTGTTAGTGTTGAAAAACCACTTTTCGCACTTGTGTTAGTGTTGAAAAACCACTTTTCGCACTTGTGTTGGTGCAGGAAACCACTTTTGCACTTGTATTAGTGTGGAAAAACCACTTTTCGCACTTGTGTTAGTGTTGAAAAACCACTTTTCGCACTGGTGTTGGTGAAGGAAACCACTTTTCGCACTTGTGTTAGTGTTGAAAACCCACTTTTCGCACATGTGTTAGTGAAGGAAACCACATTTGCACTTGTATTAGTGTGGAAAAAACACTTTTTGCACTTGTGATAGTGTTGAAAAACCACTTTTCGCACTTGTGTTAGTGTTGAAAAACCACTTTTCACACTTGTGTTAGTGTTGAAAAACCACTTTTCGCACTTGTGTTGGTGCAGGAAACCACTTTTGCACTTGTATTAGTGTGGAAAAAACCACTTTTCACACATGTGTTAGTGTTGAAAAACCACTTTTCGCACTGGTGTTGGTGAAGGAAACCACTTTTCGCACTTGTGTTAGTGTTGAAAAACCACTTTTCGCACTTGTGTTAGTGAAGGAAACCACTTTTCGCACTTGTGTTAGTGTTGAAAACCCACTTTTCGCACTTGTGTTAGTGTTGAAAATCCACTTTTCCCACTTGTGTTGGTGCAGGAAACCACTTTTGCACTTGTATTAGTGTGGAAAAACCACTTTTCGCACTTGTGTTAGTGTTGAAAATCCACTTTTCCCACTTGTGTTGGTGTAGGAAACCACTTTTCGCACTTGTGATAGTGTTGAAAAACCACTTTTCGCACTTGTGTTAGTGTTGAAAAACCACTTTTCGCACTTGTGTTTGTGCAGGAAAACACTTTTGCACTTGTATTAGTGTGGAAAAACCACTTTTCGCACTTGTGTTAGTGTTGAAAAACCACTTTTCGCACTGATGTTGGTGAAGGAAACCACTTTTCGCACTTGTGATAGTGTTGAAAACCCACTTTTCACACATGTGTTAGGGAAGGAAACCACTTTTCGCACTTGTGTTGGTGCAGGAAACCACTTTTGCACTTGTATTAGTGTGGAAAAAACACTTTTTGCACTTGTGATAGTGTTGAAAAACCACTTTTCGCACTTGTATTAGTGTTGATAAACCACTTTTCGCATTTGTGTTAGTGCAGGAAACCACTTTTGCACTTGTATTAGTTTGGAAAAACCACTTTTCGCATTTGTGTTTGTGTTGAAAAACCACTTTTCGCTCTTGTGATAGTGTTGAAAAACACCTTTTTGCACTTGTGTTGGTGCAGGAAACCACTTTTGCACTTGTATTAGTGTGGAAAAACCACTTTTCGCACTTGTGTTAGTGTTGAAAAACCACTTTTTGCACCTGTGTTAGTGTTGAAAAACCACTTTATGCACTTGTGTTGGTGCAGGAAACCACTTTTGCACTTGTATTAGTGTGGAAAAACCACTTTTCGCACTTGTGTTAGTGAAGGAAACTACTTTTCGCACTTGTGTTGGTGCAGGAAACCACTTTTGCACTTGTATTAGTGTGGAAAAAACACTTTTTGCACTTGTGATAGTGTTGAAAAACCACTTTTCGCACTTGTATTAGTGTTGAAAAACCACTTTTCGCACTTGTGTTAGTGCAGGAAACCACTTTTGCACTTGCATTAGTGTGGAAAAACCACTTTTCGCACTTGTGTTCGTGTTCAAAAACCACTTTTCGCACTTGTGTTGGTGCAGGAAACCACTTTTGCACTTGTATTAGTGTGGAAAAACCACTTTTCGCACTTGTGTTGGTGCAGGAAACCACTTTTGCACTTGTATTAGTGTGGAAAAAACACTTTTTGCACTTGTGATAGAGTTGAAAAACCACTTTTCGCACTTGTGTTAGTGTTGAAAAACCACTTTTCGCACTTGTGTTGGTGCAGGAAACCACATTTGCACTTGTATTAGTGTGGAAAAAACACTTTTTGCACTTGTGATAGTGTTGAAAAACCACTTTTCGCACTTGTGTTAGTGTTGAAAAACCACTTTTCACACTTGTGTTAGTGTTGAAAAACCACTTTTCGCACTGGTGTTGGTGAAGGAAACCACTTTTCGCACTTGTGTTAGTGTTGAAAAACCACTTTTCGCACTTGTGTTAGTGAAGGAAACCACTTTTCGCACTTGTGTTAGTGTTGAAAACCCACTTTTCGCACTTGTGTTAGTGTTGAAAATCCACTTTTCCCACTTGTGTTGGTGCAGGAAACCACTTTTGCACTTGTATTAGTGTGGTAAAACCACTTTTCGCACTTGTGTTAGTGTTGAAAATCCACTTTTCCCACTTGTGTTGGTGTAGGAAACCACTTTTCGCACTTGTGATAGTGTTGAAAAACCACTTTTCGCACTTGTGTTAGTGTTGAAAAACCACTTTTCGCACTTGTGTTTGTGCAGGAAAACACTTTTGCACTTGTATTAGTGCAGGAAACCACTTTTGCACTTGTATTAGTGTGGAAAAACCACTTTTCGCACTTGTGTTGGTGCAGGAAACCACTTTTGCACTTGTATTAGTGTGGAAAACCACTTTTCGCACTTGTGTTGGTGCAGGAAACCACTTTTGCACTTGTATTAGTGTGGAAAAAACACTTTTTGCACTTGTGATAGAGTTGAAAAACCACTTTTCGCACTTGTGTTAGTGTTGAAAAACCACTTTTCGCACTTGTGTTTGTGCAGGAAACCACTTTTGCACTTGTATTAGTGTGGAAAAAACCACTTTTCGCACTTGTACGTGTTGAAAAACCACTTTTCGCACTTGTGTTGGTGCAGGAAACCACTTTTGCACTTGTATTAGTGTGGAAAAACCACTTTTCACACTTGTGTTCATGTTGAAAAACCACTTTTCGCACTGGTGTTGGTGAAGGAAACCACTTTTCGCACTTGTGTTGGTGCAGGAAACCACTTTTGCACTTGTATTAGTGTGGAAAATCCACTTTTCGCACTTGTGTTGGTGCGGGAAACCACTTTTGCACTTGTATTAGCGTGGAAAAAACACTTTTTGCACTTGTGATAGTGTTGAAAAACCACTTTTCGCACTTGTGTTAGTGTTGAAAAACCACTTTTCGCACTTGTGTTTGTGCAGGAAACCACTTTTGCACTTGTATTAGTGTGGAAAAACCACTTTTCGCACTTGTGTTAGTGTTGAAAAACCACTATTCGCACTTGTGTTAGTGTTGAAAAACCACTTTTCGCACTTGTGTTGGTGCAGGAAACCACTTTTGCACTTGTATTAGTGTGGAAAAACCACTTTTCGCACTTGTGTTAGTGTTGAAAAACCACTTTTCGCACTTGTGTTAGTGTTGAAAACCCACTTTTCGCACATGTGTTGGTGAAGGAAACCACTTTTCGCACTTGTGTTGGTGCAGGAAACCACTTTTGCACTTGTATTAGTGTGGGAAAACCACTTTTCGCACTTGTGTTAGTGTTGAAAAACCACTTTTCGCACTTGTATTAGTGTTGAAAAACCACTTTTCGCACTTGTGTTTGTGCAGGAAACCACTTTTGCACTTGTATTAGTGTGGAAAAAACACTTTTTGCACTTGTTATAGTGTTGAAAAACCACTTTTCGCACTTGTATTCGTGTTGAAAAACCACTTTTCGCACTTGTGTTAGTGCAGGAAACCACTTTTGCACTTGTATTAGTGTGGAAAAACCACTTTTCGCACTTGTGTTCGTGTTGAAAAACCACTTTTTGCACTTGTGTTGGTGCAGGAAACCACTTTTGCACTTGTATTAGTGTGGAAAAAACACTTTTTGCACTTGTGATAGTGTTGAAAAACCACTTTTCGCATTTGTGTTAGTGTTGAAAAACCACTTTTCGCACTTGTGTTTGTGCAGGAAACCACTTTTGCACTTGTATTAGTGTGGAAAAACCACTTTTCGCACTTGTGTTAGTGTTGAAAAACCACTTTTCGCACTTGTGTTAGTGTTGAAAAACCACTTTTCGCACTTGTGTTGGTGCAGGAAACCACTTTTGCACTTGTATTAGTGTGGAAAAACCACTTTTCGCACTTGTGTTAGTGTTGAAAAACCACTTTTCGCACTGGTGTTGGTGAAGGAAACCACTTTTCGCACTTGTGTTAGTGTTCAAAACCCACTTTTCGCACATGTGTTAGTGAAGGAAACCACATTTGCACTTGTATTAGTGTGGAAAAAACACTTTTTGCACTTGTGATAGTGTTGAAAAACCACTTTTCGCACTTGTGTTAGTGTTGAAAAACCACTTTTTGCACTTGTGTTAGTGTTGAAAAACCACTTTTCGCACTTGTGTTGGGTGCAGGAAACCACTTTTCACACTTGTGTTAGTGTTGAAAAACCACTTTTCGCACTGGTGTTGGTGAAGGAAACCACTTTTCGCACTTGTGTTAGTGTTGAAAAACCACTTTTCGCACTTGTGTTAGTGAAGGAAACCACTTTTCGCACTTGTGTTAGTGTTGAAAACCCACTTTTCGCACTTGTGTTAGTGTTGAAAATCCACTTTTCCCACTTGTGTTCGTGTTGAAAAACCACTTTTTGCACTTGTGTTGGTGCAGGAAACCACTTTTGCACTTGTATTAGTGTGGAAAAAACACTTTTTGCACTTGTGATAGTGTTGAAAAACCACTTTTTGCACTTGTATTAGTGTGGAAAAACCACTTTTCGCACTTGTGTTAGTGTTGAATATCCACTTTTCCCACTTGTGTTGGTGTAGGAAACCACTTTTCGCACTTGTGATAGTGTTGAAAAACCACTTTTCGCACTTGTGTTAGAGTTGAAAAACCACTTTTCGCACTTGTGTTTGTGCAGGAAAACACTTTTGCACTTGTATTAGTGTGGAAAAACCACTTTTCGCACTTGTGTTAGTGTTGAATATCCACTTTTCCCACTTGTGTTGGTGTAGGAAACCACTTTTCGCACTTGTGATAGTGTTGAAAAACCACTTTTCGCACTTGTGTTAGTGTTGAAAAACCACTTTTCGCACTTGTGTTTGTGCAGGAAAACACTTTTGCACTTGTATTAGTGTGGAAAAACCACTTTTCGCACTTGTGTTAGTGTTGAAAAACCACTTTTCGCACTGATGTTGGTGAAGGAAACCACTTTTCGCACTTGTGATAGTGTTGAAAACCCACTTTTCACACATGTGTTAGGGAAGGAAACCACTTTTCGCACTTGTGTTGGTGCAGGAAACCACTTTTGCACTTGTATTAGTGTGGAAAAAACACTTTTTGCACTTGTGATAGTGTTGAAAAACCACTTTTCGCACTTGTATTAGTGTTGAAAAACCACTTTTCGCATTTGTGTTAGTGCAGGAAACCACTTTTGCACTTGTATTAGTGTGGAAAAACCACTTTTCGCATTTGTGTTTGTGTTGAAAAACCACTTTTCGCTCTTGTGATAGTGTTGAAAAACACCTTTTTGCACTTGTGTTGGTGCAGGAAACCACTTTTGCACTTGTATTAGTGTGGAAAAACCACTTTTCGCACTTGTGTTAGTGTTGAAAAACCACTTTTTGCACCTGTGTTAGTGTTGAAAAACCACTTTATGCCCTTGTGTTGGTGCAGGAAACCACTTTTGCACTTGTATTAGTGTGGACAAACCACTTTTCGCACTTGTGTTAGTGAAGGAAACTACTTTTCGCACTTGTGTTGGTGCAGGAAACCACTTTTGCACTTGTATTAGTGTGGAAAAAACACTTTTTGCACTTGTGATAGTGTTGAAAAACCACTTTTCGCACTTGTATTAGTGTTGAAAAACCACTTTTCGCACTTGTGTTAGTGCAGGAAACCACTTTTGCACTTGCATTAGTGTGGAAAAACCACTTTTCGCACTTGTGTTCGTGTTCAAAAATCACTTTTCGCACTTGTGTTGGTGCAGGAAACCACTTTTGCACTTGTATTAGTGTGGAAAAACCACTTTTCGCACTTGTGTTGGTGCAGGAAACCACTTTTGCACTTGTATTAGTGTGGAAAAAACACTTTTTGCACTTGTGATAGAGTTGAAAAACCACCTTTCGCACTTGTGTTAGTGTTGAAAAACCACTTTTCGCACTTGTGTTGGTGCAGGAAACCACATTTGCACTTGTATTAGTGTGGAAAAAACACTTTTTGCACTTGTGATAGTGTTGAAAAACCACTTTTCGCACTTGTGTTAGTGTTGAAAAACCACTTTTCGCACTTGTGTTAGTGTTGAAAAACCACTTTTCGCACTTGTGTTGGTGCAGGAAACCACTTTTGCACTTGTATTAGTGTGGAAAAAACCACTTTTCACACTTGTGTTAGTGTTGAAAAACCACTTTTCGCACTGGTGTTGGTGAAGGAAACCACTTTTCGCACTTGTGTTAGTGTTGAAAAACCACTTTTCGCACTTGTGTTAGTGAAGGAAACCACTTTTCGCACTTGTGTTAGTGTTGAAAACCCACTTTTCGCACTTGTGTTAGTGTTGAAAATCCACTTTTCCCACTTGTGTTGGTGCATGAAACCACTTTTGCACTTGTATTAGTGTGGAAAAACCACTTTTCGCACTTGTGTTAGTGTTGAAAATCCACTTTTCCCACTTGTGTTGGTGTAGGAAACCACTTTTCGCACTTGTGATAGTGTTGAAAAACCACTTTTCGCACTTGTGTTTGTGCAGGAAACCACTTTTGCACTTGTATTAGTGTGTAAAAAACACTTTTTGCACTTGTGATAGTGTTGAAAAACCACTTTTCGCACTTGTATTAGTGTTGAAAAACCACTTTTCGCACTTGTGTTAGTGCAGGAAACCACTTTTGCACTTGTATTAGTGTGGAAAAACCACTTTTCGCACTTGTGTTCGTGTTGAAAAACCACTTTTTGCACTTGTGTTGGTGCAGGAAACCACTTTTGCACTTGTATTAGTGTGGAAAAAACACTTTTTGCACTTGTGATAGTGTTGAAAAACCACTTTTCGAATTTGTGTTAGTGTTGAAAAACCACTTTTCGCACTTGTGTTTGTGCAGGAAACCACTTTTGCACTTGTATTAGTGTGGAAAAACCACTTTTCGCACTTGTGTTAGTGTTGAAAAACCACTTTTCGCACTTGTGTTAGTGTTGAAAAACCACTTTTCGCACTTGTGTTGGTGCAGGAAACCACTTTTGCACTTGTATTAGTGTGGAAAAACCACTTTTCGCACTTGTGTTAGTGTTGAAAAACCACTTTTCGCACTGGTGTTGGTGAAGGAAACCACTTTTCGCACTTGTGTTAGTGTTGAAAACCCACTTTTCGCACTTGTGTTAGTGTTGAAAACCCACTTTTCGCACATGTGTTAGTGAAGGAAACCACATTTGCACTTGTATTAGTGTGGAAAAAACACTTTTTGCACTTGTGATAGTGTTGAAAAACCACTTTTCGCACTTGTGTTAGTGTTGAAAAACCACTTTTCACACTTGTGTTAGTGTTGAAAAACCACTTTTCGCACTTGTGTTGGTGCAGGAAACCACTTTTGCACTTGTATTAGTGTGGAAAAAACCACTTTTCACACATGTGTTAGTGTTGAAAAACCACTTTTCGCACTGGTGTTGGTGAAGGAAACCACTTTTCGCACTTGTGTTAGTGTTGAAAAACCACTTTTCGCACTTGTGTTAGTGAAGGAAACCACTTTTCGCACTTGTGTTAGTGTTGAAAACCCACTTTTCGCACTTGTGTTAGTGTTGAAAATCCACTTTTCCCACTTGTGTTGGTGCAGGAAACCACTTTTGCACTTGTATTAGTGTGGAAAAACCACTTTTCGCACTTGTGTTAGTGTTGAAAATCCACTTTTCCCACTTGTGTTGGTGTAGGAAACCACTTTTCGCACTTGTGATAGTGTTGAAAAACCACTTTTCGCACTTGTGTTAGTGTTGAAAAACCACTTTTCGCACTTGTGTTTGTGCAGGAAAACACTTTTGCACTTGTATTAGTGTGGAAAAACCACTTTTCGCACTTGTGTTAGTGTTGAAAAACCACTTTTCGCACTGATGTTGGTGAAGGAAACCACTTTTCGCACTTGTGATAGTGTTGAAAACCCACTTTTCACACATGTGTTAGGGAAGGAAACCACTTTTCGCACTTGTGTTGGTGCAGGAAACCACTTTTGCACTTGTATTAGTGTGGAAAAAACACTTTTTGCACTTGTGATAGTGTTGAAAAACCACTTTTCGCACTTGTATTAGTGTTGAAAAACCACTTTTCGCATTTGTGTTAGTGCAGGAAACCACTTTTGCACTTGTATTAGTGTGGAAAAACCACTTTTCGCATTTGTGTTTGTGTTGAAAAACCACTTTTCGCTCTTGTGATAGTGTTGAAAAACACCTTTTTGCACTTGTGTTGGTGCAGGAAACCACTTTTGCACTTGTATTAGTGTGGAAAAACCACTTTTTGCACCTGTGTTAGTGTTGAAAAACCACTTTATGCACTTGTGTTGGTGCAGGAAACCACTTTTGCACTTGTATTAGTGTGGAAAAACCACTTTTCGCACTTGTGTTAGTGAAGGAAACTACTTTTCGCACTTGTGTTGGTGCAGGAAACCACTTTTGCACTTGTATTAGTGTGGAAAAAACACTTTTTGCACTTGTGATAGTGTTGAAAAACCACTTTTCGCACTTGTATTAGTGTTGAAAAACCACTTTTCGCACTTGTGTTAGTGCAGGAAACCACTTTTGCACTTGCATTAGTGTGGAAAAACCACTTTTCGCACTTGTGTTCGTGTTCAAAAACCACTTTTCGCAATTGTGTTGGTGCAGGAAACCACTTTTGCACTTGTATTAGTGTGGAACAACCACTTTTCGCACTTGTGTTGGTGCAGGAAACCACTTTTGCACTTGTATTAGTGTGGAAAAAACACTTTTTGCACTTGTGATAGAGTTGAAAAACCACTTTTCGCACTTGTGTTAGTGTTGAAAAACCACTTTTCGCACTTGTGTTGGTGCAGGAAACCACATTTGCACTTGTATTAGTGTGGAAAAAACACTTTTTGCACTTGTGATAGTGTTGAAAAACCACTTTTCGCACTTGTGTAATAGTGTTGAAAAACCACTTTTCACACTTGTGTTAGTGTTGAAAAACCACTTTTCGCACTGGTGTTGGTGAAGGAAACCACTTTTCGCACTTGTGTTAGTGTTGAAAAACCACTTTTCGCACTTGTGTTAGTGAAGGAAACCACTTTTCGCACTTGTGTTAGTGTTGAAAACCCACTTTTCGCACTTGTGTTAGTGTTGAAAATCCACTTTTCCCACTTGTGTTGGTGCAGGAAACCACTTTTGCACTTGTATTAGTGTGGAAAAACCACTTTTCGCACTTGTGTTAGTGTTGAAAATCCACTTTTCCCACTTGTGTTGGTGTAGGAAACCACTTTTCGCACTTGTGATAGTGTTGAAAAACCACTTTTCGCACTTGTGTTAGTGTTGAAAAACCACTTTTCGCACTTGTGTTTGTGCAGGAAAACACTTTTGCACTTGTATTAGTGCAGGAAACCACTTTTGCACTTGTATTAGTGTGGAAAAACCACTTTTCGCACTTGTGTTGGTGCAGGAAACCACTTTTGCACTTGTATTAGTGTGGAAAACCACTTTTCGCACTTGTGTTGGTGCAGGAAACCACTTTTGCACTTGTATTAGTGTGGAAAAAACACTTTTTGCACTTGTGATAGAGTTGAAAAACCACTTTTCGCACTTGTGTTAGTGTTGAAAAACCACTTTTCGCACTTGTGTTTGTGCAGGAAACCACTTTTGCACTTGTATTAGTGTGGAAAAAACCACTTTTCGCACTTGTACGTGTTGAAAAACCACTTTTCGCACTTGTGTTGGTGCAGGAAACCACTTTTGCACTTGTATTAGTGTGGAAAAACCACTTTTCACACTTGTGTTCATGTTGAAAAACCACTTTTCGCACTGGTGTTGGTGAAGGAAACCACTTTTCGCACTTGTGTTGGTGCAGGAAACCACTTTTGCACTTGTATTAGTGTGGAAAATCCACTTTTCGCACTTGTGTTGGTGCGGGAAACCACTTTTGCACTTGTATTAGCGTGGAAAAAACACTTTTTGCACTTGTGATAGTGTTGAAAAACCACTTTTCGCACTTGTGTTAGTGTTGAAAAACCACTTTTCGCACTTGTGTTTGTGCAGGAAACCACTTTTGCACTTGTATTAGTGTGGAAAAACCACTTTTCGCACTTGTGTTAGTGTTGAAAAACCACTATTCGCACTTGTGTTAGTGTTGAAAAACCACTTTTCGCACTTGTGTTGGTGCAGGAAACCACTTTTGCACTTGTATTAGTGTGGAAAAACCACTTTTCGCACTTGTGTTAGTGTTGAAAAACCACTTTTCGCACTTGTGTTAGTGTTGAAAACCCACTTTTCGCACATGTGTTAGTGAAGGAAACCACTTTTTGCACTTGTGTTGGTGCAGGAAACCACTTTTGCACTTGTATTAGTGTGGGAAAACCACTTTTCGCACTTGTGTTAGTGTTGAAAAACCACTTTTCGCACTTGTATTAGTGTTGAAAAACCACTTTTCGCACTTGTGTTTGTGCAGGAAACCACTTTTGCACTTGTATTAGTGTGGAAAAAACACTTTTTGCACTTGTGATAGTGTTGAAAAACCACTTTTCGCACTTGTATTCGTGTTGAAAAACCACTTTTCGCACTTGTGTTAGTGCAGGAAACCACTTTTGCACTTGTATTAGTGTGGAAAAACCACTTTTCGCACTTGTGTTCGTGTTGAAAAACCACTTTTTGCACTTGTGTTGGTGCAGGAAACCACTTTTGCACTTGTATTAGTGTGGAAAAAACACTTTTTGCACTTGTGATAGTGTTGAAAAACCACTTTTCGCATTTGTGTTAGTGTTGAAAAACCACTTTTCGCACTTGTTTTTGTGCAGGAAACCACTTTTGCACTTGTATTAGTGTGGAAAAACCACTTTTCGCACTTGTGTTAGTGTTGAAAAACCACTTTTCGCACTTGTGTTAGTGTTGAAAAACCACTTTTCGCACTTGTGTTGGTGCAGGAAACCACTTTTGCACTTGTATTAGTGTGGAAAAACCACTTTTCGCACTTGTGTTAGTGTTGAAAAACCACTTTTCGCACTGGTGTTGGTGAAGGAAACCACTTTTCGCACTTGTGTTAGTGTTCAAAACCCACTTTTCGCACATGTGTTAGTGAAGGAAACCACATTTGCACTTGTATTAGTGTGGAAAAAACACTTTTTGCACTTGTGATAGTGTTGAAAAACCACTTTTCGCACTTGTGTTAGTGTTGAAAAACCACTTTTCGCACTTGTGTTAGTGTTGAAAAACCACTTTTCGCACTTGTGTTGGGTGCAGGAAACCACTTTTGCACTTGTATTAGTGTGGAAAAAACCACTTTTCACACTTGTGTTAGTGTCGAAAAACCACTTTTCGCACTGGTGTTGGTGAAGGAAACCACTTTTCGCACTTGTGTTAGTGTTGAAAAACCACTTTTCGCACTTGTGTTAGTGAAGGAAACCACTTTTCGCACTTGTGTTAGTGTTGAAAACCCACTTTTCGCACTTGTGTTAGTGTTGAAAATCCACTTTTCCCACTTGTGTTCGTGTTGAAAAACCACTTTTTGCACTTGTGTTGGTGCAGGAAACCACTTTTGCACTTGTATTAGTGTGGAAAAAACACTTTTTGCACTTGTGATAGTGTTGAAAAACCACTTTTTGCATTTGTATTAGTGTGGAAAAACCACTTTTCGCACTTGTGTTAGTGTTGAATATCCACTTTTCCCACTTGTGTTGGTGTAGGAAACCACTTTTCGCACTTGTGATAGTGTTGAAAAACCACTTTTCGCACTTGTGTTAGAGTTGAAAAACCACTTTTCGCACTTGTGTTTGTGCAGGAAAACACTTTTGCACTTGTATTAGTGTGGAAAAACCACTTTTCGCACTTGTGTTAGTGTTGAATATCCACTTTTCCCACTTGTGTTGGTGTAGGAAACCACTTTTCGCACTTGTGATAGTGTTGAAAAACCACTTTTCGCACTTGTGTTAGTGTTGAAAAACCACTTTTCGCACTTGTGTTTGTGCAGGAAAACACTTTTGCACTTGTATTAGTGTGGAAAAACCACTTTTCGCACTTGTGTTAGTGTTGAAAAACCACTTTTCGCACTGATGTTGGTGAAGGAAACCACTTTTCGCACTTGTGATAGTGTTGAAAACCCACTTTTCACACATGTGTTAGGGAAGGAAACCACTTTTCGCACTTGTGTTGGTGCAGGAAACCACTTTTGCACTTGTATTAGTGTGGAAAAAACACTTTTTGCACTTGTGATAGTGTTGAAAAACCACTTTTCGCACTTGTATTAGTGTTGAAAAACCACTTTTCGCATTTGTGTTAGTGCAGGAAACCACTTTTGCACTTGTATTAGTGTGGAAAAACCACTTTTCGCATTTGTGTTTGTGTTGAAAAACCACTTTTCGCTCTTGTGATAGTGTTGAAAAACACCTTTTTGCACTTGTGTTGGTGCAGGAAACCACTTTTGCACTTGTATTAGTGTGGAAAAACCACTTTTCGCACTTGTGTTAGTGTTGAAAAACCACTTTTTGCACCTGTGTTAGTGTTGAAAAACCACTTTATGCACTTGTGTTGGTGCAGGAAACCACTTTTGCACTTGTATTAGTGTGGAAAAACCACTTTTCGCACTTGTGTTAGTGAAGGAAACTACTTTTCGCACTTGTGTTGGTGCAGGAAACCACTTTTGCACTTGTATTAGTGTGGAAAAAACACTTTTTGCACTTGTGATAGTGTTGAAAAACCACTTTTCGCACTTGTATTAGTGTTGAAAAACCACTTTTCGCACTTGTGTTAGTGCAGGAAACCACTTTTGCACTTGCATTAGTGTGGAAAAACCACTTTTCGCACTTGTGTTCGTGTTCAAAAACCACTTTTCGCACTTGTGTTGGTGCAGGAAACCACTTTTGCACTTGTATTAGTGTGGAAAAACCACTTTTCGCACTTGTGTTGGTGCAGGAAACCACTTTTGCACTTGTATTAGTGTGGAAAAAACACTTTTTGCACTTGTGATAGAGTTGAAAAACCACCTTTCGCACTTGTGTTAGTGTTGAAAAACCACTTTTCGCACTTGTGTTGGTGCAGGAAACCACATTTGCACTTGTATTAGTGTGGAAAAAACACTTTTTGCACTTGTGATAGTGTTGAAAAACCACTTTTCGCACTTGTGTTAGTGTTGAAAAACCACTTTTCGCACTTGTGTTAGTGTTGAAAAACCACTTTTCGCACTTGTGTTGGTGCAGGAAACCACTTTTGCACTTGTATTAGTGTGGAAAAAACCACTTTTCACACTTGTGTTAGTGTTGAAAAACCACTTTTCGCACTGGTGTTGGTGAAGGAAACCACTTTTCGCACTTGTGTTAGTGTTGAAAAACCACTTTTCGCACTTGTGTTAGTGAAGGAAACCACTTTTCGCACTTGTGTTAGTGTTGAAAACCCACTTTTCGCACTTGTGTTAGTGTTGAAAATCCACTTTTCCCACTTGTGTTGGTGCATGAAACCACTTTTGCACTTGTATTAGTGTGGAAAAACCACTTTTCGCACTTGTGTTAGTGTTGAAAATCTACTTTTCCCACTTGTGTTGGTGTAGGAAACCACTTTTCGCACTTGTGATAGTGTTGAAAAACCACTTTTCGCACTTGTGTTAGTGTTGAAAAACCACTTTTCGCACTTGTGTTTGTGCAGGAAAACACTTTTGCACTTGTATTAGTGCAGGAAACCACTTTTGCACTTGTATTAGTGTGGAAAAACCACTTTTCGCACTTGTGTTGGTGCAGGAAACCACTTTTGCACTTGTATTAGTGTGGAAAACCACTTTTCGCACTTGTGTTTGTGCAGGAAACCACTTTTGCACTTGTATTAGTGTGGAAAAAACACTTTTTGCACTTGTGATAGAGTTGAAAAACCACTTTTCGCACTTGTGTTAGTGTTGAAAAACCACTTTTCGCACTTGTGTTTGTGCAGGAAACCACTTTTGCACTTGTATTAGTGTGGAAAAACCACTTTTCACACTTGTGTTCATGTTGAAAAACCACTTTTCGCACTGGTGTTGGTGAAGGAAACCACTTTTCGCACTTGTGTTGGTGCAGGAAACCACTTTTGCACTTGTATTAGTGTGGAAAATCCACTTTTCGCACTTGTGTTGGTGCGGGAAACCACTTTTGCACTTGTATTAGCGTGGAAAAAACACTTTTTGCACTTGTGATAGTGTTGAAAAACCACTTTTCGCACTTGTGTTAGTGTTGAAAAACCACTTTTCGCACTTGTGTTTGTGCAGGAAACCACTTTTGCACTTGTATTAGTGTGGAAAAACCACTTTTCGCACTTGTGTTAGTGTTGAAAAACCACTATTCGCACTTGTGTTAGTGTTGAAAAACCACTTTTCGCACTTGTGTTGGTGCAGGAAACCACTTTTGCACTTGTATTAGTGTGGAAAAACCACTTTTCGCACTTGTGTTAGTGTTGAAAAACCACTTTTCGCACTTGTGTTAGTGTTGAAAACCCACTTTTCGCACATGTGTTGGTGAAGGAAACCACTTTTCGCACTTGTGTTGGTGCAGGAAACCACTTTTGCACTTGTATTATTGTGGGAAAACCACTTTTCGCACTTGTGTTAGTGTTGAAAAACCACTTTTCGCACTTGTATTAGTGTTGAAAAACCACTTTTCGCACTTGTGTTTGTGCAGGAAACCACTTTTGCACTTGTATTAGTGTGGAAAAAACACTTTTTGCACTTATGATAGTGTTGAAAAACCACTTTTCGCACTTGTATTAGTGTTGAAAAACCACTTTTCGCACTTGTGTTAGTGCAGGAAACCACTTTTGCACTTGTATTAGTGTGGAAAAACCACTTTTCGCACTTGTGTTCGTGTTGAAAAACCACTTTTTGCACTTGTGTTGGTGCAGGAAACCACTTTTGCACTTGTATTAGTGTGGAAAAAACACTTTTTGCACTTGTGATAGTGTTGAAAAACCACTTTTCGCATTTGTGTTAGTGTTGAAAAACCACTTTTCGCACTTGTGTTTGTGCAGGAAACCACTTTTGCACTTGTATTAGTGTGGAAAAACCACTTTTCGCACTTGTGTTAGTGTTGAAAAACCACTTTTCGCACTTGTGTTAGTGTTGAAAAACCACTTTTCGCACTGGTGTTGGTGAAGGAAACCACTTTTCGCACTTGTGTTAGTGTTGAAAACCCACTTTTCGCACATGTGTTAGTGAAGGAAACCACATTTGCACTTGTATTAGTGTGGAAAAAACACTTTTTGCACTTGTGATAGTGTTGAAAAACCACTTTTCGCACTTGTGTTAGTGTTGAAAAACCACTTTTCGCACTTGTGTTAGTGTTGAAAAACCACTTTTCGCACTTGTGTTGGGTGCAGGAAACCACTTTTGCACTTGTATTAGTGTGGAAAAAACCACTTTTCACACTTGTGTTAGTGTTGAAAAACCACTTTTCGCACTGGTGTTGGTGAAGGAAACCACTTTTTGCACTTGTGTTAGTGTTGAAAAACCACTTTTCGCACTTGTGTTAGTGAAGGAAACCACTTTTCGCACTTGTGTTAGTGTTGAAAACCCACTTTTCGCACTTGTGTTAGTGTTGAAAATCCACTTTTCCCACTTGTGTTGGTGCAGGAAACCACTTTTGCACTTGTATTAGTGTGGAAAAACCACTTTTCGCACTTGTGTTAGTGTTGAATATCCACTTTTCCCACTTGTGTTGGTGTAGGAAACCACTTTTCGCACTTGTGATAGTGTTGAAAAACCACTTTTCGCACTTGTGTTAGAGTTGAAAAACCACTTTTCGCACTTGTGTTTGTGCAGGAAAACACTTTTGCACTTGTATTAGTGTGGAAAAACCACTTTTCGCACTTGTGTTAGTGTTGAAAAACCACTTTTCGCACTGATGTTGGTGAAGGAAACCACTTTTCGCACTTGTGATAGTGTTGAAAACCCACTTTTCACACATGTGTTAGGGAAGGAAACCACTTTTCGCACTTGTGTTGGTGCAGGAAACCACTTTTGCACTTGTATTAGTGTGGAAAAAACACTTTTTGCACTTGTGATAGTGTTGAAAAACCACTTTTCGCACTTGTATTAGTGTTGAAAAACCACTTTTCGCATTTGTGTTAGTGCAGGAAACCACTTTTGCACTTGTATTAGTGTGGAAAAACCACTTTTCGCATTTGTGTTTGTGTTGAAAAACCACTTTTCGCTCTTGTGATAGTGTTGAAAAACACCTTTTCGCACTTGTGTTGGTGCAGGAAACCACTTTTGCACTTGTATTAGTGTGGAAAAACCACTTTTTGCACCTGTGTTAGTGTTGAAAAACCACTTTATGCACTTGTGTTGGTGCAGGAAACCACTTTTGCACTTGTATTAGTGTGGAAAAACCACTTTTCGCACTTGTGTTAGTGAAGGAAACCACTTTTCGCACTTGTGTTGGTGCAGGAAACCACTTTTGCACTTGTATTAGTGTGGAAAAAACACTTTTTGCACTTGTGATAGTGTTGAAAAACCACTTTTCGCACTTATATTAGTGTTGAAAAACCACTTTTTGCACTTGTGTTAGTGCAGGAAACCACTTTTGCACTTGTATTAGTGTGGAAAAACCATTTTTCGCACTTGTGTTCGTGTTGAAAAACCACTTTTCGCACTTGTGTTGGTGCAGGAAACCACTTTTGCACTTGTATTAGTGTGGAAAAACCACTTTTCGCACTTGTGTTGGTGCAGGACACCACTTTTGCACTTGTATTAGTGTGGAAAAAACACTTTTTGCACTTGTGTTAGTGTTGAAAAACCACTTTTCGCACTTGTGTTTGTGCAGGAAACCACTTTTGCACTTGTATTAGTGTGGAAAAACCACTTTTCGCACTTGTACGTGTTGAAAACCCGCTTTTCGCACTTGTGTTGGTGCAGGAAACCACTTTTGCACTTGTATTAGTGTGGAAAAACCACTTTTCACACTTGTGTTCATGTTGAAAAACCACTTTTCGCACTGGTGTTGGTGAAGGAAACCACTTTTCGCACTTGTGTTAGTGTTGAAAACCCACTTTTCGCACATGTGTTAGTGAAGGAAACCACTTTTCGCACTTGTGTTGGTGCAGGAAACCACTTTTGCACTTGTATTAGTGTGGAAAATCCACTTTTCGCACTTGTGTTGGTGCGGGAAACCACTTTTGCACTTGTATTAGCGTAGAAAAAACACTTTTTGCACTTGTGATAGTGTTGAAAAACCACTTTTTGCACTTGTGTTAGTGTTGAAAAACCACTTTTCGCACTTGTGTTTGTGCAGGAAACCACTTTTGCACTTGCATTAGTGTGGAAAAACCACTTTTCGCACTTGTGTTAGTGTTGAAAAACCACTATTCGCACTTGTGTTAGTGTTGAAAAACCACTTTTCGCACTTGTGTTGGTGCAGGAAACCACTTTTGCACTTGTATTAGTGTGGAAAAACCACTTTTCGCACTTGTGTTAGTGTTGAAAAACCACTTTTCGCACTTGTGTTAGTGTTGAAAACCCACTTTTCGCACATGTGTTAGTGAAGGAAACCACTTTTCGCACTTGTGTTGGTGCAGGAAACCACTTTTGCACTTGTATTAGTGTGGGAAAACCACTTTTCGCACTTGTGTTGGTGCAGGAAACCACTTTTGCACTTGTATTAGTGTGGAAAAAACACTTTTTGCACTTGTGATAGTGTTGAAAAACCACTTTTCGCATTTGTATTAGTGTGGAAAAACCACTTTTCGCACTTGTGTTGGTGCAGGAAACCACTTTTGCACTTGTATTAGTGTGGAAAAAACACTTTTTGCACTTGTGATAGTGTTGAAAAACCACTTTTCGCACTTGTGTTAGTGTTGAAAAACTACTTTTCGCACTTGTGTTGGTACAGGAAACCACTTTTGCACTTGTATTAGTGTGGAAAAACCACTTTTCGCACTTGTGTTAGTGTTGAAAAACCACTTTTCGCACTTGGGTTGGTGCAGGAAACCACTTTTGCACTTGTATTAGTGTGGAAAAAACCACTTTTCGCACTTGTGTTAGTGTTGAAAAACCACTTTTCGCACTGGTGTTGGTGAAGGAAACCACTTTTCGCACTTGTGTTAGTGTTGAAAACCCACTTTTCGCACATGTGTTAGTGAAGGAAACCACTTTTCGCACTTGTGTTAGTGTTGAAAAACCACTATTCGCACTTGTGTTAGTGTTGAAAAACCACTTTTCGCACTTGTGTTGGTGCAGGAAACCACTTTTGCACTTGTATTAGTGTGGAAAAACCACTTTTCGCACTTGTGTTAGTGTTGAAAACCCACTTTTCGCACATGTGTTAGTGAAGGAAACCACTTTTCGCACTTGTGTTGGTGCAGGAAACCACTTTTGCACTTGTATTAGTGTGGGAAAACCACTTTTCGCACTTGTGTTAGTGTTGAAAAACCACTTTTCGCATTTGTATTAGTGTGGAAAAACCACTTTTCGCACTTGTGTTGGTGCAGGAAACCACTTTTGCACTTGTATTAGTGTGGAAAAAACACTTTTTGCACTTGTGATAGTGTTGAAAAACCACTTTTCGCACTTGTGTTAGTGTTGAAAAACCACTTTTCGCACTTGTGTTGGTGCAGGAAACCACTTTTGCACTTGTATTAGTGTGGAAAAACCACTTTTCGCACTTGTGTTAGTGTTGAAAAACCACTTTTCGCACTTGTGTTAGTGTTGAAAAACCACTTTTCGCACTTGGGTTGGTGCAGGAAACCACTTTTGCACTTGTATTAGTGTGGAAAAAACCACTTTTCGCACTTGTGTTAGTGTTGAAAAACCACTTTTCGCACTGGTGTTGGTGAAGGAAACCACTTTTCGCACTTGTGTTAGTGTTGAAAACCCACTTTTCGCACATGTGTTAGTGAAGGAAACCACTTTTCGCACTTGTATTGGTGCAGGAAACCACATTTGCACTTGCATTAGTGTGGAAAAAACACTTTTTGCACTTGTGATAGTGTTGAAAACCCACTTTTCGCACTTGTGTTAGTGTTGAAAAACCACTTTTCGCACTTGTGTTAGTGTTGAAAAACCACTTTTCGCACTTGTGTTGGTGCAGGAAACCACTTTTGCACTTGTATTAGTGTGGGAAAAACCACTTTTCGCACTTGTGTTAGTGTTGAAAAACCACTTTTCGCACTTGTGTTAGTGTTGAAAAACCACTTTTCGCACTTGGGTTGGTGCAGGAAACCACTTTTGCACTTGTATTAGTGTGGCAAAAACCACTTTTCGCACTTGTGTTAGTGTTGAAAAACCACTTTTCGCACTGGTGTTGGTGAAGGAAACCACTTTTCGCACTTGTGTTAGTGTTGAAAACCCACTTTTCGCACATGTGTTAGTGAAGGAAACCACTTTTCGCACTTGTGTTGGTGCAGGAAACCACATTTGCACTTGCATTAGTGTGGAAAAAACACTTTTTGCACTTGTGATAGTGTTGAAAACCCACTTTTCGCACTTGTGTTAGTGTTGAAAAACCACTTTTCGCACTTGTGTTAGTGTTGAAAAACCACTTTTCGCACTTGTGTTGGTGCAGGAAACCACTTTTGCACTTGTATTAGTGTGGGAAAAACCACTTTTCGCACTTGTGTTAGTGTTGAAAAACCACTTTTCGCACTGGTGTTGGTGAAGGAAACCACTTTTCGCACTTGTGTTAGTGTTGAAAAACCACTTTTCGCACTTGTGTTAGTGAAGGAAACCACTTTTCGCACTTGTGTTAGTGTTGAAAACCCACTTTTCGCACTTGTGTTGGTGCAGGAAACCACTTTTGCACTTGCATTAGTGTGGCAAAACCACTTTTCGCACTTGTGTTAGTGTTGAAAAACCACTTTTCGCACTTGTGTTAGTGTTGAAAAACCACTTTTCGCACTTGTGTTTGTGCAGGAAAACACTTTTGCACTTGTATTAGTGTGGAAAAACCACTTTTCGCACTTGTGTTAGTGTTGAAAAACCACTTTTCGCACTGATGTTGGTGAAGGAAACCACTTTTCGCACTTGTGATAGTGTTGAAAACCCACTTTTCACACATGTGTTAGGGAAGGAAACCACTTTTCGCACTTGTGTTGGTGCAGGAAACCACTTTTGCACTTGTATTAGTGTGGAAAAAACACTTTTTGCACTTGTGATAGTGTTGAAAAACCACATTTCGCACTTGTATTAGTGTTGAAAAACCACTTTTCGCATTTGTGTTAGTGCAGGAAACCACTTTTGCACTTGTATTAGTGTGGAAAAACCACTTTTCGCATTTGTGTTTGTGTTGAAAAACCACTTTTCGCTCTTGTGATAGTGTTGAAAAACACCTTTTCGCACTTGTGTTGGTGCAGGAAACCACTTTTGCACTTGTATTAGTGTGGAAAAACCACTTTTCGCACTTGTGTTAGTGTTGAAAAACCACTTTTTGCACCTGTGTTAGTGTTGAAAAACCACTTTATGCACTTGTGTTGGTGCAGGAAACCACTTTTGCACTTGTATTAGTGTGGAAAAACCACTTTTCGCACTTGTGTTAGTGTTGAAAAACCACTTTTCGCACTTGTGTTGGTGCAGGAAACCACTTTTGCACTTGTATTAGTGGGGAAAACCACTTTTCACACTTGTGTTATTGTTGAAAAACCACTTTTCGCACTTGTGTTAGTGTTGAAAAACCACTTTTCGCACCTGTGTTAGTGTTGAAAAACCACTTTTCGCACTTGTGTTGGTGCAGGAAACCACTTTTGCACTTGTATTAGTGTGGAAAAAACACTTTTTGCACTTGTGATAGTGTTGAAAAACCACTTTTCGCACTTGTGTTAGTGTTAAAAAACCACTTTGTGCACTTGTGTTGGTGCAGGAAACCACTTTTGCACTTGTATTAGTGTGGAAAAAACACTTTTTGCACTTGTGATAGTGTTGAAAAACCACTTTTCGCACTTGTGTTAGTGTTAAAAAACCACTTTTCGCACTTGTGTTGGTGCAGGAAACCACTTTTGCACTTGTATTAGTGTGGAAAAACCACTTTTCGCACTTGTGTTAGTGTTGAAAAACCACTTTTCGCACTTGTGTTAGTGTTGAAAAACCACTTTTCGCACTTGTGTTGGTGCAGGAAACCACTTTTGCACGTGTGTTAGTGTGGAAAAACCACTTTTTGCACTTGTGATAGTGTTGAAAAACCACTTTTCGCACTTGTGTTAGTGTTGAAAAACCACTTTTCGCACTTGTGTTAGTGTTGAAAAACCACTTTTGCACTTGTATTAGTGTGGAAAAAACACTTTTTGCACTTGTGATAGTGTTGAAAAACCACTTTTCGCACTTGTGTTAGTGTTGAAAAACCACTTATCGCACTTGTGTTGGTGCAGGAAACCACTTTTGCACTTGTATTAGTGTGGAAAACCACTTTTCGCACTTGTGTTAGTGTGGAAAAACCACTTTTCGCACTTGTGTTCGTGTTGAAAAACCACTTTTCGCACTTGTGTTAGTGTTGAAAAACCACTTTTCGCACTTGTGTTGGTGCAGGAAACCACTTTTGCACTTGTATTAGTGTGGAAAAAACACTTTTTGCACTTGTGATAGTGTTGAAAAACCACTTTTCGCACTTGTGTTAGTGTTGAAAAACCACTTTTCGCACTTGTGTTAGTGTTGAAAAACCACTTTTCGCACTTGTGTTAGTGTTGAAAAACCACTTTTCGCACTTGTGTTCGTGTTGAAAAACCACTTTTCGCACTTGTGTTAGTGTTGAAAAACCACTTTTTGCACCTGTGTTGGTGCAGGAAACCACTTTTGCACTTGTATTAGTGTGGAAAAAACACTTTTTGCACTTGTGATAGTGTTGAAAAACCACTTTTCGCACTTGTGTTAGTGTTGAAAAACCACTTTTCGCACTTGTGTTAGTGTTGAAAAAACACTTTTTGCACATGTGTTGGTGCAGGAAACCACTTTTGCACTTGTATTAGTGTGGAAAAACCACTTTTCGCACTTGTGTTAGTGTTGAAAAACCACTTTTCGCACTTGTGTTAGTGTTGAAAAACCACTTTTCGCACTTGTGTTAGTGTTGAAAAACCACTTTTCGCACTTGTGTTGGTGGAGGAAACCACTTTTGCACTTGTATTAGTGTGGAAAAACCACTTTTCGCACTTGTGTTAGTGTTGAAAAACCACTTTTCGCACTTGTGTTAGTGTTGAAAAACCACTTTTCACACTTGTGTTGGTGCAGGAAACCACTTTTGCACTTGTATTAGTGTGGAAAAAACACTTTTCGCACTAGTTTTAGTGTTGAAAAACCACTTTTCGCACTTGTGTTAGTGTTGAAAAACCACTTTTCGCACTTGTGTTGGTGCAGGAAACCACTTTTGCACTTGTATTAGTGTGGAAAAAACACTTTTTGCACTTGTGATAGTGTTGAAAAACCACTTTTCGCACTTGTGTTAGTGTTGAAAAACCACTTTTCGCACTTGTGTTGGTGCAGGAAACCACTTTTGCACTTGTATTAGTGTGGAAAAACCACTTTTTGCACTTGTGTTAGTGTTGAAAAACCACTTTTCGCACTTGTGTTAGTGTTGAAAAACCACTTTTTGCACCTGTGTTGGTGCAGGAAACCACTTTTGCACTTGTATTAGTGTGGAAAAAACACTTTTTGCACTTGTGATAGTGTTGAAAAACCACTTTTCGCACTTGTGCTAGTGTTGAAAAACCACTTTTCGCACTTGTGTTAGTGTTGAAAAACCACTTTTTGCACTTGTGTTGGTGCAGGAAACCACTTTTGCACTTGTATTAGTGTGGAAAAACCACTTTTTGCACTTGTGATAGTGTTGAAAAACCACTTTTCGCACTTGTGTTAGTGTTGAGAAACCACTTTTCGCACTTGTGTTGGTGCAGGAAACCACTTTTGCACTTGTATTAGTGTGGAAAAAACACTTTTTGCACTTGTGATAGTGTTGAAAAACCACTTTTCGCACTTGTGTTAGTGTTGAAAAACCACTTTTCGCACTTGTGTTAGTGTTGAAAAAACACTTTTCGCACTTGTGTTGGTGCAGGAAACCACTTTTGCACTTGCATTAGTGTGGAAAAAACACTTTTCGCACTTGTGTTAGTGTTGAAAAACCACTTTTCGCACTTGTGTTAGTGTTGAAAAACCACTTTTCGCACTTGTGTTGGTGCAGGAAACCACTTTTGCACTTGTATTAGTGTGGAAAAACCACTTTTCGCACTTGTGTTAGTGTTGAAAAACCACTTTTCGCACTTGTGTTAGTGTTGAAAAACCACTTTTCGCACTTGTGTTGGTGCAGGAAACCACTTTTGCACTTGTGTTAGTGTGGAAAACCACTTTTTGCACTTGTGATAGTGTTGAAAAACCACTTTTCGCACTTGTGTTAGTGTTGAAAAACCACTTTTCGCACTTGTGTTAGTGTTGAAAAACCACTTTTGCACTTGTATTAGTGTGGAAAAAACACTTTTTGCACTTGTGATAGTGTTGAAAAACCACTTTTCGCACTTGTGTTAGTGTTGAAAAACCACTTTTCGCACTTGTGTTAGTGTTGAAAAACCACTTTTCGCACTTGTGTTAGTGTTGAAAAACCACTTTTCGCACTTGTGTTCGTGTTGAAAAACCACTTTTCGCACTTGTGTTAGTGTTGAAAAACCACTTTTTGCACCTGTGTTGGTGCAGGAAACCACTTTTGCACTTGTATTAGTGTGGAAAAAACACTTTTTGCACTTGTGATAGTGTTGAAAAACCACTTTTCGCACTTGTGTTAGTGTTGAAAAACCACTTTTCGCACTTGTGTTAGTGTTGAAAAAACACTTTTTGCACATGTGTTGGTGCAGGAAACCACTTTTGCACTTGTATTAGTGTGGAAAAACCACTTTTCGCACTTGTGTTAGTGTTGAAAAACCACTTTTCGCACTTGTGTTAGTGTTGAAAAACCACTTTTCGCACTTGTGTTAGTGTTGAAAAACCACTTTTCGCACTTGTGTTGGTGGAGGAAACCACTTTTGCACTTGTATTAGTGTGGAAAAACCACTTTTCGCACTTGTGTTAGTGTTGAAAAACCACTTTTCACACTTGTGTTAGTGTTGAAAAACCACTTTTCACACTTGTGTTGGTGCAGGAAACCACTTTTCCACTTGTATTAGTGTGGAAAAAACACTTTTCGCACTAGTTTTAGTGTTGAAAAACCACTTTTCGCACTTGTGTTAGTGTTGAAAAACCACTTTTCGCACTTGTGTTGGTGCAGGAAACCACTTTTGCACTTGTATTAGTGTGGAAAAACCACTTTTTGCACTTGTGATAGTGTTGAAAAACCACTTTTCGCACTTGTGTTAGTGTTGAGAAACCACTTTTCGCACTTGTGTTGGTGCAGGAAACCACTTTTGCACTTGTATTAGTGTGGAAAAAACACTTTTTGCACTTGTGATAGTGTTGAAAAACCACTTTTCGCACTTGTGTTAGTGTTGAAAAACCACTTTTCGCACTTGTGTTAGTGTTGAAAAACCACTTTTCGCACTTGTGTTGGTGCAGGAAACCACTTTTGCACTTGCATTAGTGTGGAAAAAACACTTTTCGCATTTGTGTTAGTGTTGAAAAACCACTTTTCGCACTTGTGTTAGTGTTGAAAAACCACTTTTCGCACTTGTGTTGGTGCAGGAAACCACTTTTGCACTTGTATTAGTGTGGAAAAACCACTTTTCGCACTTGTGTTAGTGTTGAAAAACCACTTTTCGCACTTGTGTTAGTGTTGAAAAACCACTTTTCGCACTTGTGTTAGTGTTGAAAAACCACTTTTCGCACTTGTGTTGGTGCAGGAAACCACTTTTGTGCTTGTATTAGTGTGGAAAACCACTTTTCGCACTTGTGTTAGTGTTGAAAAACCACTTTTCGCACTTGTGTTAGTGTTGAAAAACCACTTTTCGCACTTGTGTTGGTGCAGGAAACCACTTTTGCACTTGTATTAGTGTGGAAAAAATACTTTTTGCACTTGTGATAGTGTTGAAAAACCACTTTTCGCACTTGTGTTAGTGTTGAAAAACCACTTTTCGCACTTGTGTTGGTGCAGGAAACCACTTTTGCACTTGTATTAGTGTGGAAAAACCACTTTTCGCACTTGTGATAGTGTTGAAAAACCACTTTTCGCACTTGTGTTAGTGTTGAAAAACCACTTTTTGCACCCGTGTTGGTGCAGCAAACCACTTTTGCACTTGTATTAGTGTGGAAAAAACACTTTTTGCACTTGTGATAGTGTTGAAAAACCACTTTTCGCACTTGTGTTAGTGTTGAAAAACCACTTTTCGCACTTGTGTTAGTGTTGAAAAACCACTTTTCGCACTTGTGTTGGTGCAGGAAACCACTTTTGCACTTGTATTAGTGTGGAAAAAACACTTTTTGCACTTGTGATAGTGTTGAAAAACCACTTTTCGCACTTGTGTTAGTGTTGAAAAACCACTTTTCGCACTTGTGTTGGTGCAGGAAACCACTTTTGCACTTGTATTAGTGTGGAAAAAACACTTTTTGCACTTGTGATAGTGTTGAAAAACTACTTTTCGCACTTGTGTTAATGTTGAAAAACCACTTTTCGCACTTGTGTTAGTGTTGAAAAACCACTTTTCGCACTTGTGTTGGTGCAGGAAACCACTTTTGCACATGTATTAGTGTGGAAAAAACACTTTTCGCACTTGTGTTAGTGTTGAAAAACCACTTTTCGCACTTGTGTTAGTGTTGAAAAACCACTTTTCACACTTGTGTTGGTGCAGGAAACCACTTTTGCACTTGTATTATTGTGGAAAAAACACTTTTTGCACTTGTGTTCGTGTTGAAAAACCACTTTTCTCACTTGTGTTGGTGCAGGAAACCACTTTTGCACTTGTATTACTGTGGAAAAAACACTTTTTGCACTTGTGATAGTGTTGAAAAACCACTTTTCGCACTTGTGTTAGTGTTGAAAAACCACTTATCGCACTTGTGTTGGTGCAGGAAACCACTTTTGCACTTGTATTAGTGTTGAAAAAACACTTTTTGCACTTGTGATAGTGTTGAAAAACCACTTTTCGCACTTGTGTTAGTGTTGAAAAACCACTTTTCGCACTTGTGTTAGTGTTGAAAAACCACTTTTCGCACTTGTGTTGGTGCAGGAAACCACTTTTGCACTTGTATTAGTGTGGAAAAAACACTTTTCGCACTTGTGTTAGTGTTGAAAAACCACTTTTCGCACTTGTGTTAGTGTTGAAAAACCACTTTTCACACTTGTGTTGGTGCAGGAAACCACTTTTGCACTTGTATTATTGTGGAAAAAACACTTTTTGCACTTGTGTTAGTGTTGAAAAACCACTTTTCTCACTTGTGTTGGTGCAGGAAACCACTTTTGCACTTGTATTAGTGTGGAAAAAACACTTTTTGCACTTGTGATAGTGTTGAAAAACCACTTTTCGCACTTGTGTTAGTGTTGAAAAACCACTTATCGCACTTGTGTTGGTGCAGGAAACCACTTTTGCACTTGTATTAGTGTGGAAAAACCACTTATCGCACTTGTGTTAGTGTTAAAAAACCACTTTTCGCACTTGTGTTAGTGTTGAAAAAACAGTTTTCGCACTTGTGTTAGTGTTGAAAAACCACTTTTCGCACTTGTGTTGGTGCAGGAAACCACTTTTGCAATTGTATTATTGTGGAAAAACCACTTTTCGCACTTGTGTTAGTGTTGAAAAACCACTTTTCGCACTTGTGTTAGTGTTGAAAAACCACTTTTCGCACATGTGTTGGTGCAGGAAACCACTTTTGCACTTGTATTAGTGCAGGAAACCACTTTTCGCACTTGTGTTAGTGTTGAAAAACCACTTTTCGCACTTGTGTTAGTGTGGAAAAACCACTTTTCACACTTGTGTTGGTGCAGGAAACCACTTTTGCACTTGTATTAGTGTGGAAAAAACACTTTTCGCACTTGTGATAGTGTTGAAAAACCACTTTTCGCACTTGTGTTAGTGTTGAAAAACCACTTTTCGCACTTGTGTTGGTGCAGGAAACCACTTTTGCACTTGTATTAGTGTTGGAAAAAACACTTTTTGCACTTGTGATAGTGTTGAAAAACCACTTTTCGCACTTGTGTTAGTGTTGAAAAACCACTTTTCGCACTTGTGTTAGTGTTGAAAAACCACTTTTCGCACTTGTGTTGGTGCAGGAAACCACTTTTGCACTTGTATTAGTGTGGAAAAAACACTTTTCGCACTTGTGTTAGTGTTGAAAAACCACTTTTCGCACCTGTGTTGGTGCAGGAAACCACTTTTGCACTTGTATTAGTGTGGAAAAAACACTTTTGCACTTGTATTATTGTGGAAAAAACACTTTTTGCACTTGTGTTAGTGTTGAAAAACCACTTTTCTCACTTGTGTTGGTGCAGGAAACCACTTTTGCACTTGTATTAGTGTGGAAAAAACACTTTTTGCACTTGTGATAGTGTTGAAAAACCACTTTTCGCACTTGTGTTAGTGTTGAAAAACCACTTATCGCACTTGTGTTGGTGCAGGAAACCACTTTTGCACTTGTATTAGTGTGGAAAAACCACTTTTCGCACTTGTGTTAGTGTTGAAAAACCACTTTTCGCACTTGTGTTAGTGTTGAAAAACCACTTTTCGCACTTGTGTTGGTGCAGGAAACCACTTTTGCAATTGTATTATTGTGGAAAAACCACTTTTCGCACTTGTGTTAGTGTTGAAAAACCACTTTTCGCACTTGTGTTAGCGTTGAAAAACCACTTTTCGCACTTGTGTTAGTGTTGAAAAACCACTTTTCGCACTTGTGTTAGTGTTGAAAAACCACTTTTCGCACTTGTGTTAGTGTTGAAAAACCACTTTTCGCACTTGTGTTAGTGTTAAAAAACCACTTTTCGCACTTGTGTTGGTGCAGGAAACCACTTTTGCACTTGTATTAGTGTGGAAAAAACACTTTTCGCACTAGTTTTAGTGTTGAAAAACCACTTTTCGCACTTGTGTTAGTGGTGAAAAACCACTTTTCGCACTTGTGTTGGTGCAGGAAACCACTTTTGCACTTGTATTAGTGTGGAAAAACCACTTTTCGCACTTGTGTTAGTGTTGAAAAACCACTTTTCGCACTTGTGTTAGTGTTGAAAAACCACTTTTTGCACCTGTGTTGGTGCAGGAAACCACTTTTGCACTTGTATTAGTGTGGAAAAAACACTTTTTGCACTTGTGATAGTGTTGAAAAAACACTTTTCGCACTTGTGTTAGTGTTGAAAAACCACTTTTCGCACTTGTGTTAGTGTTGAAAAACCACTTTTTGCACTTGTGTTGGTGCAGGAAACCACTTTTGCACTTGTATTAGTGTGGAAAAACCACTTTTTGCACTTGTGATAGTGTTGAAAAACCACTTTTCGCACTTGTGTTAGTGTTGAAAAACCACTTTTCGCACTTGTGTTGGTGCAGGAAACCACTTTTGCACTTGTATTAGTGTGGAAAAAACACTTTTTGCACTTGTGATAGTGTTGAAAAACCACTTTTCGCACTTGTGTTAGTGTTGAAAAACCACTTTTCGCACTTGTGTTAGTGTTGAAAAACCACTTTTCGCACTTGTGTTGGTGCAGGAAACCACTTTTGCACTTGCATTAGTGAGGAAAAAACACTTTTCGCACTTGTGTTAGTGTTGAAAAACCACTTTTCGCACTTGTGTTAGTGTTGAAAAACCACTTTTCGCACTTGTGTTAGTGTTGAAAAACCACTTTTCGCACTTGTGGTTAGTGTTGAAAAACCACTTTTCGCACTTGTGTTGGTGCAGGAAACCACTTTTGCGCTTGTATTAGTGTGGAAAAACCACTTTTCGCACTTGTGTTAGTGTTGAAAAACCACTTTTCGCACTTGTGTTAGTGTTGAAAAACCACTTTTCGCACTTGTGTTGGTGCAGGAAACCACTTTTGCACTTGTATTAGTGTGGAAAAAACACTTTTTGCACTTGTGATAGTGTTGAAAAACCACTTTTCGCACTTGTGTTAGTGTTGAAAAACCACTTTTCACACTTGTGTTGGTGCAGGAAACCACTTTTGCACTTGTATTAGTGTGGGAAAACCACTTTTCGCACTTGTGTTAGTGTTGAAAAACCACTTTTCGCACTTGTGTTAGTGTTGAAAAACCACTTTTTGCACCCGTGTTGGTGCAGCAAACCACTTTTGCACTTGTATTAGTGTGGAAAAAACACTTTTTGCACTTGTGATAGTGTTGAAAAACCACTTTTCGCACTTGTGTTAGTGTTGAAAAACCACTTTTCGCACTTGTGTTAGTGTTGAAAAACCACTTTTCGCAGTTGTGTTGGTGCAGGAAACCACTTTTGCACTTGTATTATTGTGGAAAAAACACTTTTTGCACTTGTGTTAGTGTTGAAAAACCACTTTTCTCACTTGTGTTGGTGCAGGAAACCACTTTTGCACTTGTATTAGTGTGGAAAAAACACTTTTTGCACTTGTGATAGTGTTGAAAAACCACTTTTCGCACTTGTGTTAGTGTTGAAAAACCACTTATCGCACTTGTGTTGGTGCAGGAAACCACTTTTGCACTTGTATTAGTGTGGAAAAACCACTTATCGCACTTGTGTTAGTGTTAAAAAACCACTTTTCGCACTTGTGTTAGTGTTGAAAAAACAGTTTTCGCACTTGTGTTAGTGTTGAAAAACCACTTTTCGCACTTGTGTTGGTGCAGGAAACCACTTTTGCAATTGTATTATTGTGGAAAAACCACTTTTCGCACTTGTGTTAGTGTTGAAAAACCACTTTTCGCACTTGTGTTAGTGTTGAAAAACCACTTTTCGCACATGTGTTGGTGCAGGAAACCACTTTTGCACTTGTATTAGTGCAGGAAACCACTTTTCGCACTTGTGTTAGTGTTGAAAAACCACTTTTCGCACTTGTGTTAGTGTGGAAAAACCACTTTTCACACTTGTGTTGGTGCAGGAAACCACTTTTGCACTTGTATTAGTGTGGAAAAAACACTTTTCGCACTTGTGATAGTGTTGAAAAACCACTTTTCGCACTTGTGTTAGTGTTGAAAAACCACTTTTCGCACTTGTGTTGGTGCAGGAAACCACTTTTGCACTTGTATTAGTGTTGGAAAAAACACTTTTTGCACTTGTGATAGTGTTGAAAAACCACTTTTCGCACTTGTGTTAGTGTTGAAAAACCACTTTTCGCACTTGTGTTAGTGTTGAAAAACCACTTTTCGCACTTGTGTTGGTGCAGGAAACCACTTTTGCACTTGTATTAGTGTGGAAAAAACACTTTTCGCACTTGTGTTAGTGTTGAAAAACCACTTTTCGCACCTGTGTTGGTGCAGGAAACCACTTTTGCACTTGTATTAGTGTGGAAAAAACACTTTTGCACTTGTATTATTGTGGAAAAAACACTTTTTGCACTTGTGTTAGTGTTGAAAAACCACTTTTCTCACTTGTGTTGGTGCAGGAAACCACTTTTGCACTTGTATTAGTGTGGAAAAAACACTTTTTGCACTTGTGATAGTGTTGAAAAACCACTTTTCGCACTTGTGTTAGTGTTGAAAAACCACTTATCGCACTTGTGTTGGTGCAGGAAACCACTTTTGCACTTGTATTAGTGTGGAAAAACCACTTTTCGCACTTGTGTTAGTGTTAAAAAACCACTTTTCGCACTTGTGTTAGTGTTGAAAAACCACTTTTCGCACTTGTGTTAGTGTTGAAAAACCACTTTTCGCACTTGTGTTGGTGCAGGAAACCACTTTTGCAATTGTATTATTGTGGAAAAACCACTTTTCGCACTTGTGTTAGTGTTGAAAAACCACTTTTCGCACTTGTGTTAGCGTTGAAAAACCACTTTTCGCACTTGTGTTAGTGTTGAAAAACCACTTTTCGCACTTGTGTTAGTGTTGAAAAACCACTTTTCGCACTTGTGTTAGTGTTGAAAAACCACTTTTCGCACTTGTGTTAGTGTTAAAAAACCACTTTTCGCACTTGTGTTGGTGCAGGAAACCACTTTTGCACTTGTATTAGTGTGGAAAAAACACTTTTCGCACTAGTTTTAGTGTTGAAAAACCACTTTTCGCACTTGTGTTAGTGTTGAAAAACCACTTTTCGCACTTGTGTTGGTGCAGGAAACCACTTTTGCACTTGTATTAGTGTGGAAAAACCACTTTTCGCACTTGTGTTAGTGTTGAAAAACCACTTTTCGCACTTGTGTTAGTGTTGAAAAACCACTTTTTGCACCTGTGTTGGTGCAGGAAACCACTTTTGCACTTGTATTAGTGTGGAAAAAACACTTTTTGCACTTGTGATAGTGTTGAAAAAACACTTTTCGCACTTGTGTTAGTGTTGAAAAACCACTTTTCGCACTTGTGTTAGTGTTGAAAAACCACTTTTTGCACTTGTGTTGGTGCAGGAAACCACTTTTGCACTTGTATTAGTGTGGAAAAACCACTTTTTGCACTTGTGATAGTGTTGAAAAACCACTTTTCGCACTTGTGTTAGTGTTGAAAAACCACTTTTCGCACTTGTGTTGGTGCAGGAAACCACTTTTGCACTTGTATTAGTGTGGAAAAAACACTTTTTGCACTTGTGATAGTGTTGAAAAACCACTTTTCGCACTTGTGTTAGTGTTGAAAAACCACTTTTCGCACTTGTGTTAGTGTTGAAAAACCACTTTTCGCACTTGTGTTGGTGCAGGAAACCACTTTTGCACTTGCATTAGTGAGGAAAAAACACTTTTCGCACTTGTGTTAGTGTTGAAAAACCACTTTTCGCACTTGTGTTAGTGTTGAAAAACCACTTTTCGCACTTGTGTTAGTGTTGAAAAACCACTTTTCGCACTTGTGGTTAGTGTTGAAAAACCACTTTTCGCACTTGTGTTGGTGCAGGAAACCACTTTTGCGCTTGTATTAGTGTGGAAAAACCACTTTTCGCACTTGTGTTAGTGTTGAAAAACCACTTTTCGCACTTGTGTTAGTGTTGAAAAACCACTTTTCGCACTTGTGTTGGTGCAGGAAACCACTTTTGCACTTGTATTAGTGTGGAAAAAACACTTTTTGCACTTGTGATAGTGTTGAAAAACCACTTTTCGCACTTGTGTTAGTGTTGAAAAACCACTTTTCACACTTGTGTTGGTGCAGGAAACCACTTTTGCACTTGTATTAGTGTGGGAAAACCACTTTTCGCACTTGTGTTAGTGTTGAAAAACCACTTTTCGCACTTGTGTTAGTGTTGAAAAACCACTTTTTGCACCCGTGTTGGTGCAGCAAACCACTTTTGCACTTGTATTAGTGTGGAAAAAACACTTTTTGCACTTGTGATAGTGTTGAAAAACCACTTTTCGCACTTGTGTTAGTGTTGAAAAACCACTTTTCGCACTTGTGTTAGTGTTGAAAAACCACTTTTCGCAGTTGTGTTGGTGCAGGAAACCACTTTTGCACTTGTATTAGTGTGGAAAAAACACTTTTTGCACTTGTGATAGTGTTGAAAAACCACTTTTCGCACTTGTGTTAGTGTTGAAAAACCACTTTTCGCACTTGTGTTGGTGCAGGAAACCACTTTTGCACTTGTATTAGTGTGGAAAAAACACTTTTTGCACTTGTGATAGTGTTGAAAAACCACTTTTCGCACTTGTGTTAATGTTGAAAAACCACTTTTCGCACTTGTGTTAGTGTTGAAAAACCACTTTTCACACTTGTGTTGGTGCAGGAAACCACTTTTGCACTTGTATTAGTGTGGAAAAAACACTTTTCGCACTTGTGTTAGTGTTGAAAAACCACTTTTCGCACTTGTGTTAGTGTTGAAAAACCACTTTTCACACTTGTGTTGGTGCAGGAAACCACTTTTGCACTTGTATTATTGTGGAAAAAACACTTTTTGCACTTGTGTTCGTGTTGAAAAACCACTTTTCTCACTTGTGTTGGTGCAGGAAACCACTTTTGCACTTGTATTACTGTGGAAAAAACACTTTTTGCACTTGTGATAGTGTTGAAAAACCACTTTTCGCACTTGTGGTTAGTGTTGAAAAACCACTTATCGCACTTGTGTTGGTGCAGGAAACCACTTTTGCACTTGTATTAGTGTTGAAAAAACACTTTTTGCACTTGTGATAGTGTTGAAAAACCACTTTTCGCACTTGTGTTAGTGTTGAAAAACCACTTTTCACACTTGTGTTGGTGCAGGAAACCACTTTTGCACTTGTATTAGTGTGGGAAAAACACTTTTCGCACTAGTTTTAGTGTTGAAAAACCAATTTTCGCACTTGTGTTAGTGTTGAAAAACCACTTTTCGCACTTGTGTTGGTGCAGGAAACCACTTTTGCACTTGTATTAGTGTGGAAAAAACACTTTTTGCACTTGTGATAGTGTTGAAAAACCACTTTTCGCACTTGTGTTAGTGTTGAAAAACCACTTTTCGCACTTGTGTTGGTGCAGAAAACCACTTTTGCACTTGTATTAGTGTGGAAAAACCACTTTTCGCACTTGTGTTAGTGTTGAAAAACCACTTTTCGCACTTGTGTTAGTGTTGAAAAACCACTTTTTGCACCTGTGTTGGTGCAGGAAACCACTTTTGCACTTGTATTAGTGTGGAAAAAACACTTTTTGCACTTGTGATAGTGTTGGAAAACCACTTTTCGCACTTGTGTTAGTGTTGAAAAACCACTTTTCGCACTTGTGTTAGTGTTGAAAAACCACTTTTTGCACTTGTGTTGGTGCAGGAAACCACTTTTGCACTTGTATTAGTGTGGAAAAACCACTTTTCGCACTTGTGTTAGTGTTGAAAAACCACTTTTTGCACTTGTGTTGGTGCAGGAAACCACTTTTGCACTTGTATTAGTGTGGAAAAAACACTTTTTGCACTTGTGATAGTGTTGGAAAACCACTTTTCGCACTTGTGTTAGTGTTGAAAAACCACTTTTCGCACTTGTGTTAGTGTTGAAAAACCACTTTTCGCACTTGTGTTGGTGCAGCAAACCACTTTTGCACTTGTATTAGTGTGGAAAAAACACTTTTTGCACTTGTGATAGTGTTGAAAAACCACTTTTCGCACTTGTGTTAGTGTTGAAAAACCACTTTTCGCACTTGTGTTAGTGTTGAAAAACCACTTTTCGCACTTGTGTTGGTGCAGGAAACCACTTTTGCACTTGTATTAGTGTGGAAAAAACACTTTTTGCACTTGTGTTAGTGTTGAAAAACCACTTTTCACACTTGTGTTGGTGCAGGAAACCACTTTTGCACTTGTATTAGTGTGGAAAAAACACTTTTCGCACTTGTGATAGTGTTGAAAAACCACTTTTCGCACTTGTGTTAGTGTTGAAAAACCACTTTTCGCACTTGTGTTGGTGCAGGAAACCACTTTTGCACTTGTATTAGTGTTGGAAAAAACACTTTTTGCACTTGTGATAGTGTTGAAAAACCACTTTTCGCACTTGTGTTAGTGTTGAAAAACCACTTTTCGCACTTGTGTTAGTGTTGAAAAACCACTTTTCGCACTTGTGTTGGTGCAGGAAACCACTTTTGCACTTGTATTAGTGTGGAAAAAACACTTTTCGCACTTGTGTTAGTGTTGAAAAACCACTTTTCGCACCTGTGTTGGTGCAGGAAACCACTTTTCGCACTTGTGTTGGTGCAGGAAACCACTTTTGCACTTGTATTATTGTGGAAAAAACACTTTTTGCACTTGTGTTAGTGTTGAAAAACCACTTTTCTCACTTGTGTTGGTGCAGGAAACCACTTTTGCACTTGTATTAGTGTGGAAAAAACACTTTTTGCACTTGTGATAGTGTTGAAAAACCACTTTTCGCACTTGTGTTAGTGTTGAAAAACCACTTTTCGCACTTGTGTTAGTGTTGAAAAACCACTTTTCGCACTTGTGTTGGTGCAGGAAACCACTTTTGCACTTTTATTAGTGTGGAAAAACCACTTTTCGCACTTGTGTTAGTGTTGAAAAACCACTTTTCGCACTGGTGTTGGTGAAGGAAACCACTTTTCGCACTTGTGTTAGTGTTGAAAACCCACTTTTCGCACATGTGTTAGTGAAGGAAACCACTTTTCGCACTTGTGTTGGTGCAGGAAACCACATTTGCACTTGTATTAGTGTGGAAAAAACACTTTTTGCACTTGTGATAGTGTTGAAAAACCACTTTTCGCACTTGTGTTAGTGTTGAAAAACCACTTTTCGCACTTGTGTTAGTGTTGAAAAACCACTTTTCGCACTTGTGTTGGTGCAGGAAACCACTTTTGCACTTGTATTAGTGTGGAAAAAACCACTTTTCACACTTGTGTTAGTGTTGAAAAACCACTTTTCGCACTGGTGTTGGTGAAGGAAACCACTTTTCGCACGTGTGTTAGTGTTGAAAAACCACTTTTCGCACTTGTGTTAGTGTTGAAAATCCACTTTTCCCACTTGTGTTGGTGCAGGAAACCTCTTTTGCACTTGTATTAGTGTGGCAAAACCACTTTTCGCACTTGTGTTAGTGTTGAAAATCCACTTTTCCCACTTGTGTTGGTGTAGGAAACCACTTTTCGCACTTGTGATAGTGTTGAAAAACCACTTTTCGCACTTGTGTTAGTGTTGAAAAACCACTTTTCGCACTGATGTTGGTGAAGGAAACCACTTTTCGCACTTGTGTTGGTGCAGGAAACCACTTTTGCACTTGTATTAGTGTGGAAAAAACACTTTTTGCACTTGTGATAGTGTTGAAAAACCACTTTTCGCACTTGTATTAGTGTTGAAAAACCACTTTTCGCATTTGTGTTAGTGCAGGAAACCACTTTTGCACTTGTATTAGTGTGGAAAAACCACTTTTCGCATTTGTGTTTGTATTGAAAAACCACTTTTCGCACTTGTGTTAGTGTTGAAAAACCACTTTTCGCACTTGTGTTAGTGCAGGAAACCACTTTTGCACTTGTATTAGTGTGGAAAAACCACTTTTCGCACTTGTGTTAGTGTTGAAAATCCACTTTTCCCACTTGTGTTGGTGTTGGAAACCACTTTTCGCACTTGTGATAGTGTTGAAAAACCACTTTTTGCACTTGTGTTAGTGTTGAAAAACCACTTTTCGCACTTGTGTTGGTGCAGGAAACCACTTTTGCATTTGTATTAGTGTTGAAAAACCACTTTTCGCACTTGTGTTAGTGTTGAAAAACCACTTTTCGCACTGATGTTCGTGAAGGAAACCACTTTTCGCACTTGTGTTAGTGTTGAAAATCCACTTTTCCCACTTGTGTTGGTGTTGGAAACCACTTTTCGCACTTGTGATAGAGTTGAAAAACCACTTTTCGCACTTGTGTTAGTGTTGAAAAACCACTTTATGCACTTGTGTTGGTGCAGGAAACCACTTTTGCACTTGTATTAGTGTGGAAAAACCACTTTTCGCACTTGTGTTAGTGAAGGAAACCACTTTTCGCACTTGTGTTGGTGCAGGACACCACTTTTGCACTTGTATTAGTGTGGAAAAAACACTTTTTGCACTTGTGATAGTGTTGAAAAACCACTTTTCGCACTTGTATTAGTGTTGAAAAACCACTTTTCGCATTTGTGTTAGTGCAGGAAACCACTTTTGCACTTGTATTAGTGTGGAAAAACCACTTTTCGCACTTGTGTTCGTGTTGAAAAACCACTTTTCGCACTTGTGCTGGTGCAGGAAACCACTTTTGCACTTGTATTAGTGTGGAAAAACCACTTTTCGCACTTGTGTTGGTGCAGGAAACCACTTTTGCACTTGTATTAGTGTGGAAAAAACACTTTTTGCACTTGTGATAGAGTTGAAAAACCACTTTTCGCACTTGTGTTAGTGTTGAAAAACCACTTTTCGCACTTGTGTTTGTGCAGGAAACCACTTTTGCACTTGTATTAGTGTGGAAAAACCACTTTTCACACTTGTGTTCATGTTGAAAAACCACTTTTCGCACTGGTGTTGGTGAAGGAAACCACTTTTCGCACTTGTGTTAGTGTTGAAAACCCACTTTTCGCACATGTGTTAGTGAAGGAAACCACTTTTCGCACTTGTGTTGGTGCAGGAAACCACTTTTGCACTTGTATTAGTGTGGAAAATCCACTTTTCGCACTTGTGTTGGTGCGGGAAACCACTTTTGCACTTGTATTAGCGTGGAAAAAACACTTTTTGCACTTGTGATAGTGTTGAAAAACCACTTTTCGCACTTGTGTTAGTGTTGAAAAACCACTTTTCGCACTTGTGTTGGTGCAGGAAACCACTTTTGCACTTGTATTAGTGTGGAAAAACCACTTTTCGCACTTGTGTTAGTGTTGAAAAACTACTATTCGCCCTTGTGTTAGTGTTGAAAAACCACTTTTCGCACTTGTGTTGGTGCAGGAAACCACTTTTGCACTTGTATTAGTGTGGAAAAACCACTTTTCGCACTTGTTAGTGTTGAAAAACCACTTTTCGCACTTGTGTTAGTGTTGAAAACCCACTTTTCGCACATGTGTTAGTGAAGGAAACCACTTTTCGCACTTGTGTTGGTGCAGGAAACCACTTTTGCACTTGTATTAGTGTGGGAAAACCACTTTTCGCACTTGTGTTAGTGTTGAAAAACCACTTTTCGCACTTGTGTTAGTGTTGAAAAACCACTTTTCGCACTTGTATTAGTGTTGAAAAACCACTTTTCGCACTTGTGTTTGTGCAGGAAACCACTTTTGCACTTGTATTAGTGTGGAAAAAACACTTTTTGCACTTGTGATAGTGTTGAAAAACCACTTTTCGCACTTGTATTAGTGTTGAAAAACCACTTTTCGCATTTGTGTTAGTGCAGGAAACCACTTTTGCACTTGTATTAGTGTGGAAAAACCACTTTTCGCACTTGTGTTCGTGTTGAAAAACCACTTTTCGCACTTGTGTTGGTGCAGGAAACCACTTTTGCACTTGTATTAGTGTGGAAAAAACACTTTTTGCACTTGTGATAGTGTTGAAAAACCACTTTTCGCACTTGTGTTAGTGTTGAAAAACCACTTTTCGCACTTGTGTTAGTGTTGAAAAACCACTTTTCGCACTTGTGTTAGTGTTGAAAAACCACTTTTCGCACTTGTGTTGGTGCAGGAAACCACTTTTGCACTTGTATTAGTGTGGAAAAAACACTTTTCGCACTTGTGTTAGTGTTGAAAAACCACTTTTCGCACCTGTGTTGGTGCAGGAAACCACTTTTCGCACTTGTGTTGGTGCAGGAAACCACTTTTGCACTTGTATTATTGTGGAAAAAACACTTTTTGCACTTGTGTTAGTGTTGAAAAACCACTTTTCTCACTTGTGTTGGTGCAGGAAACCACTTTTGCACTTGTATTAGTGTGGAAAAAACACTTTTTGCACTTGTGATAGTGTTGAAAAACCACTTTTCGCACTTGTGTTAGTGTTGAAAAACCACTTTTCGCACTTGTGTTAGTGTTGAAAAACCACTTTTCGCACTTGTGTTGGTGCAGGAAACCACTTTTGCACTTTTATTAGTGTGGAAAAACCACTTTTCGCACTTGTGTTAGTGTTGAAAAACCACTTTTCGCACTGGTGTTGGTGAAGGAAACCACTTTTCGCACTTGTGTTAGTGTTGAAAACCCACTTTTCGCACATGTGTTAGTGAAGGAAACCACTTTTCGCACTTGTGTTGGTGCAGGAAACCACATTTGCACTTGTATTAGTGTGGAAAAAACACTTTTTGCACTTGTGATAGTGTTGAAAAACCACTTTTCGCACTTGTGTTAGTGTTGAAAAACCACTTTTCGCACTTGTGTTAGTGTTGAAAAACCACTTTTCGCACTTGTGTTGGTGCAGGAAACCACTTTTGCACTTGTATTAGTGTGGAAAAAACCACTTTTCACACTTGTGTTAGTGTTGAAAAACCACTTTTCGCACTGGTGTTGGTGAAGGAAACCACTTTTCGCACGTGTGTTAGTGTTGAAAAACCACTTTTCGCACTTGTGTTAGTGTTGAAAATCCACTTTTCCCACTTGTGTTGGTGCAGGAAACCTCTTTTGCACTTGTATTAGTGTGGCAAAACCACTTTTCGCACTTGTGTTAGTGTTGAAAATCCACTTTTCCCACTTGTGTTGGTGTAGGAAACCACTTTTCGCACTTGTGATAGTGTTGAAAAACCACTTTTCGCACTTGTGTTAGTGTTGAAAAACCACTTTTCGCACTGATGTTGGTGAAGGAAACCACTTTTCGCACTTGTGTTGGTGCAGGAAACCACTTTTGCACTTGTATTAGTGTGGAAAAAACACTTTTTGCACTTGTGATAGTGTTGAAAAACCACTTTTCGCACTTGTATTAGTGTTGAAAAACCACTTTTCGCATTTGTGTTAGTGCAGGAAACCACTTTTGCACTTGTATTAGTGTGGAAAAACCACTTTTCGCATTTGTGTTTGTATTGAAAAACCACTTTTCGCACTTGTGTTAGTGTTGAAAAACCACTTTTCGCACTTGTGTTAGTGCAGGAAACCACTTTTGCACTTGTATTAGTGAGGAAAAACCACTTTTCGCACTTGTGTTAGTGTTGAAAATCCACTTTTCCCACTTGTGTTGGTGTTGGAAACCACTTTTCGCACTTGTGATAGTGTTGAAAAACCACTTTTTGCACTTGTGTTAGTGTTGAAAAACCACTTTTCGCACTTGTGTTGGTGCAGGAAACCACTTTTGCATTTGTATTAGTGTTGAAAAACCACTTTTCGCACTTGTGTTAGTGTTGAAAAACCACTTTTCGCACTGATGTTCGTGAAGGAAACCACTTTTCGCACTTGTGTTAGTGTTGAAAATCCACTTTTCCCACTTGTGTTGGTGTTGGAAACCACTTTTCGCACTTGTGATAGAGTTGAAAAACCACTTTTCGCACTTGTGTTAGTGTTGAAAAACCACTTTATGCACTTGTGTTGGTGCAGGAAACCACTTTTGCACTTGTATTAGTGTGGAAAAACCACTTTTCGCACTTGTGTTAGTGAAGGAAACCACTTTTCGCACTTGTGTTGGTGCAGGACACCACTTTTGCACTTGTATTAGTGTGGAAAAAACACTTTTTGCACTTGTGATAGTGTTGAAAAACCACTTTTCGCACTTGTATTAGTGTTGAAAAACCACTTTTCGCATTTGTGTTAGTGCAGGAAACCACTTTTGCACTTGTATTAGTGTGGAAAAACCACTTTTCGCACTTGTGTTCGTGTTGAAAAACCACTTTTCGCACTTGTGCTGGTGCAGGAAACCACTTTTGCACTTGTATTAGTGTGGAAAAACCACTTTTCGCACTTGTGTTGGTGCAGGAAACCACTTTTGCACTTGTATTAGTGTGGAAAAAACACTTTTTGCACTTGTGATAGAGTTGAAAAACCACTTTTCGCACTTGTGTTAGTGTTGAAAAACCACTTTTCGCACTTGTGTTTGTGCAGGAAACCACTTTTGCACTTGTATTAGTGTGGAAAAACCACTTTTCACACTTGTGTTCATGTTGAAAAACCACTTTTCGCACTGGTGTTGGTGAAGGAAACCACTTTTCGCACTTGTGTTAGTGTTGAAAACCCACTTTTCGCACATGTGTTAGTGAAGGAAACCACTTTTCGCACTTGTGTTGGTGCAGGAAACCACTTTTGCACTTGTATTAGTGTGGAAAATCCACTTTTCGCACTTGTGTTGGTGCGGGAAACCACTTTTGCACTTGTATTAGCGTGGAAAAAACACTTTTTGCACTTGTGATAGTGTTGAAAAACCACTTTTCGCACTTGTGTTAGTGTTGAAAAACCACTTTTCGCACTTGTGTTTGTGCAGGAAACCACTTTTGCACTTGTATTAGTGTGGAAAAACCACTTTTCGCACTTGTGTTAGTGTTGAAAAACTACTATTCGCCCTTGTGTTAGTGTTGAAAAACCACTTTTCGCACTTGTGTTGGTGCAGGAAACCACTTTTGCACTTGTATTAGTGTGGAAAAACCACTTTTCGCACTTGTTAGTGTTGAAAAACCACTTTTCGCACTTGTGTTAGTGTTGAAAACCCACTTTTCGCACATGTGTTAGTGAAGGAAACCACTTTTCGCACTTGTGTTGGTGCAGGAAACCACTTTTGCACTTGTATTAGTGTGGGAAAACCACTTTTCGCACTTGTGTTAGTGTTGAAAAACCACTTTTCGCACTTGTGTTAGTGTTGAAAAACCACTTTTCGCACTTGTATTAGTGTTGAAAAACCACTTTTCGCACTTGTGTTTGTGCAGGAAACCACTTTTGCACTTGTATTAGTGTGGAAAAAACACTTTTTGCACTTGTGATAGTGTTGAAAAACCACTTTTCGCACTTGTATTAGTGTTGAAAAACCACTTTTCGCATTTGTGTTAGTGCAGGAAACCACTTTTGCACTTGTATTAGTGTGGAAAAACCACTTTTCGCACTTGTGTTCGTGTTGAAAAACCACTTTTCGCACTTGTGTTGGTGCAGGAAACCACTTTTGCACTTGTATTAGTGTGGAAAAAACACTTTTTGCACTTGTGATAGTGTTGAAAAACCACTTTTCGCACTTGTGTTAGTGTTGAAAAACCACTTTTCGCACTTGTGTTTGTGCAGGAAACCACTTTTGCACTTGTATTAGTGTGGAAAAACCACTTTTCGCACTTGTGTTAGTGTTGAAAAACCACTTTTCGCACTTGTGTTAGTGTTGAAAAACCACTTTTCGCACTTGTGTTGGTGCAGGAAACCACTTTTGCACTTGTATTAGTGTGGAAAAACCACTTTTCGCACTTGTGTTAGTGTTGAAAAACCACTTTTCGCACTGGTGTTGGTGAAGGAAACCACTTTTCGCACTTGTGTTAGTGTTGAAAACCCACTTTTCGCACATGTGTTGGTGAAGGAAACCACTTTTCGCACTTGTGTTGGTGCAGGAAACCACATTTGCACTTGTATTAGTGTGGAAAAAACACTTTTTGCACTTGTGATAGTGTTGAAAAACCACTTTTCGCACTTGTGTTAGTGTTGAAAAACCACTTTTCACACTTGTGTTAGTGTTGAAAAACCACTTTTCGCACTTGTGTTGGTGCAGGAAACCACTTTTGCACTTGTATTAGTGTGGAAAAAACCACTTTTCACACTTGTGTTAGTGTTGAAAAACCACTTTTCGCACTGGTGTTGGTGAAGGAAACCACTTTTCGCACTTGTGTTAGTGTTGAAAAACCACTTTTCGCACTTGTGTTAGTGAAGGAAACCACTTTTCGCACTTGTGTTAGTGTTGAAAACCCACTTTTCGCACTTGTGTTAGTGTTGAAAATCCACTTTTCCCACTTGTGTTGGTGCAGGAAACCACTTTTGCACTTGTATTAGTGTGGAAAAACCACTTTTCGCACTTGTGTTAGTGTTGAAAATCCACTTTTCCCACTTGTGTTGGTGTAGGAAACCACTTTTCGCACTTGTGATAGTGTTGAAAAACCACTTTTCGCACTTGTGTTAGTGTTGAAAAACCACTTTTCGCACTTGTGTTTGTGCAGGAAAACACTTTTGCACTTGTATTAGTGTGGAAAAACCACTTTTCGCACTTGTGTTAGTGTTGAAAAACCACTTTTCGCACTGATGTTGTTGAAGGAAACCACTTTTCGCACTTGTGATAGTGTTGAAAACCCACTTTTCACACATGTGTTAGGGAAGGAAACCACTTTTCGCACTTGTGTTGGTGCAGGAAACCACTTTTGCACTTGTATTAGTGTGGAAAAAACACTTTTTGCACTTGTGATAGTGTTGAAAAACCACTTTTCGCACTTGTATTAGTGTTGAAAAACCACTTTTCGCATTTCTGTTAGTGCAGGAAACCACTTTTGCACTTGTATTAGTGTGGAAAAACCACTTTTCGCATTTGTGTTTGTGTTGAAAAACCACTTTTCGCTCTTGTGATAGTGTTGAAAAACACCTTTTTGCACTTGTGTTGGTGCAGGAAACCACTTTTGCACTTGTATTAGTGTGGAAAAACCACTTTTCGCACTTGTGTTAGTGTTGAAAAACCACTTTTTGCACCTGTGTTAGTGTTGAAAAACCACTTTATGCACTTGTGTTGGTGCAGGAAACCACTTTTGCACTTGTATTAGTGTGGAAAAACCACTTTTCGCACTTGTGTTAGTGAAGGAAACTACTTTTCGCACTTGTGTTGGTGCAGGAAACCACTTTTGCACTTGTATTAGTGTGGAAAAAACCACTTTTCATACTTGTGTTAGTGTTGAAAAACCACTTTTCGCACTGGTGTTGGTGAAGGAAACCACTTTTCGCACTTGTGTTAGTGTTGAAAAACCACTTTTCGCACTTGTGTTAGTGAAGGAAACCACTTTTCGCACTTGTGTTAGTGTTGAAAACCCACTTTTCGCACTTGTGTTAGTGTTGAAAATCCACTTTTCCCACTTGTGTTGGTGCAGGAAACCACTTTTGCACTTGTATTAGTGTGGAAAAACCACTTTTCGCACTTGTGTTAGTGTTGAAAATCCACTTTTCCCACTTGTGTTGGTGTAGGAAACCACTTTTCGCACTTGTGATAGTGTTGAAAAACCACTTTTCGCACTTGTGTTAGTGTTGAAAAACCACTTTTCGCACTTGTGTTTGTGCAGGAAAACACTTTTGCACTTGTATTAGTGTGGAAAAACCACTTTTCGCACTTGTGTTAGTGTTGAAAAACCACTTTTCGCACTGATGTTGGTGAAGGAAACCACTTTTCGCACTTGTGATAGTGTTGAAAACCCACTTTTCACACATGTGTTAGGGAAGGAAACCACTTTTCGCACTTGTGTTGGTGCAGGAAACCACTTTTGCACTTGTATTAGTGTGGAAAAAACACTTTTTGCACTTGTGATAGTGTTGAAAAACCACTTTTCGCACTTGTATTAGTGTTGAAAAACCACTTTTCGCATTTCTGTTAGTGCAGGAAACCACTTTTGCACTTGTATTAGTGTGGAAAAACCACTTTTCGCATTTGTGTTTGTGTTGAAAAACCACTTTTCGCTCTTGTGATAGTGTTGAAAAACACCTTTTTGCACTTGTGTTGGTGCAGGAAACCACTTTTGCACTTGTATTAGTGTGGAAAAACCACTTTTCGCACTTGTGTTAGTGTTGAAAAACCACTTTTTGCACCTGTGTTAGTGTTGAAAAACCACTTTATGCACTTGTGTTGGTGCAGGAAACCACTTTTGCACTTGTATTAGTGTGGAAAAACCACTTTTCGCACTTGTGTTAGTGAAGGAAACTACTTTTCGCACTTGTGTTGGTGCAGGAAACCACTTTTGCACTTGTATTAGTGTGGAAAAAACACTTTTTGCACTTGTGATAGTGTTGAAAAACCACTTTTCGCACTTGTATTAGTGTTGAAAAACCACTTTTCGCACTTGTGTTAGTGCAGGAAACCACTTTTGCACTTGCATTAGTGTGGAAAAACCACTTTTCGCACTTGTGTTCGTGTTCAAAAACCACTTTTCGCACTTGTGTTGGTGCAGGAAACCACTTTTGCACTTGTATTAGTGTGGAAAAACCACTTTTCGCACTTGTGTTGGTGCAGGAAACCACTTTTGCACTTGCATTAGTGTGGAAAAAACACTTTTTGCACTTGTGATAGAGTTGAAAAACCACTTTTCGCACTTGTGTTAGTGTTGAAAGACCACTTTTCGCACTTGTGTTGGTGCAGGAAACCACATTTGCACTTGTATTAGTGTGGAAAAAACACTTTTTGCACTTGTGATAGTGTTGAAAAACCACTTTTCGCACTTGTGTTAGTGTTGAAAAACCACTTTTCGCACTTGTGTTAGGGTTGAAAAACCACTTTTCGCACTTGTGTTGGTGCAGGAAACCACTTTTGCACTTGTATTAGTGTGGAAAAAACCACTTTTCACACTTGTGTTAGTGTTGAAAAACCACTTTTCGCACTGGTGTTGGTGAAGGAAACCACTTTTCGCACTTGTATTAGTGTGGAAAAACCACTTTTCGCACTTGTGTTAGTGTTGAAAATCCACTTTTCCTACTTGTGTTGGTGTAGGAAACCACTTTTCGCACTTGTGATAGTGTTGAAAAACCACTTTTCGCACTTGTGTTAGTGTTGAAAAACCACTTTTCGCACTTGTGTTTGTGCAGGAAAACACTTTTGCACTTGTATTAGTGCAGGAAACCACTTTTGCACTTGTATTAGTGTGGAAAAACCACTTTTCGCACTTGTGTTGGTGCAGGAAACCACTTTTGCACTTGTATTAGTGTGGAAAAACCACTTTTCGCACTTGTGTTGGTGCAGGAAACCACTTTTGCACTTGTATTAGTGTGGAAAAAACACTTTTTGCACTTGTGATAGAGTTGAAAAACCACTTTTCGCACTTGTGTTAGTGTTGAAAAACCACTTTTCGCACTTGTGTTTGTGCAGGAAACCACTTTTGCACTTGTATTAGTGTGGAAAAAACCACTTTTCGCACTTGTACGTGTTGAAAAACCACTTTTCGCACTTGTGTTGGTGCAGGAAACCACTTTTGCACTTGTATTAGTGTGGAAAAACCACTTTTCGCACTTGTGTTCGTGTTGAAAAACCACTTTTCGCACTTGTGCTGGTGCAGGAAACCACTTTTGCACTTGTATTAGTGTGGAAAAACCACTTTTCGCACTTGTGTTGGTGCAGGAAACCACTTTTGCACTTGTATTAGTGTGGAAAAAACACTTTTTGCACTTGTGATAGAGTTGAAAAACCACTTTTCGCACTTGTGTTAGTGTTGAAAAACCACTTTTCGCACTTGTGTTTGTGCAGGAAACCACTTTTGCACTTGTATTAGTGTGGAAAAACCACTTTTCACACTTGTGTTCATGTTGAAAAACCACTTTTCGCACTGGTGTTGGTGAAGGAAACCACTTTTCGCACTTGTGTTAGTGTTGAAAACCCACTTTTCGCACATGTGTTAGTGAAGGAAACCACTTTTCGCACTTGTGTTGGTGCAGGAAACCACTTTTGCACTTGTATTAGTGTGGAAAATCCACTTTTCGCACTTGTGTTGGTGCGGGAAACCACTTTTGCACTTGTATTAGCATGGAAAAAACACTTTTTGCACTTGTGATAGTGTTGAAAAACCACTTTTCGCACTTGTGTTAGTGTTGAAAAACCACTTTTCGCACTTGTGTTTGTGCAGGAAACCACTTTTGCACTTGTATTAGTGTGGAAAACCACTTTTCGCACTTGTGTTAGTGTTGAAAAACTACTATTCGCACTTGTGTTAGTGTTGAAAAACCACTTTTCGCATTTGTGTTGGTGCAGGAAACCACTTTTGCACTTGTATTAGTGTGGAAAAACCACTTTTCGCACTTGTTAGTGTTGAAAAACCACTTTTCGCACTTGTGTTAGTGTTGAAAACCCACTTTTCGCACATGTGTTAGTGAAGGAAACCACTTTTCGCACTTGTGTTGGTGCAGGAAACCACTTTTGCACTTGTATTAGTGTGGGAAAACCACTTTTCGCACTTGTGTTAGTGTTGAAAAACCACTTTTCGCACTTGTGTTAGTGTTGAAAAACCACTTTTCGCACTTGTATTAGTGTTGAAAAACCACTTTTCGCACTTGTGTTTGTGCAGGAAACCACTTTTGCACTTGTATTAGTGTGGAAAAAACACTTTTTGCACTTGTGATAGTGTTGAAAAACCACTTTTCGCACTTGTATTAGTGTTGAAAAACCACTTTTCGCATTTGTGTTAGTGCAGGAAACCACTTTTGCACTTGTATTAGTGGGGAAAAACCACTTTTCGCACTTGTGTTCGTGTTGAAAAACCACTTTTCGCACTTGTGCTGGTGCAGGAAACCACTTTTGCACTTGTATTAGTGTGGAAAAACCACTTTTCGCACTTGTGTTGGTGCAGGAAACCACTTTTGCACTTGTATTAGTGTGGAAAAAACACTTTTTGCACTTGTGATAGAGTTGAAAAACCACTTTTCGCACTTGTGTTAGTGTTGAAAAACCACTTTTCGCACTTGTGTTTGTGCAGGAAACCACTTTTGCACTTGTATTAGTGTGGAAAAACCACTTTTCACACTTGTGTTCATGTTGAAAAACCACTTTTCGCACTGGTGTTGGTGAAGGAAACCACTTTTTGCACTTGTGTTAGTGTTGAAAACCCACTTTTCCCACATGTGTTAGTGAAGGAAACCACTTTTCGCACTTGTGTTGGTGCAGGAAACCACTTTTGCACTTGTATTAGTGTGGAAAATCCACTTTTCGCACTTGTGTTGGTGCGGGAAACCACTTTTGCACTTGTATTAGCGTGGAAAAAACACTTTTTGCACTTGTGATAGTGTTGAAAAACCACTTTTCGCACTTGTGTTAGTGTTGAAAAACCACTTTTCGCACTTGTGTTTGTGCAGGAAACCACTTTTGCACTTGTATTAGTGTGGAAAAACCACTTTTCGCACTTGTGTTAGTGTTGAAAAACTACTATTCGCACTTGTGTTAGTGTTGAAAAACCACTTTTCGCACTTGTGTTGGTGCAGGAAACCACTTTTGCACTTGTATTAGTGTGGAAAAACCACTTTTCGCACTTGTTAGTGTTGAAAAACCACTTTTCGCACTTGTGTTAGTGTTGAAAACCCACTTTTCGCACATGTGTTAGTGAAGGAAACCACTTTTCGCACTTGTGTTGGTGCAGGAAACCACTTTTGCACTTGTATTAGTGTGGGAAAACCACTTTTCGCACTTGTGTTAGTGTTGAAAAACCACTTTTCGCACTTGTGTTAGTGTTGAAAAACCACTTTTCGCACTTGTATTAGTGTTGAAAAACCACTTTTCGCACTTGTGTTTGTGCAGGAAACCACTTTGCACTTGTATTAGTGTGGAAAAAACACTTTTTGCACTTGTGATAGTGTTGAAAAACCACTTTTCGCACTTGTATTAGTGTTGAAAAACCACTTTTCGCATTTGTGTTAGTGCAGGAAACCACTTTTGCACTTGTATTAGTGTGGAAAAACCACTTTTCGCACTTGTGTTCGTGTTGAAAAACCACTTTTCGCACTTGTGTTGGTGCAGGAAACCACTTTTGCACTTGTATTAGTGTGGAAAAAACACTTTTTGCACTTGTGATAGTGTTGAAAAACCACTTTTCGCACTTGTGTTAGTGTTGAAAAACCACTTTTCGCACTTGTGTTTGTGCAGGAAACCACTTTTGCACTTGTATTAGTGTGGAAAAACCACTTTTCGCACTTGTGTTAGTGTTGAAAAACCACTTTTCGCACTTGTGTTAGTGTTGAAAAACCACTTTTCGCACTTGTGTTGGTGCAGGAAACCACTTTTGCACTTGTATTAGTGTGGAAAAACCACTTTTCGCACTTGTGTTAGTGTTGAAAAACCACTTTTCGCACTGGTGTTGGTGAAGGAAACCACTTTTCGCACTTGTGTTAGTGTTGAAAACCCACTTTTCGCACATGTGTTGGTGAAGGAAACCACTTTTCGCACTTGTGTTGGTGCAGGAAACCACATTTGCACTTGTATTAGTGTGGAAAAAACACTTTTTGCACTTGTGATAGTGTTGAAAAACCACTTTTCGCACTTGTGTTAGTGTTGAAAAACCACTTTTCACACTTGTGTTAGTGTTGAAAAACCACTTTTCGCACTTGTGTTGGTGCAGGAAACCACTTTTGCACTTGTATTAGTGTGGAAAAAACCACTTTTCACACTTGTGTTAGTGTTGAAAAACCACTTTTCGCACTGGTGTTGGTGAAGGAAACCACTTTTCGCACTTGTGTTAGTGTTGAAAAACCACTTTTCGCACTTGTGTTAGTGAAGGAAACCACTTTTCGCACTTGTGTTAGTGTTGAAAACCCACTTTTCGCACTTGTGTTAGTGTTGAAAATCCACTTTTCCCACTTGTGTTGGTGCAGGAAACCACTTTTGCACTTGTATTAGTGTGGAAAAACCACTTTTCGCACTTGTGTTAGTGTTGAAAATCCACTTTTCCCACTTGTGTTGGTGTAGGAAACCACTTTTCGCACTTGTGATAGTGTTGAAAAACCACTTTTCGCACTTGTGTTAGTGTTGAAAAACCACTTTTCGCACTTGTGTTTGTGCAGGAAAACACTTTTGCACTTGTATTAGTGTGGAAAAACCACTTTTCGCACCTGTGTTAGTGTTGAAAAACCACTTTTCGCACTGATGTTGGTGAAGGAAACCACTTTTCGCACTTGTGATAGTGTTGAAAACCCACTTTTCACACATGTGTTAGGGAAGGAAACCACTTTTCGCACTTGTGTTGGTGCAGGAAACCACTTTTGCACTTATATTAGTGTGGAAAAAACACTTTTTGCACTTGTGATAGTGTTGAAAAACCACTTTTCGCACTTGTATTAGTGTTGAAAAACCACTTTTCGCATTTGTGTTAGTGCAGGAAACCACTTTTGCACTTGTATTAGTGTGAAAAAACCACTTTTCGCATTTGTGTTTGTGTTGAAAAACCACTTTTCGCTCTTGTGATAGTGTTGAAAAACACCTTTTTGCACTTGTGTTGGTGCAGGAAACCACTTTTGCACTTGTATTAGTGTGGAAAAACCACTTTTCGCACTTGTGTTAGTGTTGAAAAACCACTTTTTGCACCTGTGTTAGTGTTGAAAAACCACTTTATGCACTTGTGTTGGTGCAGGAAACCACTTTTGCACTTGTATTAGTGTGGAAAAACCACTTTTCGCACTTGTGTTAGTGAAGGAAACTACTTTTCGCACTTGTGTTGGTGCAGGAAACCACTTTTGCACTTGTATTAGTGTGGAAAAAACACTTTTTGCACTTGTGATAGTGTTGAAAAACCACTTTTCGCACTTGTATTAGTGTTGAAAAACCACTTTTCGCACTTGTGTTAGTGCAGGAAACCACTTTTGCACTTGCATTAGTGTGGAAAAACCACTTTTCGCACTTGTGTTCGTGTTCAAAAACCACTTTTCGCACTTGTGTTGGTGCAGGAAACCACTTTTGCACTTGTATTAGTGTGGAAAAACCACTTTTCGCACTTGTGTTGGTGCAGGAAACCACTTTTGCACTTGTATTAGTGTGGAAAAAACACTTTTTGCACTTGTGATAGAGTTGAAAAACCACTTTTCGCACTTGTGTTAGTGTTGAAAAACCACTTTTCGCACTTGTGTTGGTGCAGGAAACCACATTTGCACTTGTATTAGTGTGGAAAAAACACTTTTTGCACTTGTGATAGTGTTGAAAAACCACATTTCGCACTTGTGTTAGTGTTGAAAAACCACTTTTCGCACTTGTGTTAGTGTTGAAAAACCACTTTTCGCACTTGTGTTGGTGCAGGAAACCACTTTTGCACTTGTATTAGTGTGGAAAAAACCACTTTTCACACTTGTGTTAGTGTTGAAAAACCACTTTTCGCACTGGTGTTGGTGAAGGAAACCACTTTTCGCACTTGTATTAGTGTGGCAAAACCACTTTTCGCACTTGTGTTAGTGTTGAAAATCCACTTTTCCCACTTGTGTTGGTGTAGGAAACCACTTTTCGCACTTGTGATAGTGTTGAAAAACCACTTTTCGCACTTGTGTTAGTGTTGAAAAACCACTTTTCGCACTTGTGTTTGTGCAGGAAAACACTTTTGCACTTGTATTAGTGCAGGAAACCACTTTTGCACTTGTATTAGTGTGGAAAAACCACTTTTCGCACTTGTGTTGGTGCAGGAAACCACTTTTGCACTTGTATTAGTGTGGAAAAACCACTTTTCGCACTTGTGTTGGTGCAGGAAACCACTTTTGCACTTGTATTAGTGTGGAAAAAACACTTTTTGCACTTGTGATAGAGTTGAAAAACCACTTTTCGCACTTGTGTTAGTGTTGAAAAACCACTTTTCGCACTTGTGTTGTGCAGGAAACCACTTTTGCACTTGTATTAGTGTGGAAAAAACCACTTTTCGCACTTGTACGTGTTGAAAAACCACTTTTCGCACTTGTGTTGGTGCAGGAAACCACTTTTGCACTTGTATTAGTGTGGAAAAACCACTTTTCGCACTTGTGTTCGTGTTGAAAAACCACTTTTCGCACTTGTGCTGGTGCAGGAAACCACTTTTGCACTTGTATTAGTGTGGAAAAACCACTTTTCGCACTTGTGTTGGTGCAGGAAACCACTTTTGCACTTGTATTAGTGTGGAAAAAACACTTTTTGCACTTGTGATAGAGTTGAAAAACCACTTTTCGCACTTGTGTTAGTGTTGAAAAACCACTTTTCGCACTTGTGTTTGTGCAGGAAACCACTTTTGCACTTGTATTAGTGTGGAAAAACCACTTTTCACACTTGTGTTCATGTTGAAAAACCACTTTTCGCACTGGTGTTGGTGAAGGAAACCACTTTTCGCACTTGTGTTAGTGTTGAAAACCCACTTTTCGCACATGTGTTAGTGAAGGAAACCACTTTTCGCACTTGTGTTGGTGCAGGAAACCACTTTTGCACTTGTATTAGTGTGGAAAATCCACTTTTCGCACTTGTGTTGGTGCGGGAAACCACTTTTGCACTTGTATTAGCATGGAAAAAACACTTTTTGCACTTGTGATAGTGTTGAAAAACCACTTTTCGCACTTGTGTTAGTGTTGAAAAACCACTTTTCGCACTTGTGTTTGTGCAGGAAACCACTTTTGCACTTGTATTAGTGTGGAAAAACCACTTTTCGCACTTGTGTTAGTGTTGAAAAACTACTATTCGCACTTGTGTTAGTGTTGAAAAACCACTTTTCGCACTTGTGTTGGTGCAGGAAACCACTTTTGCACTTGTATTAGTCTGGAAAAACCACTTTTCGCACTTGTTAGTGTTGAAAAACCACTTTTCGCACTTGTGTTAGTGTTGAAAACCCACTTTTCGCACATGTGTTAGTGAAGGAAACCACTTTTCGCACTTGTGTTGGTGCAGGAAACCACTTTTGCACTTGTATTTGTGTGGGAAAACCACTTTTCGCACTTGTGTTAGTGTTGAAAAACCACTTTTCGCACTTGTGTTAGTGTTGAAAAACCACTTTTCGCACTTGTATTAGTGTTGAAAAACCACTTTTCGCACTTGTGTTTGTGCAGGAAACCACTTTTGCACTTGTATTAGTGTGGAAAAAACACTTTTTGCACTTGTGATAGTGTTGAAAAACCACTTTTCGCACTTGTATTAGTGTTGAAAAACCACTTTTCGCATTTGTGTTAGTGCAGGAAACCACTTTTGCACTTGTATTAGTGTGGAAAAACCACTTTTCGCACTTGTGTTCGTGTTGAAAAACCACTTTTCGCACTTGTGTTGGTGCAGGAAACCACTTTTGCACTTGTATTAGTGTGGAAAAAACACTTTTTGCACTTGTGATAGTGTTGAAAAACCACTTTTCGCACTTGTGTTAGTGTTGAAAAACCACTTTTCACACTTGTGTTTGTGCAGGAAACCACTTTTGCACTTGTATTAGTGTGGAAAAACCACTTTTCGCACTTGTGTTAGTGTTGAAAAACCACTTTTCGCACTTGTGTTAGTGTTGAAAAACCACTTTTCGCACTTGTGTTGGTGCAGGAAACCACTTTTGCACTTGTATTAGTGTGGAAAAAACACTTTTTGCACTTGTGATAGTGTTGAAAAACCACTTTTCGCACTTGTGTTAATGTTGAAAAACCACTTTTCGCACTTGTGTTAGTGTTGAAAAACCACTTTTCGCACTTGTGTTGGTGCAGGAAACCACTTTTGCACATGTATTAGTGTGGAAAAAACACTTTTCGCACTTGTGTTAGTGTTGAAAAACCACTTTTCGCACTTGTGTTAGTGTTGAAAAACCACTTTTCACACTTGTGTTGGTGCAGGAAACCACTTTTGCACTTGTATTATTGTGGAAAAAACACTTTTTGCACTTGTGTTCGTGTTGAAAAACCACTTTTCTCACTTGTGTTGGTGCAGGAAACCACTTTTGCACTTGTATTACTGTGGAAAAAACACTTTTTGCACTTGTGATAGTGTTGAAAAACCACTTTTCGCACTTGTGTTAGTGTTGAAAAACCACTTATCGCACTTGTGTTGGTGCAGGAAACCACTTTTGCACTTGTATTAGTGTTGAAAAAACACTTTTTGCACTTGTGATAGTGTTGAAAAACCACTTTTCGCACTTGTGTTAGTGTTGAAAAACCACTTTTCGCACTTGTGTTAGTGTTGAAAAACCACTTTTCGCACTTGTGTTGGTGCAGGAAACCACTTTTGCACTTGTATTAGTGTGGAAAAAACACTTTTCGCACTTGTGTTAGTGTTGAAAAACCACTTTTCGCACTTGTGTTAGTGTTGAAAAACCACTTTTCGCACTTGTGTTGGTGCAGGAAACCACTTTTGCACTTGTATTATTGTGGAAAAAGCACTTTTTGCACTTGTGTTAGTGTTGAAAAACCACTTTTCTCACTTGTGTTGGTGCAGGAAACCACTTTTGCACTTGTATTAGTGTGGAAAAAACACTTTTTGCACTTGTGATAGTGTTGAAAAACCACTTTTCGCACTTGTGTTAGTGTTGAAAAACCACTTATCGCACTTGTGTTGGTGCAGGAAACCACTTTTGCACTTGTATTAGTGTGGAAAAACCACTTTTCGCACTTGTGTTAGTGTTAAAAAACCACTTTTCGCACTTGTGTTAGTGTTGAAAAAACAGTTTTCGCACTTGTGTTAGTGTTGAAAAACCACTTTTCGCACTTGTGTTGGTGCAGGAAACCACTTTTGCAATTGTATTATTGTGGAAAAACCACTTTTCGCACTTGTGTTAGTGTTGAAAAACCACTTTTCGCACTTGTGTTAGTGTTGAAAAACCACTTTTCGCACATGTGTTGGTGCAGGAAACCACTTTTGCACTTGTATTAGTGCAGGAAACCACTTTTCGCACTTGTGTTAGTGTTGAAAAACCACTTTTCGCACTTGTGTTAGTGTTGAAAAACCACTTTTCACACTTGTGTTGGTGCAGGAAACCACTTTTGCACTTGTATTAGTGTGGAAAAAACACTTTTCGCACTTGTGATAGTGTTGAAAAACCACTTTTCGCACTTGTGTTAGTGTTGAAAAACCACTTTTCGCACTTGTGTTGGTGCAGGAAACCACTTTTGCACTTGTATTAGTGTTGGAAAAAACACTTTTTGCACTTGTGATAGTGTTGAAAAACCACTTTTCGCACTTGTGTTAGTGTTGAAAAACCACTTTTCGCACTTGTGTTAGTGTTGAAAAACCACTTTTCGCACTTGTGTTGGTGCAGGAAACCACTTTTGCACTTGTATTAGTGTGGAAAAAACACTTTTCGCACTTGTGTTAGTGTTGAAAAACCACTTTTCGCACCTGTGTTGGTGCAGGAAACCACTTTTCGCACTTGTGTTGGTGCAGGAAACCACTTTTGCACTTGTATTATTGTGGAAAAAACACTTTTTGCACTTGTGTTAGTGTTGAAAAACCACTTTTCTCACTTGTGTTGGTGCAGGAAACCACTTTTGCACTTGTATTAGTGTGGAAAAAACACTTTTTGCACTTGTGATAGTGTTGAAAAACCACTTTTCGCACTTGTGTTAGTGTTGAAAAACCACTTATCGCACTTGTGTTGGTGCAGGAAACCACTTTTGCACTTGTGTTAGTGTTGAAAAACCACTTTTCGCACATGTGTTGGTGCAGGAAACCACTTTTGCACTTGTATTAGTGTGGAAAAAACACTTTTCGCACTTGTGTTAGTGTTGAAAAACCACTTTTCGCACTTGTGTTAGTGTTGAAAAACCACTTTTCACACTTGTGTTGGTGCAGGAAACCACTTTTGCACTTGTATTAGTGTGGAAAAAACACTTTTCGCACTAGTTTTAGTGTTGAAAAACCACTTTTCGCACTTGTGTTAGTGTTGAAAAACCACTTTTCGCACTTGTGTTGGTGCAGGAAACCACTTTTGCACTTGTATTAGTGTGGAAAAACCACTTTTCGCACTTGTGTTAGTGTTGAAAAACCACTTTTCGCACTTGTGTTAGTGTTGAAAAACCACTTTTTGCACCTGTGTTGGTGCAGGAAACCACTTTTGCACTTGTATTAGTGTGGAAAAACCACTTTTCGCACTTGTGTTAGTGTTGAAAAACTACTATTCGCCCTTGTGTTAGTGTTGAAAAACCACTTTTCGCACTTGTGTTGGTGCAGGAAACCACTTTTGCACTTGTATTAGTGTGGAAAAACCACTTTTCGCACTTGTTAGTGTTGAAAAACCACTTTTCGCACTTGTGTTAGTGTTGAAAACCCACTTTTCGCACATGTGTTAGTGAAGGAAACCACTTTTCGCACTTGTGTTGGTGCAGGAAACCACTTTTGCACTTGTATTAGTGTGGGAAAACCACTTTTCGCACTTGTGTTAGTGTTGAAAAACCACTTTTCGCACTTGTGTTAGTGTTGAAAAACCACTTTTCGCACTTGTATTAGTGTTGAAAAACCACTTTTCGCACTTGTGTTTGTGCAGGAAACCACTTTTGCACTTGTATTAGTGTGGCAAAAACACTTTTTGCACTTGTGATAGTGTTGAAAAACCACTTTTCGCACTTGTGTTAGTGTTGAAAAACCACTTTTCACACTTGTGTTAGTGTTGAAAAACCACTTTTCGCACTTGTGTTGGTGCAGGAAACCACTTTTGCACTTGTATTAGTGTGGAAAAAACCACTTTTCACACTTGTGTTAGTGTTGAAAAACCACTTTTCGCACTGGTGTTGGTGAAGGAAACCACTTTTCGCACCTGTGTTAGTGTTGAAAAACCACTTTTCGCACTTGTGTTAGTGAAGGAAACCACTTTTCGCACTTGTGTTAGTGTTGAAAACCCACTTTTCGCACTTGTGTTAGTGTTGAAAATCCACTTTTCCCACTTGTGTTGGTGCAGGAAACCACTTTTGCACTTGTATTAGTGTGGAAAAACCACTTTTCGCACTTGTGTTAGTGTTGAAAATCCACTTTTCCCACTTGTGTTGGTGTAGGAAACCACTTTTCGCACTTGTGATAGTGTTGAAAAAACACTTTTCGCACTTGTGTTAGTGTTGAAAAACCACTTTTCGCACTTGTGTTTGTGCAGGAAAACACTTTTGCACTTGTATTAGTGTGGAAAAACCACTTTTCGCACTTGTGTTAGTGTTGAAAAACCACTTTTCGCACTGATGTTGGTGAAGGAAACCACTTTTCGCACTTGTGATAGTGTTGAAAACCCACTTTTCACACATGTGTTAGGGAAGGAAACCACTTTTCGCACTTGTGTTGGTGCAGGAAACCACTTTTGCACTTGTATTAGTGTGGAAAAAACACTTTTTGCACTTGTGATAGTGTTGAAAAACCACTTTTCGCACTTGTATTAGTGTTGAAAAACCACTTTTCGCATTTGTGTTAGTGCAGGAAACCACTTTTGCACTTGTATTAGTGTGGAAAAACCACTTTTCGCATTTGTGTTTGTGTTGAAAAACCACTTTTCGCTCTTGTGATAGTGTTGAAAAACACCTTTTTGCACTTGTGTTGGTGCAGGAAACCACTTTTGCACTTGTATTAGTGTGGAAAAACCACTTTTCGCACTTGTGTTAGTGTTGAAAAACCACTTTTTGCACCTGTGTTAGTGTTGAAAAACCACTTTATGCACTTGTGTTGGTGCAGGAAACCACTTTTGCACTTGTATTAGTGTGGAAAAACCACTTTTCGCACTTGTGTTAGTGAAGGAAACTACTTTTCGCACTTGTGTTGGTGCAGGAAACCACTTTTGCACTTGTATTAGTGTGGAAAAAACACTTTTTGCACTTGTGATAGTGTTGAAAAACCACTTTTCGCACTTGTATTAGTGTTGAAAAACCACTTTTCGCACTTGTGTTAGTGCAGGAAACCACTTTTGCACTTGCATTAGTGTGGAAAAACCACTTTTCGCACTTGTGTTCGTGTTCAAAAACCACTTTTCGCACTTGTGTTGGTGCAGGAAACCACTTTTGCACTTGTATTAGTGTGGAAAAACCACTTTTCGCACTTGTGTTGGTGCAGGAAACCACTTTTGCACTTGTATTAGTGTGGAAAAAACACTTTTTGCACTTGTGATAGAGTTGAAAAACCACTTTTCGCACTTGTGTTAGTGTTGAAAGACCACTTTTCGCACTTGTGTTGGTGCAGGAAACCACATTTGCACTTGTATTAGTGTGGAAAAAACACTTTTTGCACTTGTGATAGTGTTGAAAAACCACTTTTCGCACTTGTGTTAGTGTTGAAAAACCACTTTTCGCACTTGTGTTAGTGTTGAAAAACCACTTTTCGCACTTGTGTTGGTGCAGGAAACCACTTTTGCACTTGTATTAGTGTGGAAAAAACCACTTTTCACACTTGTGTTAGTGTTGAAAAACCACTTTTCGCACTGGTGTTGGTGAAGGAAACCACTTTTCGCACTTGTATTAGTGTGGAAAAACCACTTTTCGCACTTGTGTTAGTGTTGAAAATCCACTTTTCCCACTTGTGTTGGTGTAGGAAACCACTTTTCGCACTTGTGATAGTGTTGAAAAACCACTTTTCGCACTTGTGTTAGTGTTGAAAAACCACTTTTCGCACTTGTGTTTGTGCAGGAAAACACTTTTGCACTTGTATTAGTGCAGGAAACCACTTTTGCACTTGTATTAGTGTGGAAAAACCACTTTTCGCACTTGTGTTGGTGCAGGAAACCACTTTTGCACTTGTATTAGTGTGGAAAAACCACTTTTCGCACTTGTGTTGGTGCAGGAAACCACTTTTGCACTTGTATTAGTGTGGAAAAAACACTTTTTGCACTTGTGATAGAGTTGAAAAACCACTTTTCGCACTTGTGTTAGTGTTGAAAAACCACTTTTCGCACTTGTGTTGTGCAGGAAACCACTTTTGCACTTGTATTAGTGTGGAAAAAACCACTTTTCGCACTTGTACGTGTTGAAAAACCACTTTTCGCACTTGTGTTGGTGCAGGAAACCACTTTTGCACTTGTATTAGTGTGGAAAAACCACTTTTCGCACTTGTGTTCGTGTTGAAAAACCACTTTTCGCACTTGTGCTGGTGCAGGAAACCACTTTTGCACTTGTATTAGTGTGGAAAAACCACTTTTCGCACTTGTGTTGGTGCAGGAAACCACTTTTGCACTTGTATTAGTGTGGAAAAAACACTTTTTGCACTTGTGATAGAGTTGAAAAACCACTTTTCGCACTTGTGTTAGTGTTGAAAAACCACTTTTCGCACTTGTGTTTGTGCAGGAAACCACTTTTGCACTTGTATTAGTGTGGAAAAACCACTTTTCACACTTGTGTTCATGTTGAAAAACCACTTTTCGCACTGGTGTTGGTGAAGGAAACCACTTTTCGCACTTGTGTTAGTGTTGAAAACCCACTTTTCGCACATGTGTTAGTGAAGGAAACCACTTTTCGCACTTGTGTTGGTGCAGGAAACCACTTTTGCACTTGTATTAGTGTGGAAAATCCACTTTTCGCACTTGTGTTGGTGCGGGAAACCACTTTTGCACTTGTATTAGCATGGAAAAAACACTTTTTGCACTTGTGATAGTGTTGAAAAACCACTTTTCGCACTTGTGTTAGTGTTGAAAAACCACTTTTCGCACTTGTGTTTGTGCAGGAAACCACTTTTGCACTTGTATTAGTGTGGAAAAACCACTTTTCGCACTTGTGTTAGTGTTGAAAAACTACTATTCGCACTTGTGTTAGTGTTGAAAAACCACTTTTCGCACTTGTGTTGGTGCAGGAAACCACTTTTGCACTTGTATTAGTGTGGAAAAACCACTTTTCGCACTTGTTAGTGTTGAAAAACCACTTTTCGCACTTGTGTTAGTGTTGAAAACCCACTTTTTGCACATGTGTTAGTGAAGGAAACCACTTTTCGCACTTGTGTTGGTGCAGGAAACCACTTTTGCACTTGTATTTGTGTGGGAAAACCACTTTTCGCACTTGTGTTAGTGTTGAGAAACCACTTTTCGCACTTGTGTTAGTGTTGAAAAACCACTTTTCGCACTTGTATTAGTGTTGAAAAACCACTTTTCGCACTTGTGTTTGTGCAGGAAACCACTTTTGCACTTGTATTAGTGTGGAAAAAACACTTTTTGCACTTGTGATAGTGTTGAAAAACCACTTTTCGCACTTGTATTAGTGTTGAAAAACCACTTTTCGCATTTGTGTTAGTGCAGGAAACCACTTTTGCACTTGTATTAGTGTGGAAAAACCACTTTTCGCACTTGTGTTCGTGTTGAAAAACCACTTTTCGCACTTGTGTTGGTGCAGGAAACCACTTTTGCACTTGTATTAGTGTGGAAAAAACACTTTTTGCACTTGTGATAGTGTTGAAAAACCACTTTTCGCACTTGTGTTAGTGTTGAAAAACCACTTTTCGCACTTGTGTTTGTGCAGGAAACCACTTTTGCACTTGTATTAGTGTGGAAAAACCACTTTTCGCACTTGTGTTAGTGTTGAAAAACCACTTTTCGCACTTGTGTTAGTGTTGAAAAACCACTTTTCGCACTTGTGTTGGTGCAGGAAACCACTTTTGCACTTGTATTAGTGTGGAAAAAACACTTTTTGCACTTGTGATAGTGTTGAAAAACCACTTTTCGCACTTGTGTTAATGTTGAAAAACCACTTTTCGCACTTGTGTTAGTGTTGAAAAACCACTTTTCGCACTTGTGTTGGTGCAGGAAACCACTTTTGCACATGTATTAGTGTGGAAAAAACACTTTTCGCACTTGTGTTAGTGTTGAAAAACCACTTTTCGCACTTGTGTTAGTGTTGAAAAACCACTTTTCACACTTGTGTTGGTGCAGGAAACCACTTTTGCACTTGTATTATTGTGGAAAAAACACTTTTTGCACTTGTGTTCGTGTTGAAAAACCACTTTTCTCACTTGTGTTGGTGCAGGAAACCACTTTTGCACTTGTATTACTGTGGAAAAAACACTTTTTGCACTTGTGATAGTGTTGAAAAACCACTTTTCGCACTTGTGTTAGTGTTGAAAAACCACTTATCGCACTTGTGTTGGTGCAGGAAACCACTTTTGCACTTGTATTAGTGTTGAAAAAACACTTTTTGCACTTGTGATAGTGTTGAAAAACCACTTTTCGCACTTGTGTTAGTGTTGAAAAACCACTTTTCGCACTTGTGTTAGTGTTGAAAAACCACTTTTCGCACTTGTGTTGGTGCAGGAAACCACTTTTGCACTTGTATTAGTGTGGAAAAAACACTTTTCGCACTTGTGTTAGTGTTGAAAAACCACTTTTCGCACTTGTGTTAGTGTTGAAAAACCACTTTTCACACTTGTGTTGGTGCAGGAAACCACTTTTGCACTTGTATTATTGTGGAAAAAGCACTTTTTGCACTTGTGTTAGTGTTGAAAAACCACTTTTCTCACTTGTGTTGGTGCAGGAAACCACTTTTGCACTTGTATTAGTGTGGAAAAAACACTTTTTGCACTTGTGATAGTGTTGAAAAACCACTTTTCGCACTTGTGTTAGTGTTGAAAAACCACTTATCGCACTTGTGTTGGTGCAGGAAACCACTTTTGCACTTGTATTAGTGTGGAAAAACCACTTTTCGCACTTGTGTTAGTGTTAAAAAACCACTTTTCGCACTTGTGTTAGTGTTGAAAAAACAGTTTTCGCACTTGTGTTAGTGTTGAAAAACCACTTTTCGCACTTGTGTTGGTGCAGGAAACCACTTTTGCAATTGTATTATTGTGGAAAAACCACTTTTCGCACTTGTGTTAGTGTTGAAAAACCACTTTTCGCACTTGTGTTAGTGTTGAAAAACCACTTTTCGCACATGTGTTGGTGCAGGAAACCACTTTTGCACTTGTATTAGTGCAGGAAACCACTTTTCGCACTTGTGTTAGTGTTGAAAAACCACTTTTCGCACTTGTGTTAGTGTTGAAAAACCACTTTTCACACTTGTGTTGGTGCAGGAAACCACTTTTGCACTTGTATTAGTGCAGGAAACCACTTTTCGCACTTGTGTTAGTGTTGAAAAACCACTTTTCGCACTTGTGTTAGTGTTGAAAAACCACTTTTCACACTTGTGTTAGTGAAGGAAACCACTTTTCGCACTTGTGTTAGTGTTGAAAACCCACTTTTCGCACTTGTGTTAGTGTTGAAAATCCACTTTTCCCACTTGTGTTGGTGCAGGAAACCACTTTTGCACTTGTATTAGTGTGGAAAAACCACTTTTCGCACTTGTGTTAGTGTTGAAAATCCACTTTTCCCACTTGTGTTGGTGTAGGAAACCACTTTTCGCACTTGTGATAGTGTTGAAAAAACACTTTTCGCACTTGTGTTAGTGTTGAAAAACCACTTTTCGCACTTGTGTTTGTGCAGGAAAACACTTTTGCACTTGTATTAGTGTGGAAAAACCACTTTTCGCACTTGTGTTAGTGTTGAAAAACCACTTTTCGCACTGATGTTGGTGAAGGAAACCACTTTTCGCACTTGTGATAGTGTTGAAAACCCACTTTTCACACATGTGTTAGGGAAGGAAACCACTTTTCGCACTTGTGTTGGTGCAGGAAACCACTTTTGCACTTGTATTAGTGTGGAAAAAACACTTTTTGCACTTGTGATAGTGTTGAAAAACCACTTTTCGCACTTGTGTTAGTGTTGAAAAACCACTTTTTGCACCTGTGTTGGTGCAGGAAACCACTTTTGCACTTGTATTAGTGTGGAAAAACCACTTTTCGCACTTGTGTTAGTGTTGAAAAACTACTATTCGCCCTTGTGTTAGTGTTGAAAAACCACTTTTCGCACTTGTGTTGGTGCAGGAAACCACTTTTGCACTTGTATTAGTGTGGAAAAACCACTTTTCGCACTTGTTAGTGTTGAAAAACCACTTTTCGCACTTGTGTTAGTGTTGAAAACCCACTTTTCGCACATGTGTTAGTGAAGGAAACCACTTTTCGCACTTGTGTTGGTGCAGGAAACCACTTTTGCACTTGTATTAGTGTGGGAAAACCACTTTTCGCACTTGTGTTAGTGTTGAAAAACCACTTTTCGCACTTGTGTTAGTGTTGAAAAACCACTTTTCGCACTTGTATTAGTGTTGAAAAACCACTTTTCGCACTTGTGTTTGTGCAGGAAACCACTTTTGCACTTGTATTAGTGTGGCAAAAACACTTTTTGCACTTGTGATAGTGTTGAAAAACCACTTTTCGCACTTGTGTTAGTGTTGAAAAACCACTTTTCACACTTGTGTTAGTGTTGAAAAACCACTTTTCGCACTTGTGTTGGTGCAGGAAACCACTTTTGCACTTGTATTAGTGTGGAAAAAACCACTTTTCACACTTGTGTTAGTGTTGAAAAACCACTTTTCGCACTGGTGTTGGTGAAGGAAACCACTTTTCGCACCTGTGTTAGTGTTGAAAAACCACTTTTCGCACTTGTGTTAGTGAAGGAAACCACTTTTCGCACTTGTGTTAGTGTTGAAAACCCACTTTTCGCACTTGTGTTAGTGTTGAAAATCCACTTTTCCCACTTGTGTTGGTGCAGGAAACCACTTTTGCACTTGTATTAGTGTGGAAAAACCACTTTTCGCACTTGTGTTAGTGTTGAAAATCCACTTTTCCCACTTGTGTTGGTGTAGGAAACCACTTTTCGCACTTGTGATAGTGTTGAAAAAACACTTTTCGCACTTGTGTTAGTGTTGAAAAACCACTTTTCGCACTTGTGTTTGTGCAGGAAAACACTTTTGCACTTGTATTAGTGTGGAAAAACCACTTTTCGCACTTGTGTTAGTGTTGAAAAACCACTTTTCGCACTGATGTTGGTGAAGGAAACCACTTTTCGCACTTGTGATAGTGTTGAAAACCCACTTTTCACACATGTGTTAGGGAAGGAAACCACTTTTCGCACTTGTGTTGGTGCAGGAAACCACTTTTGCACTTGTATTAGTGTGGAAAAAACACTTTTTGCACTTGTGATAGTGTTGAAAAACCACTTTTCGCACTTGTATTAGTGTTGAAAAACCACTTTTCGCATTTGTGTTAGTGCAGGAAACCACTTTTGCACTTGTATTAGTGTGGAAAAACCACTTTTCGCATTTGTGTTTGTGTTGAAAAACCACTTTTCGCTCTTGTGATAGTGTTGAAAAACACCTTTTTGCACTTGTGTTGGTGCAGGAAACCACTTTTGCACTTGTATTAGTGTGGAAAAACCACTTTTCGCACTTGTGTTAGTGTTGAAAAACCACTTTTTGCACCTGTGTTAGTGTTGAAAAACCACTTTATGCACTTGTGTTGGTGCAGGAAACCACTTTTGCACTTGTATTAGTGTGGAAAAACCACTTTTCGCACTTGTGTTAGTGAAGGAAACTACTTTTCGCACTTGTGTTGGTGCAGGAAACCACTTTTGCACTTGTATTAGTGTGGAAAAAACACTTTTTGCACTTGTGATAGTGTTGAAAAACCACTTTTCGCACTTGTATTAGTGTTGAAAAACCACTTTTCGCACTTGTGTTAGTGCAGGAAACCACTTTTGCACTTGCATTAGTGTGGAAAAACCACTTTTCGCACTTGTGTTCGTGTTCAAAAACCACTTTTCGCACTTGTGTTGGTGCAGGAAACCACTTTTGCACTTGTATTAGTGTGGAAAAACCACTTTTCGCACTTGTGTTGGTGCAGGAAACCACTTTTGCACTTGTATTAGTGTGGAAAAAACACTTTTTGCACTTGTGATAGAGTTGAAAAACCACTTTTCGCACTTGTGTTAGTGTTGAAAGACCACTTTTCGCACTTGTGTTGGTGCAGGAAACCACATTTGCACTTGTATTAGTGTGGAAAAACCACTTTTCGCACTTGTGTTGGTGCAGGAAACCACTTTTGCACTTGTATTAGTGTGGAAAAAACACTTTTTGCACTTGTGATAGAGTTGAAAAACCACTTTTCGCACTTGTGTTAGTGTTGAAAAACCACTTTTCGCACTTGTGTTGTGCAGGAAACCACTTTTGCACTTGTATTAGTGTGGAAAAAACCACTTTTCGCACTTGTACGTGTTGAAAAACCACTTTTCGCACTTGTGTTGGTGCAGGAAACCACTTTTGCACTTGTATTAGTGTGGAAAAACCACTTTTCGCACTTGTGTTCGTGTTGAAAAACCACTTTTCGCACTTGTGCTGGTGCAGGAAACCACTTTTGCACTTGTATTAGTGTGGAAAAACCACTTTTCGCACTTGTGTTGGTGCAGGAAACCACTTTTGCACTTGTATTAGTGTGGAAAAAACACTTTTTGCACTTGTGATAGAGTTGAAAAACCACTTTTCGCACTTGTGTTAGTGTTGAAAAACCACTTTTCGCACTTGTGTTTGTGCAGGAAACCACTTTTGCACTTGTATTAGTGTGGAAAAACCACTTTTCACACTTGTGTTCATGTTGAAAAACCACTTTTCGCACTGGTGTTGGTGAAGGAAACCACTTTTCGCACTTGTGTTAGTGTTGAAAACCCACTTTTCGCACATGTGTTAGTGAAGGAAACCACTTTTCGCACTTGTGTTGGTGCAGGAAACCACTTTTGCACTTGTATTAGTGTGGAAAATCCACTTTTCGCACTTGTGTTGGTGCGGGAAACCACTTTTGCACTTGTATTAGCATGGAAAAAACACTTTTTGCACTTGTGATAGTGTTGAAAAACCACTTTTCGCACTTGTGTTAGTGTTGAAAAACCACTTTTCGCACTTGTGTTTGTGCAGGAAACCACTTTTGCACTTGTATTAGTGTGGAAAAACCACTTTTCGCACTTGTGTTAGTGTTGAAAAACTACTATTCGCACTTGTGTTAGTGTTGAAAAACCACTTTTCGCACTTGTGTTGGTGCAGGAAACCACTTTTGCACTTGTATTAGTGTGGAAAAACCACTTTTCGCACTTGTTAGTGTTGAAAAACCACTTTTCGCACTTGTGTTAGTGTTGAAAACCCACTTTTCGCACATGTGTTAGTGAAGGAAACCACTTTTCGCACTTGTGTTGGTGCAGGAAACCACTTTTGCACTTGTATTTGTGTGGGAAAACCACTTTTCGCACTTGTGTTAGTGTTGAAAAACCACTTTTCGCACTTGTGTTAGTGTTGAAAAACCACTTTTCGCACTTGTATTAGTGTTGAAAAACCACTTTTCGCACTTGTGTTTGTGCAGGAAACCACTTTTGCACTTGTATTAGTGTGGAAAAAACACTTTTTGCACTTGTGATAGTGTTGAAAAACCACTTTTCGCACTTGTATTAGTGTTGAAAAACCACTTTTCGCATTTGTGTTAGTGCAGGAAACCACTTTTGCACTTGTATTAGTGTGGAAAAACCACTTTTCGCACTTGTGTTCGTGTTGAAAAACCACTTTTCGCACTTGTGTTGGTGCAGGAAACCACTTTTGCACTTGTATTAGTGTGGAAAAAACACTTTTTGCACTTGTGATAGTGTTGAAAAACCACTTTTCGCACTTGTGTTAGTGTTGAAAAACCACTTTTCGCACTTGTGTTTGTGCAGGAAACCACTTTTGCACTTGTATTAGTGTGGAAAAACCACTTTTCGCACTTGTGTTAGTGTTGAAAAACCACTTTTCGCACTTGTGTTAGTGTTGAAAAACCACTTTTCGCACTTGTGTTGGTGCAGGAAACCACTTTTGCACTTGTATTAGTGTGGAAAAAACACTTTTTGCACTTGTGATAGTGTTGAAAAACCACTTTTCGCACTTGTGTTAATGTTGAAAAACCACTTTTCGCACTTGTGTTAGTGTTGAAAAACCACTTTTCGCACTTGTGTTGGTGCAGGAAACCACTTTTGCACATGTATTAGTGTGGAAAAAACACTTTTCGCACTTGTGTTAGTGTTGAAAAACCACTTTTCGCACTTGTGTTAGTGTTGAAAAACCACTTTTCACACTTGTGTTGGTGCAGGAAACCACTTTTGCACTTGTATTATTGTGGAAAAAACACTTTTTGCACTTGTGTTCGTGTTGAAAAACCACTTTTCTCACTTGTGTTGGTGCAGGAAACCACTTTTGCACTTGTATTACTGTGGAAAAAACACTTTTTGCACTTGTGATAGTGTTGAAAAACCACTTTTCGCACTTGTGTTAGTGTTGAAAAACCACTTATCGCACTTGTGTTGGTGCAGGAAACCACTTTTGCACTTGTATTAGTGTTGAAAAAACACTTTTTGCACTTGTGATAGTGTTGAAAAACCACTTTTCGCACTTGTGTTAGTGTTGAAAAACCACTTTTCGCACTTGTGTTAGTGTTGAAAAACCACTTTTCGCACTTGTGTTGGTGCAGGAAACCACTTTTGCACTTGTATTATTGTGGAAAAAGCACTTTTTGCACTTGTGTTAGTGTTGAAAAACCACTTTTCTCACTTGTGTTGGTGCAGGAAACCACTTTTGCACTTGTATTAGTGTGGAAAAAACACTTTTTGCACTTGTGATAGTGTTGAAAAACCACTTTTCGCACTTGTGTTAGTGTTGAAAAACCACTTATCGCACTTGTGTTGGTGCAGGAAACCACTTTTGCACTTGTATTAGTGTGGAAAAACCACTTTTCGCACTTGTGTTAGTGTTAAAAAACCACTTTTCGCACTTGTGTTAGTGTTGAAAAAACAGTTTTCGCACTTGTGTTAGTGTTGAAAAACCACTTTTCGCACTTGTGTTGGTGCAGGAAACCACTTTTGCAATTGTATTATTGTGGAAAAACCACTTTTCGCACTTGTGTTAGTGTTGAAAAACCACTTTTCGCACTTGTGTTAGTGTTGAAAAACCACTTTTCGCACATGTGTTGGTGCAGGAAACCACTTTTGCACTTGTATTAGTGCAGGAAACCACTTTTCGCACTTGTGTTAGTGTTGAAAAACCACTTTTCGCACTTGTGTTAGTGTTGAAAAACCACTTTTCACACTTGTGTTGGTGCAGGAAACCACTTTTGCACTTGTATTAGTGCAGGAAACCACTTTTCGCACTTGTGTTAGTGTTGAAAAACCACTTTTCGCACTTGTGTTAGTGTTGAAAAACCACTTTTCACACTTGTGTTAGTGAAGGAAACCACTTTTCGCACTTGTGTTAGTGTTGAAAACCCACTTTTCGCACTTGTGTTAGTGTTGAAAATCCACTTTTCCCACTTGTGTTGGTGCAGGAAACCACTTTTGCACTTGTATTAGTGTGGAAAAACCACTTTTCGCACTTGTGTTAGTGTTGAAAATCCACTTTTCCCACTTGTGTTGGTGTAGGAAACCACTTTTCGCACTTGTGATAGTGTTGAAAAAACACTTTTCGCACTTGTGTTAGTGTTGAAAAACCACTTTTCGCACTTGTGTTTGTGCAGGAAAACACTTTTGCACTTGTATTAGTGTGGAAAAACCACTTTTCGCACTTGTGTTAGTGTTGAAAAACCACTTTTCGCACTGATGTTGGTGAAGGAAACCACTTTTCGCACTTGTGATAGTGTTGAAAACCCACTTTTCACACATGTGTTAGGGAAGGAAACCACTTTTCGCACTTGTGTTGGTGCAGGAAACCACTTTTGCACTTGTATTAGTGTGGAAAAAACACTTTTTGCACTTGTGATAGTGTTGAAAAACCACTTTTCGCACTTGTGTTAGTGTTGAAAAACCACTTTTTGCACCTGTGTTGGTGCAGGAAACCACTTTTGCACTTGTATTAGTGTGGAAAAACCACTTTTCGCACTTGTGTTAGTGTTGAAAAACTACTATTCGCCCTTGTGTTAGTGTTGAAAAACCACTTTTCGCACTTGTGTTGGTGCAGGAAACCACTTTTGCACTTGTATTAGTGTGGAAAAACCACTTTTCGCACTTGTTAGTGTTGAAAAACCACTTTTCGCACTTGTGTTAGTGTTGAAAACCCACTTTTCGCACATGTGTTAGTGAAGGAAACCACTTTTCGCACTTGTGTTGGTGCAGGAAACCACTTTTGCACTTGTATTAGTGTGGGAAAACCACTTTTCGCACTTGTGTTAGTGTTGAAAAACCACTTTTCGCACTTGTGTTAGTGTTGAAAAACCACTTTTCGCACTTGTATTAGTGTTGAAAAACCACTTTTCGCACTTGTGTTTGTGCAGGAAACCACTTTTGCACTTGTATTAGTGTGGCAAAAACACTTTTTGCACTTGTGATAGTGTTGAAAAACCACTTTTCGCACTTGTGTTAGTGTTGAAAAACCACTTTTCACACTTGTGTTAGTGTTGAAAAACCACTTTTCGCACTTGTGTTGGTGCAGGAAACCACTTTTGCACTTGTATTAGTGTGGAAAAAACCACTTTTCACACTTGTGTTAGTGTTGAAAAACCACTTTTCGCACTGGTGTTGGTGAAGGAAACCACTTTTCGCACCTGTGTTAGTGTTGAAAAACCACTTTTCGCACTTGTGTTAGTGAAGGAAACCACTTTTCGCACTTGTGTTAGTGTTGAAAACCCACTTTTCGCACTTGTGTTAGTGTTGAAAATCCACTTTTCCCACTTGTGTTGGTGCAGGAAACCACTTTTGCACTTGTATTAGTGTGGAAAAACCACTTTTCGCACTTGTGTTAGTGTTGAAAATCCACTTTTCCCACTTGTGTTGGTGTAGGAAACCACTTTTCGCACTTGTGATAGTGTTGAAAAAACACTTTTCGCACTTGTGTTAGTGTTGAAAAACCACTTTTCGCACTTGTGTTTGTGCAGGAAAACACTTTTGCACTTGTATTAGTGTGGAAAAACCACTTTTCGCACTTGTGTTAGTGTTGAAAAACCACTTTTCGCACTGATGTTGGTGAAGGAAACCACTTTTCGCACTTGTGATAGTGTTGAAAACCCACTTTTCACACATGTGTTAGGGAAGGAAACCACTTTTCGCACTTGTGTTGGTGCAGGAAACCACTTTTGCACTTGTATTAGTGTGGAAAAAACACTTTTTGCACTTGTGATAGTGTTGAAAAACCACTTTTCGCACTTGTATTAGTGTTGAAAAACCACTTTTCGCATTTGTGTTAGTGCAGGAAACCACTTTTGCACTTGTATTAGTGTGGAAAAACCACTTTTCGCATTTGTGTTTGTGTTGAAAAACCACTTTTCGCTCTTGTGATAGTGTTGAAAAACACCTTTTTGCACTTGTGTTGGTGCAGGAAACCACTTTTGCACTTGTATTAGTGTGGAAAAACCACTTTTCGCACTTGTGTTAGTGTTGAAAAACCACTTTTTGCACCTGTGTTAGTGTTGAAAAACCACTTTATGCACTTGTGTTGGTGCAGGAAACCACTTTTGCACTTGTATTAGTGTGGAAAAACCACTTTTCGCACTTGTGTTAGTGAAGGAAACTACTTTTCGCACTTGTGTTGGTGCAGGAAACCACTTTTGCACTTGTATTAGTGTGGAAAAAACACTTTTTGCACTTGTGATAGTGTTGAAAAACCACTTTTCGCACTTGTATTAGTGTTGAAAAACCACTTTTCGCACTTGTGTTAGTGCAGGAAACCACTTTTGCACTTGCATTAGTGTGGAAAAACCACTTTTCGCACTTGTGTTCGTGTTCAAAAACCACTTTTCGCACTTGTGTTGGTGCAGGAAACCACTTTTGCACTTGTATTAGTGTGGAAAAACCACTTTTCGCACTTGTGTTGGTGCAGGAAACCACTTTTGCACTTGTATTAGTGTGGAAAAAACACTTTTTGCACTTGTGATAGAGTTGAAAAACCACTTTTCGCACTTGTGTTAGTGTTGAAAGACCACTTTTCGCACTTGTGTTGGTGCAGGAAACCACATTTGCACTTGTATTAGTGTGGAAAAAACACTTTTTGCACTTGTGATAGTGTTGAAAAACCACTTTTCGCACTTGTGTTAGTGTTGAAAAACCACTTTTCGCACTTGTGTTAGTGTTGAAAAACCACTTTTCGCACTTGTGTTGGTGCAGGAAACCACTTTTGCACTTGTATTAGTGTGGAAAAAACCACTTTTCACACTTGTGTTAGTGTTGAAAAACCACTTTTCGCACTGGTGTTGGTGAAGGAAACCACTTTTCGCACTTGTATTAGTGTGGAAAAACCACTTTTCGCACTTGTGTTAGTGTTGAAAATCCACTTTTCGCACTTGTGTTTGTGCAGGAAAACACTTTTGCACTTGTATTAGTGCAGGAAACCACTTTTGCACTTGTATTAGTGTGGAAAAACCACTTTTCGCACTTGTGTTGGTGCAGGAAACCACTTTTGCACTTGTATTAGTGTGGAAAAACCACTTTTCGCACTTGTGTTGGTGCAGGAAACCACTTTTGCACTTGTATTAGTGTGGAAAAAACACTTTTTGCACTTGTGATAGAGTTGAAAAACCACTTTTCGCACTTGTGTTAGTGTTGAAAAACCACTTTTCGCACTTGTGTTGTGCAGGAAACCACTTTTGCACTTGTATTAGTGTGGAAAAAACCACTTTTCGCACTTGTACGTGTTGAAAAACCACTTTTCGCACTTGTGTTGGTGCAGGAAACCACTTTTGCACTTGTATTAGTGTGGAAAAACCACTTTTCGCACTTGTGTTCGTGTTGAAAAACCACTTTTCGCACTTGTGCTGGTGCAGGAAACCACTTTTGCACTTGTATTAGTGTGGAAAAACCACTTTTCGCACTTGTGTTGGTGCAGGAAACCACTTTTGCACTTGTATTAGTGTGGAAAAAACACTTTTTGCACTTGTGATAGAGTTGAAAAACCACTTTTCGCACTTGTGTTAGTGTTGAAAAACCACTTTTCGCACTTGTGTTTGTGCAGGAAACCACTTTTGCACTTGTATTAGTGTGGAAAAACCACTTTTCACACTTGTGTTCATGTTGAAAAACCACTTTTCGCACTGGTGTTGGTGAAGGAAACCACTTTTCGCACTTGTGTTAGTGTTGAAAACCCACTTTTCGCACATGTGTTAGTGAAGGAAACCACTTTTCGCACTTGTGTTGGTGCAGGAAACCACTTTTGCACTTGTATTAGTGTGGAAAATCCACTTTTCGCACTTGTGTTGGTGCGGGAAACCACTTTTGCACTTGTATTAGCATGGAAAAAACACTTTTTGCACTTGTGATAGTGTTGAAAAACCACTTTTCGCACTTGTGTTAGTGTTGAAAAACCACTTTTCGCACTTGTGTTTGTGCAGGAAACCACTTTTGCACTTGTATTAGTGTGGAAAAACCACTTTTCGCACTTGTGTTAGTGTTGAAAAACTACTATTCGCACTTGTGTTAGTGTTGAAAAACCACTTTTCGCACTTGTGTTGGTGCAGGAAACCACTTTTGCACTTGTATTAGTGTGGAAAAACCACTTTTCGCACTTGTTAGTGTTGAAAAACCACTTTTCGCACTTGTGTTAGTGTTGAAAACCCACTTTTCGCACATGTGTTAGTGAAGGAAACCACTTTTCGCACTTGTGTTGGTGCAGGAAACCACTTTTGCACTTGTATTTGTGTGGGGAAAACCACTTTTCGCACTTGTGTTAGTGTTGAAAAACCACTTTTCGCACTTGTGTTAGTGTTGAAAAACCACTTTTCGCACTTGTATTAGTGTTGAAAAACCACTTTTCGCACTTGTGTTTGTGCAGGAAACCACTTTTGCACTTGTATTAGTGTGGAAAAAACACTTTTTGCACTTGTGATAGTGTTGAAAAACACTTTTCGCACTTGTATTAGTGTTGAAAAACCACTTTTCGCATTTGTGTTAGTGCAGGAAACCACTTTTGCACTTGTATTAGTGTGGAAAACCACTTTTCGCACTTGTGTTCGTGTTGAAAAACCACTTTTCGCACTTGTGTTGGGTGCAGGAAACCACTTTTGCACTTGTATTAGTGTGGAAAAAACACTTTTTGCACTTGTGATAGTGTTGAAAAACCACTTTTCGCACTTGTGTTAGTGTTGAAAAACCACTTTTCGCACTTGTGTTTGTGCAGGAAACCACTTTTGCACTTGTATTAGTGTGGAAAAACCACTTTTCGCACTTGTGTTAGTGTTGAAAAACCACTTTTCGCACTTGTGTTAGTGTTGAAAAACCACTTTTCGCACTTGTGTTGGTGCAGGAAACCACTTTTGCACTTGTATTAGTGTGGGAAAAAAACACTTTTTGCACTGTGATAGTGTTGAAAAACCACTTTTCGCACTTGTGTTAATGTTGAAAAACCACTTTTTCGCACTTGTGTTAGTGTTTGAAAAACCACTTTTCGCACTTGTGTTGGTGCAGGAAACACTTTTGCACATGTATTAGTGTGGAAAAAACACTTTTCGCACTTGTGTAGTGTTGAAAAACCACTTTTCGCACTTGTGTTCGTGTTGAAAACCACTTTTCTCACTTGTGTTGGTGCAGGAAACCACTTTTGCACTTGTATTACTGTGGAAAAACACTTTTTGCACTTGTGATAGTGTTGAAAAACCACTTTTCGCACTTGTGTTAGTGTTGAAAAACACTTATCGCACTTGTGTTGTGCAGGAAACCACTTTTGCACTTGTATTAGTGTTGAAAAACACTTTTTGCACTTGTGATAGTGTTGAAAAAACCACTTTCGCACTTGTGTTAGTGTTGAAAAACCACTTTTCGCACTTGTGTTAGTGTTGAAAACCACTTTTCGCACTTGTGTTGTGCAGGAAACCACTTTTGCACTTGTATTAGTGTGGAAAAAACACTTTTCGCACTTGTGTTAGTGTTGAAAAACCACTTTTCGCACTTGTGTTAGTGTTGAAAAACCACTTTTCACACTGTGTTGGTGCAGGAAACCACTTTTGCACTTGTATTATTGTGAAAAAGCACTTTTTGCACTTGTGTTAGTGTTGAAAAACCACTTTTCTCACTTGTGTTGGTGCAGGAAACCACTTTTCGCACTTGTATTAGTGTGGAAAAAACACTTTTTGCACTTGTGATAGTGTTGAAAAACCACTTTTCGCACTTGTCGTTAGTGTTGAAAAACCACTTATCGCACTTGTGTTGGTGCAGGAACCACTTTTGCACTTGTATTAGTGTGAAAAACCACTTTTCGCACTTGTGTTAGTGTTAAAAAAACCCACTTTTCGCACTTGTTGTTAGTGTTGAAAAAACAGTTTTCGCACTTGTGTTAGTGTTGAAAAACCACTTTTCGCACTTGTGTTGGTGCAGGAAACCACTTTTGCAATTGTATTATTGTGGAAAAAACCACTTTTCGCACTTGTGTTAGTGTTGAAAACCACTTTTCGCACTTGTGTTAGTGGTTTGAAAAACCACTTTTCGCACATGTGTTGGTGCAGGAAACCACTTTTGCACTTGTATTAGTGCAGGAAACCACTTTTCGCACTTGTGTTAGTGTTGTAAAACCACTTTTCGCACTTGTGTTAGTGTTGAAAAACACTTTTCACACTTGTGTTGGTGCAGGAAACCACTTTTGCACTTGTATTAGTGCAGGAAACCACTTTTCGCACTTGTGTTAGTGTTGAAAAACCACTTTTCGCACTTGTGTTAGTGTTGAAAAACCACTTTTCACACTTGTGTTAGTGAAGGAAACCACTTTTCGCACTTGTGTTAGTGTTGAAAACCCACTTTTCGCACTTGTGTTAGTGTTGAAAATCCACTTTTCCCACTTGTGTTGGTGCAGGAAACCACTTTTGCACTTGTATTAGTGTGGAAAAACCACTTTTCGCACTTGTGTTAGTGTTGAAAAATCCACTTTTCCCACTTGTGTTGGTGTAGGAAACCACTTTTCGGCACTTGTGATAGTGTTGAAAAAACACTTTTCGCACTGTGTTAGTGTTGGAAAAACCACTTTTCGCACTTGTGTTTGTGCAGGAAAACACTTTTGCACTTGTATTAGTGTGGAAAAACCACTTTTCGCACTTGTGTTAGTGTTGAAAAACCACTTTTCGCACTGATGTTGGTGAAGGAAACCACTTTTCGCACTTGTGATAGTGTTGAAAACCCACTTTTCACACATGTGTTAGGGAAGGAAACCACTTTTCGCACTTGTGTTGGTGCAGGAAACCACTTTTGCACTTGTATTAGTGTGGAAAAAAACACTTGTTGCACTTGTGATAGTGTTGAAAAACCACTTTTCGCACTTGTATTAGTGTTGAAAAAACCACTTTTCGCATTTGTGTTAGTGCAGGAAACCACTTTTGCACTTGTATTAGTGTGGAAAAACCACTTTTCGCATTTGTGTTTGTGTTGAAAAACCACTTTTCGCTCTTGTGATAGTGTTGAAAAACACCTTTTTGCACTTGTGTTGGTGCAGGAAACCACTTTTGCACTTGTATTAGTGTGGAAAAACCACTTTTCGCACTTGTGTTAGTGTTGAAAAACCACTTTTTGCACCTGTGTTAGTGTTGAAAAACCACTTTATGCACTTGTGTTGGTGCAGGAAACCACTTTTGCACTTGTATTAGTGTGGAAAAACCACTTTTCGCACTTGTGTTAGTGAAGGAAACTACTTTTCGCACTTGTGTTGGTGCAGGAAACCACTTTTGCACTTGTATTAGTGTGGAAAAAACACTTTTTGCACTTGTGATAGTGTTGAAAAACCACTTTTCGCCACTTGTATTAGTGTTGAAAAACCACTTTTCGCACTTGTGTTAGTGCAGGAAACCACTTTTGCACTTGCATTAGTGTGGTAAAAACCACTTTTCGCACTTGTGTTCGTGTTCAAAAACCACTTTTCGCACTTGTGTTGGTGCAGGAAACCACTTTTGCACTTGTATTAGTGTGGAAAAAACCACTTTTCGCACTTGTGTTGGTGCAGGAAACCACTTTTGCACTTGTATTAGTGTGGAAAAAACACTTTTTGCACTTGTGATAGAGTTGAAAAACCACTTTTCGCACTTGGTGTTAGTGTTGAAAAACCACTTTTCGCACTTGTGTTGGTGCAGGAAACCACATTTGCACTTGTATTAGTGTGGAAAAAACACTTTTTGCACTTGTGATAGTGTTGAAAAACCACTTTTCGCACTTGTGTGTAGTGTTGAAAAACCACTTTTCGCACTTGTGTTAGTGTTGAAAAACCACTTTTCGCACTTGTGTTGGTGCAGGAAACCACTTTTGCACTTGTATTAGTGTGGAAAAAACCACTTTTCACACTTGTTGTTAGTGTTGAAAAACCACTTTTCGCACTGGTGTTGGTGAAGGAAACCACTTTTCGCACTTGTATTAGTGTGGAAAAACCACTTTTCGCACTTGTGTTAGTGTTGTAAATCCACTTTTCCCACTTGTGTTGGTGTAGGAAACCACTTTTCGCACTTGTGATAGTGTTGAAAAACCACTTTTCGCACTTGTGGTAGTGTTGAAAAACCACTTTTCGCACTGGTGTTTGTGCAGGAAAACACTTTTGCACTTGTATTAGTGCAGGAAACCACTTTTGCACTTGTATTAGTGTGGAAAAACCACTTTTCTCGCACTTGTGTTGGTGCAGGAAACCACTTTTTGCACTTGTATTAGTGTGGAAAAAACCACTTTTCGCACTTGTGTTGGTGCAGGAAACCACTTTTGCAATTGTATTAGTGTGGAAAAAACACTTTTTGCACTTGTGATAGAGTTGAAAACACACTTTTCGCACTTGTGTTAGTGTTGAAAAACCACTTTTCGCACTTGTGTTGTGCAGGAAACAACTTTTGCACTTGTATTAGTGTGGAAAAAACCACTTTTCGCACTTGTACGTGTTGAAAAACCACTTTTCGCACTTGTGTTGGTGCAGGAAACCACTTTTGCACTTGTATTAGTGTGGAAAAAACACTTTTCGCACTTGTGTTCGTGTTGAAAAACCACTTTTCGCACTTGTGCTGGTGCAGGAAACCACTTTTGCACTTGTATTAGTGTGGAAAAAACCACTTTTCGCACTTGTGTTGGTGCAAGGAAACCACTTTTGCACTTGTTTTAGTGTGGAAAAAACACTTTTTGCACTTGTGATAGAGTTGAAAAACCACTTTTCGCACTTGTGTTAGTGTTGAAAAACCACTTTTCGCACTTGTGTTTGTGCAGGAAACCACTTTTGCACTTGTATTAGTGTGGAAAAACCACTTTTCACACTTGTGTTCATGTTGAAAAACCACTTTTTCGCACTGGTGTTGGTGAAGGAAACCACTTTTCGCACTTGTGTTAGTGTTGAAAACCCACTTTTCGCACATGTGTTAGTGAAGGAAACCACTTTTCGCACTTGTGTTGGTGCAGGAAACCACTTTTGCACTTGTATTAAGTGTGGAAAATCCACTTTTCGCACTTGTGTTGGTGCGGGAAACCACTTTTGCACTTGTATTAGCATGGAAAAAACACTTTTTGCACTTGTGATAGTGTTGAAAAACCACTTTCGCACTTGTGTTAGTGTTGAAAAACCACTTTTCGCACTTGTGTTTGTGCAGGAAACCACTTTTGCACTTGTATTAGTGTGGAAAAACCACTTTTCGCACTTGTGTTAGTGTTGAAAAACTACTATTCGCACTTGTGTTAGTGTTGAAAAACACTTTTCGCACTTGTGGTTGGTGCAGGAAACCACTTTTGCACTTGTATTAGTGTGGAAAAACCACTTTCGCACTTGTTAGTGTTGAAAAACCACATTTTCGCACTTGTGTTAGTGTTGAAAACCCACTTTTCGCACATGTGTTAGTGAAGGAAACCACTTTTCGCACTTGTGTTGGTGCAAGGGAAACCACTTTTGCACTTGTATTTGTGTGGGGAAAACCACTTTCGCACTTGTGTTAGTGTTGAAAAACCACTTTCGCACTTGTGTTGTGTTGAAAACCACTTTTCGCACTTGTATTAGTGTTGAAAAACCACTTTTCGCACTTGTGTTTGTGCAGGAAACCACTTTTGCACTTGTATTAGTGTGGAAAAAACACTTTTTGCACTTGTGATAGTGTTGAAAAACCACTTTTCGCACTTGTATTAGTGTTGAAAAAACACTTTTCGGCATTTGTGTTAGTGCAGGAAACCACTTTTGCACTTGTATTAGTGTGGAAAAACACTTTTCGCACTTGTGTTCGTGGTTGAAAAACCACTTTTCGCACTTGTGTTGGTGCAGGAAACCACTTTTGCACTTGTATTAGTGTGGAAAAAAACTCTTTTTGCACTTGTGATAGTGTTGAAAAACCACTTTTCGCACTTGTGTTAGTGTTGAAAAACCACTTTTCGCACTTGTGTTTGTGCAGGAAACACTTTTGCACTTGTTAGTGTGAAACCACCTCTTTCGCACTTGTGTTAGTGTTGAAAACCACTTTTCGCACTTGTGTTAGTGTTGAAAAAACCACTGTTTCGCACTTGTGTGTTGGTGCAGGAATCCACTTTTGCACTTGTAATTAGTGTGGAAAAAACACTTTTTGCACTTGTGATAGTGTTGAAAAACCACTTTTCGCACTTGTGTTAGTGTTGAAAAACCACTTTTCGCATTTGTATTAGTGTTGAAAAACCACTTTTCGCACTTGTGTTAGTGTGAAAAACCACTTTTCGCCTTGTGTTTGTGCAGGAAACCACTTTTTGCACTTGTTATTAGTGTGGAAAAACCACTTTTCGCACTTGTGTTAGTGTTGAAAAACCACTTTTCGCACTTGTGTTAGTGTTGAAAAACCACTTTTCGCACTTGTGTTGGTGCTAGGAAACCACTTTTTGCACTTGTATTAGTGTGGAAAAAAACACTTTTTGCACTTGTGATAGTGTTGAAAAACCACTTTTCGCACTTGTGTTAATGTTGAAAAACCACTTTTCGCACTTGT
>NC_136264.1:79613008-79617124 GCF_964187855.1 Myxine glutinosa | reverse complement strand
AATTAAGACAATATAAACAATTAAAATTCCAGATCATTATGATTTATTTGCACACGCATTCCTAAAGCACAATTTCGGTTTAAATAGTTCCAAATTATCTCAATTTTGGGTTTTAAAAACTCTACACGTAGCCTGGCCATAAGAACGGCCTTTAAACTACCAAACATTGTTGGAAGCATCTGGGTTTGCAAGGAATTTGGCTTTTCTAGTTAAACTATAAATAGCTAACTTCCCCTCGGTTATTTGGAAATTTGTGAGTGCCGATTCACCGTTATTTCAGAACTTAGCAGCAAACAAAGACTAAAAGTGCATAAAGAAATAAATATTCATGAGACAACACAATTGTGATAGAAAAGCAAAGAGTGAGGTCGGTCAATCGCGTACAGTCATCATAGGCGTGGTATAAATCTTCGGAAGCCACAAAAATGGACACGACACTGAATTTAAAACACTAAAATGGCACGATAAAACATTGTAGATAAAATCATATATATGAGCAATTCTCCAAAGGATATCACCAGTCCATTTTAAAATTGGTGGGACATATATGGAGAGCCATTGTGGTGCGAGAGGGTCGCCCGTAGGTAGCATTTCTCCCGATGAAGATCCAAACCTATCTTTGTGCAAGAAAGGATATAGAATAGCAAGAAAATGGAGGTACAAGCACTTTTTAATGATTTTAGAAAATGGAGAGGAAGATAAAACCACAGTTTCTGGTACTGCAGTTGAAGTAATAGTTAACTGAGAAAGGAGGAGAGCATACATTGAAGGGTCACAGTGCTATGGTAGCAAAGGCAGTCCCACAATTCGCAGGACATGTAAAACTTCCTGGGAAATGTGGGAAACAGCTCGCACAGATCGCATTCCAACAACTGTAGTAATATGTCCGGCCGAGTGCCGTGTTTCAGTCTCAATGTTCCGGAGGTCACGTGCTACATGTACATCAGAACTTGTGAAGATTGCACGAAAGCATGTGATCGGAGTACATCGGACTCATTGAGCACATTGTAAAAAAAATAGGCTGATTGAGAAAGTTGTTGAAACTGTACTGAGCCATACCTTGACGCACCACAAGAAGCTGCCAGGCTTGTAACAAGTCTTGGCCAAAAAAAAAATGTAACGGGCAGATATCTACATGCTGTAGGTCCATGACAAAAAGTTATGTGTTTGACTCAAGCATGCCAGCCGTTTTCAGCAGGTATTTGGCAGTAGGCCACCATAACAGTGATTCAAATAAAATAATACGATGGACAGCAGTCATTCGAAAGGCCATTACTCGACTGACCCTGCCAATGAAACCATGTGGAAGCTCTTTTACAGAGAATTTATATCTTAAAGGGGAGGGAGGTGGGGGAAGGGAGGGGGGTAAGGGAGGGGGGGAGGAGGAGAGGGGGGAAGGAGGAGGAAGGAGGAGGGAAGCGTGGGTGAGATGATGGGTAGGGGGGAGGGGGAGGTGAGGAGGGGGAGAGGGGAGGGGAGGGGGGAGGCAAGAGAGGAAGGGGGAGTGGCTCACGTTTCTGAGTGAATGTGGCTCACATTTCTGAGTTAAGTGTGATGCTGATCAGAAGAAGAGAAGCCATACTACAAATTCGTACACTCCGGAATTTTGATTTATTTGTATTGAAATGTCTGGTAATTGTTTTTATTATTTAGGCGAATGTGTACTTGTATATAACTGTCATTCATTTAAAAGGCTTCGGCACTATCGAGCGATTTTCTTTTTTAACTCAAAAAAACGAACTTTTTTTTTCAATTTTTTTTCCTTAAAACACTCCCAGGCACTCACTGATGAACCTCTGAATGTTTGATGAAGATCCGTTCAGCCATCTCTGAATAAAACGCAAACACACACACACAGACAACTCGCGTTTATATATATATATATATATATATATATATATATATATATATATATATATATATATATATATATGTATATATATATATATATATATATATATATATCTATATATATCTATATATATATATATATATATATATATATATATATATATATATATATATATATAAATCGGGATTTAAATTTAATTCAAAAATTGATCCAGACGTCGATTCTCTTTCAAACATTCAAACTGACAAGAGGTAGTTATTTATCACAGCATCTGTAGAATTTTCACCCTTTTACTCAACTCTGTTTCGCTGTTATTTGGTGGGGCAAAAAGTCAACTGAGCTTTATAGGTATATATAAATCGGATTAAATTTAATTCAAAAATTGATCCAGACGTCTATTCTCTTTCAAACATTCAACCGACAGAGGTAGTTATTTATCACAGCATCTGTAGAATTTTCACACTTTTACTCAACTCCGTTCGCTGTTATTTGGTGGAGCAAAAAGTCAACTGAGCTTTATAGATATTTAGATACACTACCGGTCAAAAGTTTTAGAACACCTCAATTTTTCCAGTTTTTATTGAAATTTACGCAGTTTAATGTCTCATGTACTCTGAAATTAGGCTAGAACAAATAAACAATTGGAGATAAAAATTAATAAATCATAGAATCATTTTGTTTAACAAAATTTAATTTAAATTTTTTGACTCAGCAAAGTAGCCACCTTTGCAGATATAACCGCCGAACACACTCATGGCATTCTTTCTGCAATGGAAAACAAATATTGTTCGGGAAGTTCTTCCAACACTGTTGCAGAGGGTTCCCACAAATGTGTTGCACTTGTAGGTTGCTTTGCTTTCACCCTCCTGTTCAGCTCGATGGGGTTTAAGTCTGGAGACTATGCTGGCCATTCCATGATTTGAAGCCTCCCGTCTTGTTATTTCCTTGAAGGTAGTTTTGACAAAGCCTGGAGGTGTGTTTAGGGTCATTATCTTGCTGTAGGATGAACCCCTGACCAACTAGGCATATACCAGAGGGTATTGCATGGTGCTGCAAAATGCTGCGGTGGCCCTTTTGATTCAGGGTGCCAGTCACTCTGTGCAGGTCGCCGACTCTAGATCCAGCAAAAGAGCCCAGACAATCACGCTTCCTCCTCCATGTTCGACAGTTGTGTCACACACTGAGGAACTATCCTTTCACCTACTCGACGGCGTACAAAAACCCTGCGTGATGAACCAAAGATTTCACATTTTGATTCATCGGTCCATAAGACTTTCTTCCAGTCTTCGGTAGTCCACTGGCGGTGCTTCATGGCCCAGGCAAGCCTCTTTTTCTTATTTTGCCATCTTAGCAATGGCTTTCTTACTGCCACTCGACCTGTCAAACCTGCAGCTCGAAGTCTTCTCTTCACAGTTGAAACTGAGACTTGCTTACTTTAACCAGTGTTAAGCTGTGCTTGAAGCTGTTCTCCTGTGAGCCGCCTATCACGCAAGCTGTTGACTCTCAAAAACATGTCTTCTGATTCTGTTGTGGCTTTGGGTCTGCCAGACCTCTTCCTGTCAGAGTTTCCTCCAGTTTCCAACATATTACTTCCTGCAGTGCAATATTGTCCAAATAATGCTTCAGAGGGTGTAATAACAGTCTGTTCCAATAATGCTTTTATACAGACAGGGGGTTTGCAATTAAGTAATCAGCAGAGGTTGGGACACCTGTAGGAATTTGTTTGCATCAATTTTCGAGGCTTAATTTACTTACATTGCTGCAGTTCTGCAGCAATGTAAGTAAGTTGTAAGCTGTAAGTAAGCTGTAAGTTGTTAACCCATTACTTGTTCCCTGAAGAAGGCCTTTTTAGCTGTGATGAGCAGCTCTATGAGAGGACCGCGTTGTTGTTCTTGTTGTTGGGGTGCCTTTTTGAATAGCGCATGCACATACACTCGGACGTGCGTTGGTATGAGGTAAGAACATATTGCAACGGATATCCTCATGATTCTACACGTCGCAGCTGGTGACCACACTGTGGTCATTTTTCTCTTTTTTTACAATATAACTGTGCAATTTACATTATTTACATTCACATTTACATTTACATTATTATTTTTTATTATTTTCCCGTTTTTGCTAACCTAAACTTTTTTCTAACCTCGAGCAGTTTACTGCTTACCTTTGTACCATTTCACGTTACCATTTCACTGGACTTGAATTGCTTAAATTTCAATAAAAACTGGAAAAATTGAGGTGTTCTAAAACTTTTGACCGGTAGTGTA
>NC_136264.1:79510508-79608008 GCF_964187855.1 Myxine glutinosa | reverse complement strand
TTCTGCTGGAATGGTGGTGGTTTATGTGTTCTATGACCGAATTGATTAATAATTTAATTTTTTTAATGAATATTATTTCTTTATTTTCATTATTAATCATTTATTTATTTTCTTTCTCATTTGGCCAATATCTCAGGCACCTTTTGAGCTCGGAAGCTAATATTTGGACATGACAGTGACCAAGTGATGTGGCTATCAAGGATATTTTTGATTTATTGATTAATCATTTAATCGATTAATTATTTATTGATTAATTGATTAATTATTTATTGATTAATCAATTAATTATTGAATTTTTTATTAATGACTTATTTAATAAAATTTCTAAAAGATACATCTTCGGATGAAGCACTAGTGGTTTTGTTATGCTATTAGCCAATTGATTAAGAAAATATTTTGTGATAATCTTTTATTGATTTTAATTATACAATTAATCAATCAATTAGTGTACACCTCTCCCTCCCAATGCAGCCTCTATGAGCTGCTCTGCGGTATTGCCGGGCGCCGGAGGCGAATGTGATGGTTTCGCGGATGTGTTGGTTTGGCGCATGTGTTAGTTTGGCGCATGTGTTAGTTTGGCGAATGTGTTGGTTTGGCACATGTGTTCGTTTGGGGAATGTGTTGGTTTGGTGCAGGTCTTGGTTTGGTGAATGTGTTGGTTTGGCGCATGTGTTAGTTTGGCGCATGTGTTGGTTTGGGGAATGTGTTGGTTTGGCACATATCTTGGTTTGGCGAATGTGTTGGTTTGGCGCATGTGTTAGTTTGGCGAATGTGTTGGTTTGGCGCATGTGTTCGTTTGGTGAATGTGTTGGTTTCGTACATTTGTTAGTTTGGTGAATGTGTTGGTTTGGCGCATGTGTTAGTTTGTTGAATGTGTTGGTTTGGCGCATGTGTTAGTTTGGCGTATGTGTTAGTTTGGCAAATGTGTTGGTTTGGGACATGTGTTAGTTTGGCGAATGTGTTGGTTTGGCACATGTGTTGGTTTGGTGCATGTGCTAGTTTGGCGCATGTGTTACTTTGGCGAATGTGTTGGTTTGGCGCATGTGTTAGTTTGGCGAATGTGTTGGTTTGGCGAATGTGTTGGTTTGGCACATGTGTTAGTTTCGTGAATGTGTTGGTTTGGCGCATGTGTTAGTTTGGCTCATGTGTTGCTTTGGCGCATGTGTTAGTTGGGAAATGTGTTGCTTTGGCACATGTGTTAGTTTGGTGAATGTGTTGGTTTGGCGCATGTGTTCGTTTGGCGAATGTGTTGGATTGGCACATGTGTTAGTTTGGTGCTGTGTTAGTTTGGCGCATGTGTTAGTTTGGCGAATGTGTTGGTTTGGCGCATGTGTTAGTCTGGCGCATGTGTTAGTTTGGCGAATGTGTTGGTTTGGCTCATGTGTTAGTTTGGCGAATGTGTTGGTTTGGCGCATGTGTTAGTTTGTCGCATGTGTTGGTTTGGCGAATGTGTTGGTTTGGCGAATGTGTTGGTTTGGCACATGTCTTGGTTTGGCGAATGTGTTGGTTTGGCGCATGTGTTTTTTTGGCGCATGTGTTGGTTTGGCGCATGTGTTAGTTTGGTGCATGTGTTAGTTTGGCGCATGTGTTCGTTTGGCACACGTGTTAGTTTAGCGAATGTGTTGGTTTGGCGAATGTTTTGGTTTGGCGCATGTGTTGGTTTGGCGAATGTGTTGGTTTGGCACATGTGTTAGTTTGGTGAATGTGTTGTTTTGTCGCATGTGTTAGTTTGGCGAATGTGTTGGTTTGGCGCATGTGTTAGTTTGGCGAATGTGTTGGTTTGGCACATGTGTTCGTTTGGCGAATGTGTTGGTTTGGCACATGTGTTAGTTTGGTGAATGTGTTGGTTTGGTGCATGTGTTAGTTTGGCGAATGTGTTGGTTTGGCGCATGTGTTATTTTGGCGCATGTGTTCGTTTGGCGCATGTGTTAGTTTGGCGAATGTGTTGGTTTGGCGCATGTGTTCGTTTGGTGAATGTGTTGGTTTGGCGCATGTGTTAGTTTGGCGGATGTGTTTGTTTGGCACATGTGTTATTTTGGCGCATGTGTTGGTTTGGTGCATGTGTTAGTTTGGCGCATCTGTTAGTTTGGCAATTGTGTTTGTTTGGCGCATGTCTTAGTTTGGCAAATGTGTTGGTTTGGCGCATGTGTTAGTTTGGCGAATGTGTTGGTTTGGCTCATGCGTTCGTTTGGCGCATGCGTTCGTTTGGCGAATGTGTTAGTTTAGCGCATGTGTTAGTTTGGCGCATGTGTTAGTTTGGCGAATGTGTTGGTTTGGCACATGTGTTATTTTGACGCATGTGTTAGTTTGGCGCATGTGCTGGTTTGGCGCAAGTGTTAGCTTGGCGAATCTGTTGGTTTGGGACATGTGTTAGTTTGGTGAATGTGTTGGTTTGGCACATGTGTTAGTTTGGCGAATGTGTTGATTTGGCGCATCTGTTCGTTTGGCGAATGTGTTGGTTTGGCACATGTCTTGGTTTGGCGAATGTGTTGGTTTGACACATGTCTTGGTTTGGCAAATGTGTTGGTTTGGCGCATGTGTTAGTTTGGCGCATGTGTTAGTTTGGCGCATGTGTTAGTTTGGCGCATGTGTTAGTTTGGCGCATGTGTTAGTTTGGCGCATGTGTTATTTTGGCACATGTGTTGGTTTGGCGCATGTGTTGTTTTGGCGAATGTGTTGGTTTGGCACATGTCTTGGTTTGGCGAATGTGTTGGTTTGGCGCATGTATTAGTTTGGTGAATGTGTTTGTTTGGCGCATGTGTTAGTTTGGCGCATGTGTTGGTTTGGCGCATGTGTTGGTTTGGCGCATGTGTTGGTTTGGCGAATGTGTTGGTTTGGCGCACGTGCTGCTTTGGCACACGTGTTAGTTCGGCGCATGTGTTGGTTTCGCGAATGTGTTGGTTTGGCACATGTATTGGTTGTCGAATGTGTTGCTTTGTCGCATGTGTTAGTTCGGCACATGTGTTGGCTTCGCGAATGTGTTAGTTTGGCACATGTGTTAGTTTGGTGAATGTGTTGTTTTGTCGCATGTGTTAGTTTGGCGAATGTGTTGGTTTGGCGCATGTGTTAGTTTGGCGAATGTGTTGGTTTGGCACATGTGTTAGTTTGGCGAATGTGTTGGTTTGGCACACGTGTTAGTTTGGTGAATGTGTTGGTTTAGTGCATGTGTTAGTTTGGCGAATGTGTTGGTTTGTCGCATGTGTTATTTTGGCGCATGTGTTGGTTTGGCGCATGTGTTCGTTTGGCGAATGTGTTGGTTTGGCGCATGTGTTAGTTTGGTGAATGTGTTGTTTTGTCACATGTGTTAGTTTGGCGAATGTGTTGGTTTTGCGCATGTGTTATTTTGGTGCATGTGTTGGTTTGGCGCATGTGTTAGTTTGGCGAATGTGTTGGTTTGGCGCATGTGTTAGTTTGGTGAATGTGTTGTTTTGTCGCATGTGTTAGTTTGGCGAATGTGTTGGTTTGGCACATGTGTTATTTGGCGAATGTGTTGGTTTGGCACACGTGTTAGTTTGGTGAATGTGTTGGTTTGGTGCATGTGTTAGTTTGGCGAATGTGTTGGTTTGGCGCATGTGTTATTTTGGCGCATGTGTTCGTTTGGTGAATGTGTTAGTTTGACGAATGTGTTGGTTTGGCGCATGTGTTAGTTTGGTGAATGTGTTGGTTTGGCGCATGTGTTAGTTTGGCGGATGTGTTTGTTTGGCACATGTGTTATTTTGGCGCATGTGTTGGTTTGGTGCATGTGTTAGTTTGGCGAATGTGTTGGTTTGGCTCATGCGTTCGTTTGGCGCATGCGTTAGTTTGGCGAATGTGTTGGTTTGGCGCATGTGTTAGTTTGGCGCATGTGTTAGTTTGGCGAATGTGTTGGTTTGGCACATGTGTTATTTTGGCGCGTGTGTTAGTTTGGTGAATGTGTTGGTTTGGCGCATGTGTTAGTTTGGCGAACGTGTTGGTTTTGTTCATGTGTTAGTTTGGCGCATGTGTTGGTTTGGCGAATGTGTTGGTTTGGCGAATGTGTTTGTTTGGCGAATGTGTTAGTTTGGCGAATGTGTTGGTTTGGCGCACGTGTTAGTTTGGCGCATGTGTTCGTTTGGCGCATATGTTCGTTTGGCGAATGTGTTGATTTGGCAAATGTGTTAGTTTGGTGAATGTGTTGGTTTGGCGCATGTGTTCGTTTGGCGCATGTGTTAGTTTGGCGAATGTGTTGGTTTGGCGAATGTGTTGGTTTGGTGCATGTGTTAGTTTGGCGCATGTGTTGGTTTGGCGCATGTGTTAGTTTGGCGAATGTGTTGGTTTGGCGCATGTGTTAGTTTGGCGAATGTGTTGGTTTGGCACATGTGTTAGTTTGGCGAATGTGTTGGTTTGGCACACGTGTTAGTTTGGTGAATGTGTTGGTTTGGTGCATGTGTTAGTTTGGCGAATGTGTTGGTTTGTCGCTTGTGTTATTTTGGCACATGTGTTGGTTTGGCGCATGTGTTAGTTTGGCGAATGTGTTGGTTTTGCGCATGTGTTATTTTGGCGCATGTGTTGGTTTGGCGCATGTGTTAGTTTGGCGAATGTGTTGGTTTGGCGCATGTGTTAGTTTGGTGAATGTGTTGTTTTGTCGCATGTGTTAGTTTGGCGAATGTGTTGGTTTGGCGCATGTGTTAGTTTGGCGAATGTGTTGGTTTGGCACATGTGTTCGTTTGGCGAATGTGTTGGTTTGGCACATGTGTTCGTTTGGTGAATGTGTTGGTTTGGTGCATGTGTTAGTTTGGCGAATGTGTTGGTTTGGCGCATGTGTTATTTTGGCGCATGTGTTCGTTTGGCGCATGTGTTAGTTTGGCGAATGTGTTGGTTTGGCGCATGTGTTAGTTTGGTGAATGTGTTGGTTTGGCGCATGTGTTAGTTTGGCGGATGTGAGTAGTGTAATAATGTTGCTTCTGGGACACCTCCGTTTAACATGGGAAATCCCTATCTAATGTCATTTACCCCCTTGTCTTTTTCAAAAATCATAAACACCTCTATTTCTCCCACCCTCATCTTTATGAACCTTTTGTCTGTAGTACCTATCCTTAATGTTGTTCATTAGACCACGCATAAACAAATATTTGTTTTCTCTTATAGACCTATCATCCTTCTTCTACATATCATCTGGCAGATTAATCTTTGACCCACTCAAACATTGACCCATTCACTTCCATATTAATTCTTTCCCTCCCTCATTGCCCCTAAACACCTATATTTCTCTCACCCTGTTCTTTACGAACCTTCTAACCTTTTGACATGTTATCCTTATTCATTAGACCACTTAAACACCTGTGATCCTTCTGACCTCATGGACCTTTTAACCTTTTACTCTTAATATCATCTGGTGAATATAACCCACTCAAACAACGACCCTACAAATATTTGTTTATGCGTGGGAAATAATTTAATTCTCCTACAACTCTCTTCACCATCTAATACATTAACAAAAAATATGTTTGAGTTTGGTTCTTTATTAAGATATTTTAACTGAGCTAAGATAAAATGGTAAACCTCCCTCAATGTTCTTGCTTGAGCGCCTCCAGTGCCACATACCATTTTTAAATTAAAGTATATATTTTCCTGACAACCATCAAAGTTTTCCGTCCACTCAAAAATATTTCCATCTTTTTTACCCAATTCACCGGTATTTAAATTAATTCTCTTATTTGTTTTGTGAACTTTTTTACCAGTTGCCTTTTCAATTATACCTATTTGATATTTTTCACATTCATTATGTTTTCCATTTATATACCAAGGTTGATTACACCTCCACTCTTTAGTCTGGTTGATACTTGGTTCTATCATTTATATAATAGTAAAAAAGGCGGCGGTAGCCCGTTAAAATCCCCAACCCCCCCCCTTTTTAACTTATCACTTATATATATCTTATCACTTATATATATCTTATCACTTATGTATATCTTATCACTTATATATATCTTATCACTTATATATTTATCTTATCACTTATATACTTATATAACCATAAGGGAGACTATCAATTCCATTTTCTAAAATAAACCTCTTATCATCAAAAGCCCCCAATGCTTTCTTATTTATCTCTTCTGAATATAATTGATGTTTATAACTTCTTATTCCATTAATCTTTCTAAACTCTTCTTTCTTTGTTGTTAAACAGTTATAATAATCCTTAAAGTTTATTGTTTCTTTAATAACATTTTTCTTTACACCTTTTAACTTCTTATCAGTCTTTTCAACGTTATTCACAATGTATTTATAAGCATAAGCCTTTGACCTCAATCCCACAAATTCACTCATAACATTTCCTCCTAATTCATCCTTGAACTTTCCAATCACCTTTTTATTTTTAGAAGAGAACAACTCACTCTCTGGACTGTAATTACTCGTGTCATAGATATTAATGTCTCTTTTCATGTCTGAATAAACATCGTTGGTATTAATTTTCAAAATAAAACTATCTGTATCCATATAAAGTAGATTAACATCATTTTGATATTTCTTCCTCAAGTTATTATAAAAGTAATCATACATTAATGACTTTGATAAATCAAGAATTGTTGTTCCAATATAAATAGGTTTGTTCATTTCAATACTCTCTTTAATCAAATGGATCGCACAAAAGTTCTCAGTAAAGACCTCAGCTCGAGTAAAACTCGGTCTATTAATTAATTTTGATGCTTGTTCCCAAGATGTTGATAGTCTGATATTTTGTCTTTTCCTCACATTCTCCATAGTCTTACCAAAGACCGCATTATTCATCAATTTATAAAAGTCTTTCTCAAAATCTGTTTTTGACTCTGTTCTTCTTTGTGTATTAAAATCAATGTACCCCTTTAACCAATGACTTTGATTGAACTTTAGAACCCTATGGATCTTCTCTACTCTTAGACCTTTTGATAAATATTGTCGCAAATTTCTTTGGTGTAGAACATAATTTTTCTTGTTATATAATGTAGTAAGTAATTTTTCTGTTGATTCACCTATATCAAACGATCGTTGATAATCACTCAACCATTCTTTCTTTGGACTTGCTTTCTCACAAGCAAATGGGAGATCTTTGTGTAGGTTATGGAGTTCCTCTGGATATTTTAAATCAATTTCAAAATAATAACCAACTTTTTCTTCATCCAATTCTTTTTGTGTAGAGATACATACATCTTGTAAAACGTTTTTGTAGTCTTTTTCCTTTACCCATCTAAGTTTTCCATAAGGAAGAGCCTGAGACATTGCCCAGCCATACAGGTTGTTCGCGTCATAGTACATCAAGTAAGAACTCTCTTTCGTTGGATCATAATTTGGAAGATATTTGTTATTTGCTTTTGCGTATCTACTCGAGCAGACTTGTGAAATTCCACCTCTTTTTGCCTTTTCAATCATCAAAAGCATATCAACATCGGTTATCAAATCCAAATCTTGTTTTGTCATTTTCAACATCGCACTCCAGGCCAATCCAGGTGCTGTGTAGTAGTGAGCAGGATCCAATCCATATCCAGTGCGACAAACAGATCTAAAGGCTTCAAATACATCGGCCAATAAAAGCACATCAGTTTTGAGATACAAATCGTGATACTCGCCAAGATTCTTGATGTTATATTTTTCCCAAACATTTTGTGCGTGTACATAATCTTTATCAGATATATGACTATTATTTAATTTGTTATAGAAATTTTCTTTTGAAGGAAGTTGTGTTTCATTGAATCTCTCAAATGAGTCCATATAGTCATAGGGGTAAATTCCCTTTTGTGTTAGAAAATCTTTATCTAAAAAATACTCTGAAAGACATGGAAACTCTTTTAGATTTTGAACCAAGTTAACCAATGGACTTGCCATGAATTTAAATGTATCAAGAAATCTGATATGAGTAATAGGAGATGTGTGAATTGTTTTTGTGAATGAAATGTATTTCTGATCCGTGTTTGGAATTGCTGAGATACTTCCAGAAGTCTTTGAGAGTTCCTTGATAAATAGATGTGTATCATAATGAGCGTTGTTATGAAGAAAGACAGGAATGAAAGAGGGGAGTTGATAATTAATATTACAACTTTGATGAGCCGGACCTCTATATTTACCAGTGAGATGACAATGGTCTCTAACCTTTAGACCTTTACCAATTTTCTCCTCACAAATATGACAGACATTGTTTTTTATAAATTCCCTTTTTTCTTTACTTGTTAAGGACATTGGTTTATTGGTTTCTCTCATTATCTTGGTTAATCGAACACAGTCTTTTTCTAGTCGTTTCACAAACTCCTCTGGGGTATTTGAGCCTCTATACATCTCTAACTTGTTATATTTATCACCAACGGATGATTTGATATAATAACAAAAACCACAAGGAGTATGTTTTTGATATTTATTTGTGTATGATTCTTTTGGATCTGGAGAAGCAGTATCAATTTTTTCTAAAATACTTTCAAAATCAGCATATATAACAAATGGATGTTTGATCTTTTTATTTTCATCTTTGAATGTGATCTTTGAGCCTTCTTTAGGCATATTGATTACCGTTGATTTATGTTCGCCACAATAATTTGAATGTTTATCTAATCTTTCTTGTGAATTGAAGAAGTTAAGACAACGCAAACAAATATATATTTTATTTGTTCTCTTACAGACTTGTGGTTTTATTAATTTAGCAATATCTTTGATGTATGTATAATGTGAATTTTCGTCTGAATTAAAATATAGAAGATTAATATGAGTTTGTTTACAATTGTCAGAAAGCTTTAAAACCTGAATGTTGTTTGTTTCTGTTAGACCATAAACATTAACTGATAAATTATTCATCTTTTCAAATTTAGGAATATCATTTAAAGTCATCGGAAACTTTAGATCTTTCGTATTTAATGTATTCTCATATTTTTTATAATGAGATACTCTTTCATCATGAAAATGTGGAGGATGTAAGTGTGCTAAAATAGACCAGAGAAAACATTTATTGTCTTTATTTTTGATATTGATAACTGCTTTTCTATTTTTGATAACACTGGGTAAATCAATGTAAGAAGAAGCTTTAAGAGGATCTGATTTAAGAATATGAATGTCTATGTAAATAATTTTTCCTATATTGAATCCACTTCCTACGATTGAATTATCCACATCTTGCTCTTGTTTAATAAGTTCATCATAGACTCCTGATGTTTTAAAATCTTGATATGAAGATATAAAGTGTGGCTCAGTTCTCATGTATGGTGCATCTATAACTCCTTCATCCTTTGTCATTTCTAATTTTACTCCCATATAAAATTTAAGTGGTTTCATTTCCTTTAGTGTTTTTTCAATCAACGTTTGAACAGCAGGTTTAACTATTTCTACAGCATCAACTATAGACTCTGGTTCAGGAGGTTTGAAGTTAAAGACTCTTATTTTAATATGTCCTTTGAATGCTCCATCAGAGTTTTTAGTTGTGATAAAATTTGATAAATGTAGATTTGTTTTAAGATGTATTTTGAAGCCTTTCTTGAGGATATTTTTATTACATGTAGAACAGTGTTTTGTTTCAGGTGGAAGAGGGGAAAGTTTGTTAAAAATGTTGTATGTATGTTTTGCGGTGAGAATATGTTGTTTATAATATTTTACTTCCTTCTCGCAAGTATCACAATAAACCATATTTATAGCGTGAGAAAACGTGGTGTTTTATATATATCACTGTGCTTAAACTAAAACACTTTTTCACTCAGAATCATCTAAGTCATAACTATCACATGAATACTCAGAATCATACTCAGAGTCATCAATAAAGCTACTCTCATAACTATCATTTGAGCACAAACTATTAGTATCATAACTATCATCTGTGTTCAATGAAATACTATCATCACCATCGTCCGAGTTCAATGAAATACTATCATCACTATTGTCCGAGTTCAATGAAATAGTAAAATCTTCACTGCTGTATTGACTCATATTTAATTAGCAGAAAAAACCTTTCCATCTATACCAATATACTTTCTTTCATTAACGGATTCAATCTCTACATTTTTAATATCAAAAGTTATCTTTAAATAATCTCTAACTATCATAGAACGAAATGACATTTCACCAGAAATATTAACATCATTCATTTTACTTAGATCTACACCCTTTGGATTATTAAAGAAAATACAAATGTCTCCTCTAGAATTATTAATGGTCTTATCATTCTTTTTCAAAGTATCGTGGTCAATCACTTTTTCAAGCTTTGAATAAATTGCCAGGAGTAGAGGAGAAACTTTTGTTAGATTTACTTTAATGGATGTCTTTCCAGGTATAGTTAGAGCTCTTCCTTTAAATGAAATAGAGGGGCTCATGTTATTTTCCATAACTGGTTTTACCCAAAAATTTCCATATTTATCTTTGTTCAATTTAACATCTTTGACATATTTTTCTATATCTTCCACCGAAGTAGAGATTGATTGAAATTTGTCTTTTGTGCTTTGAAACATTGTATTTATTAATGAATAAACTTGCGTTTAGTTTAAGTAAAAATTTACTATATAAATATGATAAGTTCTGAAGGATATTTAGAATTTCCAGACTCTCCATATGATAAATTAGAGAATTGTCCGGCTTGTGATAGAATAGGGCTTAATAATGAGGGTTCATATAAACAATGTTTATTCTGTGATTATATTCTAATTAATGATAATAAGAAATATAAAAAAACATATAACTCTTTTAAATTAGAACCAAAAATGAATTACTTTACAAGATTAATAAGAGAGATGAATGTTAAGCATTATGGTGATAATACACCATTTCTTACAAGGAAAGAGACTCTTTGTATTGAGGAAATGTATGAGGGTTTAATGATATTTATTATTCAAAATAATTTTAATGGAAATGTTAATACAAGATACTATATAAATAAAATAATGAATTATTTTGAAATTAAACCCGAACTCAGGATAAAATATAGAGTTTCTAAAATAGCTCAAAAAAAGTTAGATGACTTGTTTTCCAAATATATAAATGAATGATTTTTTACCCGTTTGGGAAAATAAGATAAAGTTTAATAACCATAAAAACATTCCAAATTCATTGAGATGTCTAATAGTTGGTTCAAGCGGATGTGGGAAAACCTGTTTACTTTTAAAGATGCTCCTTGGTCCTAATTTTTTAGATTATGATAATTTAATAATTTTTACAAAGTCAAGTTTTCAACCCGAGTATCAACTACTCTCACAGGGTTTTAATGCAGGTCTTAAAAAGGAAGACATTATCGGTTTATTTAAACTTCAAAACAAACTAAATGATTATAACATTGAAGATATAATACAACTATTTTGTGATACACAGAAATCAAAATCGAAACCCATAACTTGTATTCTCAGTGATAATACGGATGATATACCTTCACCTCAAGATTTAGATAAATCAAAAAAGAACCTCGTCATCTTTGATGATTGTGTTAATGAGAGAAACCAAACAGTAATGGATAGCTACTATACAAGAGGGAGACATTCTTCTTGTAATTGTATATATCTTAGTCAATCATATTTTCAACTCCCTCGACGCTCAATAAGAAACAATGCCAATACTTTTATTTTATTTAAGTTAAATTCAATAGATGTAAATAATTTTTGGAGAGATAATTGCTCTACGTTATGTAGTAAAAAAGAATTTGAAAATTATATGAAACACACGATTGGAAAATATAAATATATTGTTGTGAAACAAGATGAGATACTAAATGATATTTTTCAATAAATAAATACAGAAAATGAATACCGAAGAAAGAGAAAGAAAGTTTAAGGAACATCAACAATTAGTTTCAAAAGTTGTTAAACAACAGGAAGAGATAAAGAAGAAACGGAGACAGAAACTAACTGGTGAAGAAGCCTTTGAAAGAAAACAAGAGAAATTCTTTAAACCACTTTTGAAAACTCAACACTCACCTACAGTTCCCACGGTAGAATTTACTCCGAAAAAACTTCAAATGCTCAAAGATTTTAGTCAGATAACAAAACAAGAACTTGGTGAATTAGAATATGATGACGAGGGATTATTTCGGAAACTTGAGGAGGTAAATCAACCCCCTAATTATGTTGTGGAAGCTCTTCAAAACAATGAATATTCGGCGGGTTCAAAAACCAGAGCAGGTCTCATTCCAACAGAAGAACCAGCAGTGTTTCATCTTGTGGAAGAAAAGGTATTGATATTTAATGATGAATTGATGTTCTTGAGTTCTACTCAACCAAATGTTAAATTAACTCCAAGATTAATGTTTCTTCTAACAAACCCCGGATTCAGCGGTTCAAAATATTTTGAGGAACCACTTGATATGGAAAGAGAGGAAGATAGGGTATATATTGAGTTGTTAAATGCACTTGATTATGGAGTTTCTGTTGCTGGTAAAAGTAAGAAGAATGAGAAGGAGAAACATATTATTGATGCTTTAAGTAAACTTGGTTCAGGTGTTAGTTTTCTTCCAAATGACCCATCACAATTAGTTAATAGGCTATTATTGTTGTTAGGTAGTAAGAAGGCTGGAAACAACAATTGTTTTAATGAATCCTCAGCCATTTTAGATCAGTTGATGAATATGAAAATAATTAATAAATGTCAATACAAAGATATTTTATTAGATATTAAATAAGATGAGAAGCACAATTCTTAGTTTTAATTTCACAACGAGCGATTACACAGCTTCATTCCCTTACCCACTACAACTTGACCCCCTTACCTCATATGAGGCATCTTTATTGTCGATGGAAACTTATAATACCTTGTTTAATATCACAGAGAAAAACAACAAGTTTAGTTATAATCCAGGAAGTGGATATAAAACTATAACTGTTTCACCTGGAGCTTACGAGATTTCTCAAATATCTTCAGAAGTCTCTCGCCTTATGAAAGAAAAAGGTGATGAACCAAAAAATATTGTAATAGATATTCAAAAACACACTTCAAAATCAACTATTAAACTTAAAAATAATTATAAAGTTGATTTCACGATTGAAAATTCGTTTAGAGAGCTATTGGGTTTCTCTTCAAAAAAGATTGAAAATAACGGGACGTTTTACAGTGATAATGTTATCCAAATATCCTCCGGTATAAATTCAGTATTAATTCATTGTGATTTGATTGATGGTGCTTATAACGATGGAATAAGAACAAATACAATATTTTCATTCAGTGCATACTCAACCCCGATTGGTTATAAATTTAATATGGAACCAAAAAATCTTGTCTATTTACCTGTGTCAGGAAAAACCATATACAGAGTAAATTTTAGGATAACCGACCAAGATAATCGTATGATATCCTTTAATGATGAAATTATATCCATCAGAATTCACCTACGTGAAGTTTTTCAATAAATAAATAATGGTTATTGTGAGAAAACACGAGTTGGGAAAATATAAAATAATTACAGGGGAGGGCATGTTCCTTTCACCAGACTATACAAGGTATGTGGGTAGAGGATACTATAAACCTAAGAGACAACGAGGTGTAGGTCATCAATTTCGAAATAAAGGAGATGGGATAATTGATACTCTAATGGGTATTGGTTCAACCATCGTTAAACATAAAGACCTAATTGGTTCAACTGCTTCTGCCGTGGGCTCCGTTGCGGGTGCTATAAAGAGTATAAAAGATGCTCAAAAGGAGTCTCATAAATTACAAGCAATCAAAGAAATAAAAAAAGGTAAAACTCAACTATCTTCACAAGAACGACAAAAAATCATTAAAATACTTGGGTCAGGGTTTCAACAATTTTAATGCTATATAAATACAAGTATGGAAGCGATTGATAGTATCTATGATTTGGATGATACGATTATCATTTCAAACTCCACTAAAAAGGAAGACTATTTTAAGGTAAATGCTATAACAGGAACAGACTGGAATTCAAACGGAACAAAAAGTTTTGAAATAAATAATCAACAAACTTACTTGAATATAGCTGATAGTCTCTTGCTGTGTAAATTTAAATTCACTAAGGCTGCGAATAATACTAATGCTACACTCGTAAATGATTTCTTCTGGAAAATGTTTGACAGTGTCCGCCTGTATATTGGAACACAAGAGGTTGAAGCGGTTGATTATGTCTCTGCTACATCTGAAATGATGAAATTTACACTATATTCGTTTAGTGATAGAATGGGTAAGGGAGCTGTTGAAGGTTTTATTCCTGATATGTCAACGGGTACAAACGCAGACCCTGGTTATAGTCAAAGGAAGTCAATGTATAATGATGACGCAAAAGCTGAGAATAGTTTTACCGTAGCAGTACCTCTGAAAGGTATATTTGGATTTTGTGATTATGATAAAGTTTTGTATGGGCTTAAAATTAGATTTCAACTACAAAGGAATGATAATGTAAATAGATTGCTTTTTGGGGATGAAAATGCTTTTGGAGAAAATAATAAATTTGTTATTAATGATTTGTGTTGGTATATCAGTGAATATACTCCTAATCTTAAAACGGAAGAGATGTTAAATAGAAGACTTAACTCAAAGAAACCGCTAAATGTATCATACCTTAAAAGAAGATGTCAACACGTTAAACTGGAACACACTACCTACACTTGGAATTTGGGTGTTCTTCAAGGAAAGCCACGATACCTCTGGCTCATTTTTAAAAAACCAGATGGAGAGGACGGTACTAATAAGAATAATGCGCTGAGTGATAATGCTAAGGTGAAACAACTTCGGGTTTCTCTTGATGGCACATTTTATCCGCGAGATAGATTGGAAATTGATTGGGAAAAAAATGATTATGCGGAAGCCTACAAGTCCTACCAAAAGGTGTGTGAAAGTAATGGTAATAATGATCCTATTTTGGATATGGTTGCGTTTCAAAAACTTTATACAATCTACACAATTGACCTGAGTTCTCAAAAGGAAACTATAAAGTCTAATCGAGTGGATACTTCTCTATACATTGAAAGAGGGGAGAGTGAAGAGGTTAATGCATATTGTTTGCTTTTGGAGGAAACAGAATTACAGATTAATACAGATAATGGTGTTATGATTAATATCACATAGGTTTTTTCTCATAAATAAATGGTTGGGGTATATGTTAATCAAATCAATCTTAATAAATTAACATCTTGTATTCAAAATCAAAAGCCTTGTATTATTAATGTTAATACAATTCAAAGAAAAGGAGCTGTAAGAATTGATGTTTTACTCACACACACACAAGTAAAAACACTAAATGATGTTGGATCACTTAAAATTAAAATGACGAAACCTATGTTAAAGAAATATTCAATAGACGAGTCAAGAGGAGGATTTCTCCCGTTTCTAATTCCTTTATTTGCTGGTTTAAGTGCGGCGGGAGCATTGACTGGTGGTATTTCAGCAGCGGTAAAAACTGCTAACGAAAGGAAGGCACAACTAAAAGCTCAAAAAGAATTGGAAAGACATAACAAGGAGTTGGAGAAACAAATTAGTGGAAGTGGTGTAATTGTAGATTTTGCTCAAAAACTTGAAAGTCTACCTGATAAAGCTAGATTGTTGGTTGGAGATATGCTTTCCTCTATCGCTCAAGCGGGTGTTAAACTAACTAAACGGGGTAATGGATTGTATCTTTCTCATAAATAAATGGATAAATGGTTTAAACAATTTGGAAAGAATACAACGTCAAATATAGAACTAGCTAAGTATTGTAAAACACTAAAAATTGATAATGTGGTTATTTGTATGAGAGATGAATTAATACATATAAATAAGAATACAAAGAATATTATTATGAATTTAGACACACAGAATGGTTCTCATTGGGTTTGTATTCATAATAGTCAGGATAAATATTATTTTGATAGTTATGGTATGCCACCACCTGTTGAAGTAATACAATTCTTACAGAATGGTGTTTATCAAACATTTCAAGTTCAAGAAATTAATTCTAAATGTTGTGGTCAATTATGTTTATATGTATTATTTCAACTCAACAATAATGAAAATTTTTATGATATCATTTTTAATCTAATATAAATGACTTATGTTGGAAAAGATGGTTCTATCTTTGGAAAATCCTCTCAGGATATTGATTTATCAAATTATTATACAAAGGCACAGGCTGAACGACAAAAATATAGTGTAAGTAAAAATATTAATATGAAGAATACTTATAAATTAATCAATTATCCAAACCCTACAGATGCGAATGACTTAATTAGATTAAGTGATTTATCACAATATATATTTTTAAAGAAAACAGCACGTTTTGTGAAAGAAGTAAAATTTACAACCACAACACCTGGTTATACTGACCATACACCTTTCCTCATTGAATTTAACTACCTGCTTACAATTGAATTTTATAAAGAAGGACATTTAGTTAATATGCGAATTAATAAATGGGGGTATGATATGCCTGATTTAGGGTATAATTGGTCTTTTTCAATAAACATAGAAGACCTACATGATTTAAATCAGTCTCGTAAAGAAGAATATTATCCACTTGGTGAGGATAAGGATTTATGTGGAAGTACAATTAGTAAACAACAAATACGTGATTTTAAGAAAAGAAAAATATATGATAGTATAGCGATGGTTCGCATGACAAAGAAGGAAGGTAATGAGATAAGGATAGAAAGCCGAGGAATACAAACCGATTTGGTAGTGGGAAGATGGGGTGGTATTACCTGTCATAATATTAATCTCACATATATTTCTGATACATAAATGGCAGGAAGAAGACTACAAGAGAATTATAATTTTTGTATTCAAGGATACCTACAAGAAAAGGGTGCTCGGTATTACATACCTTATGATTTGGAGCATATACATGGGAATTTTGTCATTAAAAACTGGCCTTATACTGATATTGTTAAACCCACAAATAGAGACTTGTTTAAAATATTAAATAAAAATGAACTTCTCAAAGTTATGAAATATAAAACTCTTTTAGAAATCGTCAACAAATCTTATTGGTATCCTATTATGAGAAAAATAATTATAGATACAAGAATATCTCAAAATCCAGATGAGTATATGTATAATATTCTTTGGGGTTCAAACTCAAGGGTAGCAAGGGATGAGGAAGGAGTTGAAGAAGAGAAGGAGGAAAGAGAGAAAAAGGAGAAGGAGGAAAGGGAGAGGGAGGAGAAGGAGGAGAGGGAGAAAAAGGAGGAGAAGGAGGAGAGGGAGAAAAAGGAGAAGGAGGAAAGGGAGAAAAGGGAGAAGGAGGAAAGGGAGAAAAGGGAGAAAAAGGAGAAGGAGGAGAGGGAGAAAATGGAGGAGGAGGAGAGGGAGCAAAGAGAGATGGAAATCAGTGAGATTCATAAAAGATTGAGTGTATTAAAGCAAATAAATCAATCTCAACGCACCGAAGAGGAAATTAAAGAATTAACAACTCTTATGAAGATAATAGTTTCAAAAATAAGAACGTCAATGTCTTCAATTTCAGGGAGGAGATTTAAACGAGAAAGTGGTGAAGAAGAAGAAGAAGAAGAAGGAAAAGATTATGTGATTGATGATGTTGGTGTCATTGACTTTAGTTAGTTTTTATTTGTAAATAAATGGAGGAGAGAGTGAAGGCATTCCTTAGGATTCTTTATGTTTTAAAAATAAAGATTGAAATGTATATGTTGAAAACCAAAAAGGTTTTGATACTCTGTCGGAATTTTTCTGATAAATAAATATGAGTTATTGTCTCAAATGTAAAAAGAAAACTAAATCTAAAAATATCTCTTATGTTAAAGCTAAAAATAATAGAGTTTATCAAAAAGGAATATGTCAAGTATGTGGCTCTAAAAAGTGCCAATTCATCTCTCCTAAAAGAGGAGGAGACATACAAAAGTTTCTGTCAGGAAGTAAATTTACAACAACTGGAATTCCAGGGGAATTACACCTTCCAGGGTATTCTTTCTGTGGTCCAGGAACAAACTTGGATAAAAGATTAGATGAGGCTGACAATCCTAAACCTTGGTCTAAACCTACAAATAGGGTTGACGAAGTGTGTATGAAGCATGATATTGCTTATGGGAAAACCACTACGTTGACTGAAAAACATAAAGCCGACAGCGAAATGTTGTATAATTTGTCTTTGATACAAAATCCAACGTTGAGAGAGAAAGTTGATAGGTTTATTGTGAGAAATTTGATAAATGCTAAATTGAAACTTGGTCTTGGTTATTCCTCAAAAAACTATTAGGCTCTAATGATGTCATCAAGACTGAGGAGCTTTTGGCTGAAGAATTACACAAACCTATAATCACAAAGTTTAAAAGAAGGAAGGTTTATTCTAAATACACCGACCACATATGGTCCGCTGATTTAATTGAATTGAATAATGACAGGGGATACAGGTATGCTTTAACCGTTATTGATTTGAGGAGTAGATTTGCCTGGGTTGTCCCTTTAAAAAATAAAAGGGGTGATACTTTAATGTTAGCCTTTAAGCTAATATTTGATCGGGATAAAAGGAAACCAAAGAAGTTATGGACTGATGAGGGAACAGAGTTCTATAACAAAATATTCATGAAATTTCTTAAGGGGAAGGGTATTAAATTATACAGCACCTTTAATGAAGGAAAGGCAGTTGTTATTGAGCGTTTTAATCGTACTTTGAAAGAGAAATTATATAAAAAATTCACAGAACTCGGTTCTCAAAAATGGGTGTATTTAATTCAGGATATTGTCGATAATTACAATAATACAGTTCATTCATCAACAAAATCAAAACCATCGGAAACATTTACAAAATTAGAATATGAAAAGGAGATTAATTTGAGAAAGCCCAAGTTTAAAGTTGGTGATATTGTAAGGATATACAAATGGAAAAGTCATTTTGAGAAAGGTTATACACAAAAATGGACTCGTGAATTATTTAAAATCATTGATGTAATGGATACAGCTCCTTGGACCTACAAATTATATGATTTAAATGGAGAAGAAATCTTGGGTTCATTTTACTCGCAAGAATTACAAAAAACACAAGTAAGCAGATAATACCCTTGAAAATAATAAATAAATAAATAAAATGTAATGGGGATACGTTTTTAAATCTGTGAACCACAAACACAGAATCCCTCAACTTTTCAGTTGGGGCTTAACTTTTGTGTGTGTATAATGGGGATACGTTTTTAAACCTGTGAACCCCAAACACAGAATCCCTCAACTTTTCAGTTGGGGCTTAACTTTTGTGTGTGTATAATGGGGATACGTTTTTAAACCTGTGAACCCCAAACACAGAATCCCTCAACTTTTCAGTTGGGGCTTAACTTTTGTGTGTGTATAATGGGGATACGTTTTTAAATCTGTGAACCCCAAACACAGAATCCCTCAACTTTTCAGTTGGGGCTTAACTTTTGTGTGTGTGTATGTGTGAGTGAGTCATAATAATATACAAACCCTAACCCAACCCCATCCCTAACCCAACCCCATCCCTAACCCAAACCCATCCCTAACCCAACCCATCCCTAACCCAACCCCATCCCTAACCCAACCCCATCCCCAACCCAACCCCATCCCTAACCCAACCCCATCCCTAACCCAACCCCATCCCTAACCCAACCCCATCCCCAACCCAACCCCATCCCTAACCCAACCCCATCCCTAACCCAACCCCATCCCTAACCCAACCCCATCCCTAACCCAACCCCATCCCTAACCCAACCCCATCCCTAACCCAACCCCATCCCTAACCCAACCCCAACCCTAACCCTCACATTCAAAATCCCAACCCTAACCCAACCCCATCCCTAACCCAATCCCAACCCTAACCCTCACATTCAAAATCCCAACCCTAACCCAACCCCATCCCTAACCCAACTCCATCCCTAACCCAACCTAATCCCTAACCCTCACATTCAAAATCCCACCCTAACCCTAACATAATCTTTTTTTTTCTTCTTTTTTAAAAATACGTATTTCTTTTTTTTTCTTCTTTTTTTAAATACGTATTTCATTTTTATTTTTTTTCCTCTTCCTCCAATTCTGTCTTTCAAGGCTTTCAAGTTTGAAGAAGTAGAAATGGGAAGAAAGAATTTTCCAGCATTTTCTTCCTCGAACTTTCTTGATATTGCTTAAATCAAGCGTCATTAAACAAAGAACATTGTTCATTGCTTTAGAATGCAAAGAGTCTCCAAGATGTACCCCACAGGTAGAGTCTCCAAAATAAAACCAACTTTCCAAGTTCCCAAGGTATAACCACAATCCTGTTGAGTCTCCAAGATAGGTATCACATTCCGAGTTATCAAAACAAAACCCCCATTCAGAGTCTCCAAAACGAAACCAGTTTTCAAAGTCTCCAAGGTAAAACTCTTTTCCTAATTTTATGAAATTTAGTGAGTCTCCAAGGTAGGCTCCACAGTTAGAACCATCTAGGCAGACCTCATAATTTGTTTTTCCCAAATTTAGTGAGTCTCCAAGGTAGGCTCCACAGTTAGAACCATCTAGGCAGACCTCATAATTTGTTTTTCCCAAATTTAGTGAGTCTCCAAGGTAGGCTCCACAGTTAGAACCATCTAGGCAGACCTCATAATTAGTTTTTCCCAAATTTAGTGAGTCTCCAAGGTAGGCTCCACAGTTAGAACCATCTAGGCAAACCTCATAATTTGTTTTTCCCAAATTTAGTGAGTCTCCAAGGTAGGCTCCACAGTTAGAACCATCTAGGCAGACCTCATAATTTGTTTTTCCCAAATTTAGTGAGTCTCCAAGGTAGGCTCCACAGTTAGAACCATCTAGGCAAACCTCATAATTTGTTTTTCCCAAATTTAGTGAGTCTCCAAGGTAGGCTCCACAGTTAGAACCATCTAGGCAGACCTCATAATTTGTTTTTCCCAAATTTAGTGAGTCTCCAAGGTAGGCTCCACAGTTAGAACCATCTAGGCAGACCTCATAATTTGTTTTTCCCAAATTTAGTGAGTCTCCAAGGTAGGCTCCACAGTTAGAACCATCTAGGCAGACCTCATAATTTGTTTTTCCCAAATTTAGTGAGTCTCCAAGGTAGGCTCCACAGTTAGAACCATCTAGGCAGACCTCATAATTTGTTTTTCCCAAATTTAGTGAGTCTCCAAGGTAGGCTCCACAGTTAGAACCATCTAGGCAGACCTCATAATTTGTTTTTCCCAAATTTAGTGAGTCTCCAAGGTAGGCTCCACAGTTAGAACCATCTAGGCAGACCTCATAATTTGTTTTTCCCAAATTTAGTGAGTCTCCAAGGTAGGCTCCACAGTTAGAACCATCTAGGCCAGCGGTCGGGAACCTATGGCTCGCGAGCCATATATGGCTCTTCCGGTGACGGCATATGGCTCCCAGACAATTTTGAGTTGAAAAAAAAAAAAAAAAAAATCAGTTTGGAACTGATTTTAAAATACTTGATATTTCTTAATAATACTGTGTCATTTTAAAGTAAACAGAAATTAGTTTTGAAGATAAAGTTTTGAAGAAGTTTTGAAGAAGATGTGTCACAGGACGAGCTTCCTGTGACATACCACACAATGCAGTGTGTGAGTATTGCCGTATTGACCATGTTTGGCTCTACATATGCATGTGAGCAGTCATTCTCGCATATGAGGAACATTAAGACCAACCTACGCTCACGTTTAACTGATGGAAGCCTCAACGCCTGCATGAAGCTCAACCTCACCACGTATGAACCAGACTACAAGGCCATCAGCAAAACCATGCAGCACCAGAAGTCGCATTAAAAGTAAGACATATTTAATTTATTATACGTTAAAAATACTATATGGCTCTCAATGAAATATATTTAGAAATATTTGGCTTTTATGGCTCTCCCAGTCAAAAAGGTTCCTGACCCCTGATCTAGGCAGACCTCATAATTTGTTTTTCCCAAATTTAGTGAGTCTCCAAGGTAGGCTCCACAGTTAGAACCATCTAGGCAGACCTCATAATTTGTTTTTCCCAAATTTAGTGAGTCTCCAAGGTATAACTCTTTGGCTGGGTCATCAAGGTAGAACTCGTTCAGTGGGTTTTGTTTTGATAACTCACAATAAGTATCATCATGGTAGAACTCTTTTTCAGGATTTTGTGGATCTCCAAGGTATAACTCTTTGGCTGGGTCATCAAGGTAGAACTCGTTCTGTGGGTCTTGGTTGTTCAAAAGATCTTCAAACAAAAAAATAACTTTATCCCAAGTTGTGTTAAAAGTAGAATTTTCATTTCGTAGCTCAGATACAATTTCCTCCATCGACAAGAGGTTCGAGTCCAGTTCATCAATCTGAAGGTTGAGCGCTACACAGGTAGTAGGACTCCAAGGAATAGCAAAGTTATCCCATTCCATTTCGGCATAGGAGTCCATTCTCAAGTGAAGCAGAAAGCGTGTTTGAAAAAGCCTGTGTGGTCGGTGCCTTTTATAAGAAGGGCTGGGTGTGTGTCATTTCCTGTGGAAATTCCCTGGGCGTGTCTTAACTGGAAATGATGTGATGGAAATTCCCTGAAAATGATGTTATGTATTACCTGGAAATGATACAATGCTGAAGAGTTTATAAAGTGGGTGGGACTTAGCAAAAGTGGGCGGAGCTTAGCAAAAGTGGGCGGGGCATAGCAAAAAGTGGGCGTGGCTTAACAAAAAGTGGGCGGTGCTTAGTAAAAGGAGGGCGTGGCTTACCAAAAAGTGGGCGGGGTTTTTCCAAAAAGTGGACGGAGCTTAACAAAAGGTGGGCAGAGCCTACCAAAAAGTGTGTGGCACTGGAGGCGCTCAAATAAGAACATTGAGGGAGGTTTACCATTTTATCTTAGCTCAGTTAAAATATCTTAATAAAGAACCAAACTCAAACATATTTTTTGTTAATGTATTAGACGGTGAAGAGAGTTGTAGGAGAATTAAATTATTTCCCACGCATAAACAAATATTTGTAGGGTCGTTGTTTGAGTGGGTTATATTCACCAGATGATATTAAGAGTAAAAGGTTAAAAGGTCCATGAGGTCAGAAGGATCACAGGTGTTTAAGTGGTCTAATGAATAAGGATAACATGTCAAAAGGTTAGAAGGTTCGTAAAGAACAGGGTGAGAGAAATATAGGTGTTTAGGGGCAATGAGGGAGGGAAAGAATTAATATGGAAGTGAATGGGTCAATGTTTGAGTGGGTCAAAGATTAATCTGCCAGATGATATGTAGAAGAAGTATGATAGGTCTATAAGAGAAAACAAATATTTGTTTATGCGTGGTCTAATGAACAACATTAAGGATAGGTACTACAGACAAAAGGTTCATAAAGATGAGGGTGGGAGAAATAGAGGTGTTTATGATTTTTGAAAAAGACAAGGGGGTAAATGACATTAGATAGGGATTTCCCATGTTAAACGGAGGTGTCCCAGAAGCAACATTATTACACTACTGATGTGTTTGTTTGGCACATGTGTTATTTTGGCGCATGTGTTGGTTTGGTGCATGTGTTAGTTTGGCGCATGTGTTAGTTTGGCGAATGTGTTGGTTTGGCGAATGTGTTTGTTTGGCGAATGTGTTAGTTTGGCGAATGTGTTGGTTTGGCGCATGTGTTACTTTGGCGCATGTGTTCGTTTGGCGTATATGTTCGTTTGGCGAATGTGTTGATTTGGCAAATGTGTTAGTTTGGTGAATGTGTTGGTTTGGCGCATGTGTTAGTTTGGCGCATGTGTTGGTTTGGCGAATGTGTTGGTTTGGCGAATGTGTTTGTTTGGCGAATGTGTTAGTTTGGCGAATGTGTTGGTTTGGCGCATGTGTTAGTTTGGCGCATGTGTTGGTTTGGCGAATGTGTTGGTTTGGCGAATGTGTTTGTTTGGCGAATGTGTTAGTTTGGCGAATGTGTTGGTTTGGCGCATGTGTTAGTTTGGCGCATGTGTTCGTTTGGCGTATATGTTCGTTTGGCGAATGTGTTGATTTGGCAAATGTGTTAGTTTGGTGAATGTGTTGGTTTGGCGCATGTGTTAGTTTGGCGCATGTGTTAGTTTGGCGAATGTGTTGGTTTGGCGAATGTGTTGGTTTGGTGCATGTGTTAGTTTGGCGCATGTGTTGGTTTGGCGTATGTGTTAGTTTGGCGAATGTGTTGGTTTGGCACATGTGTTAGTTTGGCGAATGTGTTGGTTTGGCACACGTGTTAGTTTGGCGAATGTGTTGGTTTGGTGCATGTGTTAGTTTGGCGAATGTGTTGGTTTGTTGCATGTGTTATTTTGGCGCATGTGTTGGTTTGGCGCATGTGTTAGTTTGGCGAATGTGTTGGTTTTGCACATGTGTTATTTTGGCGCATGTGTTGGTTTGGCGCATGTTTTAGTTTGGCGAATGTGTTGGTTTGGCGCATGTGTTAGTTTGGTGAATGTGTTGTTTTGTCGCATGTGTTAGTTTGGCGAATGCGTTGGTTTGGCGCATGTGTTAGTTTGGCGAATGTGTTGGTTTGGCACATGTGTTCGTTTGGCGAATGTGTTGGTTTGGCATATGTGTTAGTTTGGTGAATGTGTTGGTTTGGTGCATGTGTTAGTTTGGCGAATGTGGTGGTTTGGCGCATGTGTTATTTTGGCGCATGTGTTCGTTTGGCGCATGTGTTAGTTTGGCGAATGTGTTGGTTTGGCGCATGTGTTAGTTTGGTGAATGTGTTGGTTTGGCGCATGTGTTAGTTTGGCGGATGTGTTTGTTTGGCACATGTGTTATTTTGGCGCATGTGTTGGTTTGGTGCATGTGTTAGTTTGGCACATGTCTTGGTTTGGCGAATGTGTTGGTTTGACACATGTCTTGGTTTGGCAAATGTGTTGGTTTGGCGCATGTGTTAGTTTGGCAAATGTGTTGGTTTGGCGCATGTGTTAGTTTGGCGAATGTGTTGGTTTGGCTCATGCATTCGTTTGGCGCATGCGTTCGTTTGGCGAATGTGTTAGTTTGGCGCATGTGTTAGTTTGGCGCATGTGTTAGTTTGGCGAATGTGTTGGTTTGGCACATGTGTTATTTTGGCGCATGTGTTAGTTTGGTGAATGTGTTGGTTTGGCGCATGTGTTAGTTTGGCGGATGTGTTTGTTTGGCACATGTGTCATTTTGGCGCATGTGTTGGTTTGGTGCATGTGTTAGTTTGGCGCATGTGTTAGTTTGGCAATTGTGTTTGTTTGGCGCATGTGTTAGTTTGGCAAATGTGTTGGTTTGGCGCATGTGTTAGTTTGGCAAATGTGTTGGTTTGGCTCATGCATTCGTTTGGCGCATGCGTTCGTTTGGCGAATGTGTTAGTTTGGCGCATGTGGTAGTTTGGCGCATGTGTTAGTTTGGCGAATGTGTTGGTTTGGCACATGTGTTATTTTGGCGCATGTGTTAGTTTGGTGAATGTGTTGGTTTGGCGCATGTGTTAGTTTGGCGCATGTGTTAGTTTGGCGAATGTGTTGATTTGGCGCACGTGTTAGTTTGACGAATGTGTTGGTTTGGCGCATGTGTTGGTTTGGCGCATGTGTTAGTTTGGCGAATGTGTTGGTTTGGCGCATGTGTTAGTTTGGCGCATGTGTTGGTTTGGCGAATGTGTTGGTTTGGCGAATGTGTTAGTTTGGTGAATGTGTTGGTTTGGCGCATGTGTTAGTTTGGCGCATGTGTTAGTTTGGCGAATGTGTTGGTTTGGCGAATGTGTTGGTTTGGTGCATGTGTTAGTTTGGCGCATGTGTTGGTTTGGCGCATGTGTTAGTTTGACGCATGTGTTAGTTTGGCGAATGTGTTGGTTTGGCGCATGTGTTGGTTTGGCGAATGTGTTGGTTTGGCGCATGTGTTATTTTGGCGCATGTGTTGGTTTGGCGCATGTGTTGGTTTGGCGCATGTGTTAGTTTGGCGCATGTGTTAGTTTGGCGCATGTGTTAGTTTGGTTCTGTTTTGCCAAGTGTCGCTCTTCGAGTGATTTTTACCCAGCGTGCACGAACCTGAAAAGCAGGGATAAGAACTCGGGTGCGTACATACGTGTCTGCATTTTGTTAGGAGTGTGCATCAAAAACTGTTCAACGGAGGAGATTTAAATTTATCGCATGTTACATGACGATTTGATATAGCGCATATTACTTAATTACACCGTCCACTTGAACTTGCATGGTGAATTAGACAAAGCCTATAAATGCCCGGAGATTAAAACAAAAAAGAAGAAGAAGACTTGGCACGCACCCAAGTCAATTCTCAAGACTGCGTGGGGTCAGTATTCTATGAATACCATCTTGTTATAAATATGTATTTAAATGATGACACTGATGGAAATGGATTTTTGCAATGAGGTGAGTAGGACTCGCGCGGTGTATAACCATAGACCAATATTGTAGCTCGGCTGTGGTTTTCGTAATCCTTCCTGGTTTACAACGAACAACAAACACAATGGTAAATACTGCATGAATTTTGCTAATACCGGGCACGCAATTATTATAATTCTAAAGACGTCTTCAAATGATGACCCTGATAGAAACGGATTTTTGTAATGAGACGAGAGGGACTCTTGGGGTGTATAACGACCAATATTATAGCTCAGCTGTGGTTTGCGTACTCATTCCTGGTTTACAACGAATATAATGGTAAATGTATTTTTAGGTACATATAGATCCTTTAAACTATTAGTATTACTTTGACCCTGTAACGGACGCCATTGAAGTCTATAAGATATGTAATCAGCGTGTTGGACGTAATTAGTGTTTGACAGATTGGAAGGGCATTTGATTCATTTTTTCATAATTACGGTTGCCATTTTGGTGAAATCGATGTTCATATTTCGAAAATGTCAGGTGTTTACCAAGCGTTTCCTCAGGTACGGATCCGGACGAGTGTTTCCGATCCCAATTACCGCAAACCGAGCTCGGCCTTTTCACCCCTTTCCTTTCGGTGTTTGGGACCGTCTGAGTGCTCCTTTCATGGTTATGAAACATAGGGAATGTATTTTATTTATCGTGGTTGTTCGTCTCGTCCGGTCATGTAATCGTTTACGAGTCTCGTATAATGTATAATAATATTCGGTTGAGTCGGCCGTGTTCCACACTTGTGCGGTAATGAAGCAGTATTTACACGGAAGGAAGGAATATAAATTTGTCTTTGCTTGAAATCGCTGCCCTTGTGTGTGGAGGCCCGGAACCTCATGGGAGTTTGTCACGATCGGCTGATTCGTATTGCAGTTACCCGCGAGAGGAGGCCTTTCGGACCATTATGCCTGTACCACATAACATAACCAGACCAAATACATCCGTCAAGACGACGCAATGTCATTGGGGGAATGAGGGAAGGAGTGGGAATGAAGCAACATGGCACGTCCAGTGATAATGTGATATCCCAACGGTGGCAAAAAAAATGGGAAAATATATTTATTTTCAGTATTTAAATTTTTTTAAACGATATATATATTTCTTTTTTCAGGAGGCTGTTTGGGGTTGGGTGAAGGCAATTCTTGGGTGAGAAACGCACATTTCCACACACTACTCCTTGAGATCCCCCACATACACAACACTCCACACAGATGCACACAATCACCCATCCATACTCAAGCTCCCTAAAAGTCTTGTCAAATATCCCTATCTTCGATACTTCCAGGTACATATCTGATCCGAATTAAAACTTATTCTGCTGCCACCACCTTTCCAGGAAGACAATTCCCTGCATTAACTACTCTCGAGTGAAAGACCCCTGCCCTACCATCTTAACTCTACCTCTTACGCTCAGATTGTGGTCCCTGGTCCTATCACTGTACATTTTGATGAAAAATTATTCCTCACTTATTTTCTCTATACCCTTCATTTTCCTAAACATCTCTATCGTATCCCCTCATAGGCACCTCGTTTGCAATATATAAAGCCCTGTCTCGTTCAGCCTCTCCTCACCTCATAGCTGAGCCAGGCCCGGAATCAATCTAGTAACGACCCCTCTGCACTGACCCTCTCTATGGCAGGTGTGCCCTTCCTGAGTTGTGGTGACCAAAACTGCAGACAATATTTTAGATGGGGGCCTCACTAAAATGTTTAAGTACAGTATATACTTCAATTGAAATAAAATACTGATATTGCAGAAAGTTTTAATAATCTGGAAGTTTAGCGCTACTGAAGCAGTCCTATACACCACACGTATACACTGTAAGGTGACGTTCTGTCGCAATTTTATTAGACGATGGCTTTATTGATTACCATAGAATGCAGCGTTAATCGGCCTCGTACATACAAAGCCAGATCGGCAGTCTTCTTCACCCCAATACTGTCCCTCTCACATGACATGCCCTCATGCTATATACCGATTATTTAGCATGGTTTCACCCATGTCTGCCCCCCCCTCCCATGCCCCCAGGGAAAGAACAAAAAATACCAAAAATCTACAAACAAAAAAAAACACAACAAAAAAAAACATTTTGCATTTTCTTTTATATATATATCTATCTATAATTCCAGTAATCTCTGTGTGTGTGTGTGTGTGTGTGTGTGTGTGTGTGTGTGTGTGTGTGTGTTGTGTGTGTGTGTGTGTCTGTGTGTCTGTGTGTCTGTGTGTCTGTGTGTGTGTTTGTTTGTTTGTCTGTGACCGCTGTTTCTCGACAACCACGGGTCCGATATACTTTAAACTTGCCAGGTATATTGCTGGGGACCCGAGGATGTGCCTTTTCAAGGTTTGAAATTAATCGGACAAGTAGTTACCGAGCTATGTCCAAAAAACGATTCAACCAATCAGAGAGCAGCGAGCTATCACGTGTGCCGAACGTGCCGAACAGACTCTGCCTCGGACGGCACATTTGAGAGCGTATTCATTTATTTCACGTTGGCAAACTATGTTGCCGTTAAACTATGTTTTAAAACGAATTAAAACTAATTTGCGATTCATCGTAACTGCGATTTGCGACCTTCCGGACAGTGAAGACTGCACTTCCGGCAGCCAATCACAGAACGCGTTATTGCGTAGGCGTGGCCGATGTGAGAGCGAGCCGAGCCGAGCGCGTGCGCCATTATGGTTCGTAATTCGATTTCTTCCGGAGAAAATAATAATTTCTCGATTTCTTATGCGCATTATTTCTCCCAATTCAGTCAGAGCGAAGGGCGGAAGCGAAGAGCGTTGTTTTTTTTGTTTACGGGCGTACGGGCGTACGGGCGGGGTAGAGCGTACGGGTAGCGTTATTTTTTTTTTTGGCAAGGAACGGGCACCCACGTACGGGCATGCCCTAGTATATATAAATTGGTCTGGTGTTAATGTGGCTCAGGCATGATGGGTCGAATGGCCTCCTCCCGTGTCTAAATTCCTTGTGTATGGTTCATGGAAGTATTATGAAGGCGATTTGTGTTCTTCAGTGTTCAAGTAAATAATTCAATTAAAATAAAGTTTTAAAGGTGTATTAATAAATAAATTCCTAGTTTTACCCAGTGTATATTACATCACTCTATATATGTAAGACGTTTCATTTGTTCTTTTTGCCTCTTATTTGTGTCCTGTATAATGGGATGCAGGTCTTCAATCTGTGGGAAGGAGAACCCTTCCAACATGTTCATGTAAATTGTTGAGGCCAATATATCCTCCGCAAAGAAAAACAGACCCACCAAGCCACAGAGGGCCACACCACACATTGACCTTTGGACTGTCGCATATGTGTTCAATGACCACGTGGGGGTTTTCAGAGCCCCAGATCCTCACATTGTGCCGGTTGACGTTTACACACGCAGAAAGATCGGCATCGTACAGGTGGAAACTCAAAATCACAATTGTATTGAGAAATGTATGACATTCATGAGGCACAACACAGGCTGGTCTCACAGGCTGGGCAGAGACATCAATGGCGCTGTTCCACAAGCTCACTTTTCAGACCCCTTTATTGCCTCTTCACCAGTTTGGCATGTTTTGTTTGGCGTCTCTCTCCGTCTGCTGCGTCTCTTCACCATAGGGGCTGTCCGCGTCTCCTTGATGTGCCAGCGTCGTTGCCTTTTTTCCATAGCCAGGCCCACGGACTACCCATGGAGCAATCTTTCCCCCTACCCCACGAGTGTCACGCATGTGCTGTCTCTCCGCTGAAGTAGCACACATGGACGCACCATCTCACCATAGCATGTGCAGGGGCTCGTAACTCTGTCACTTGGACATGCCATGTTGAAGTGCAGTGGTATGGTGTGAAAGGATAATGGGGGGTGATTTGCGAGTTAATCACAGAGGGAGAAGAGACACGAGGGTGTGTTTGTAACCCCATGAACAATGACCAATGACCAATTATGGTCATTACTAAATGGGGTCGTAAACCTTTGCACTGACATTTATTAAGAGGTAACTAAAACCACCTTTAGAGGCCATTTTTCCCCGCAAAGCGGGGGTTGGCCTTTTTCGGGAACCGTGGTTGTTGTTGTTTTTCGGTCCCCTTTTTGAAGCAATGTTTTACGGCCGGATGCCCTTCCTGACGCCAACCCTTTTTGCCGCCTTTAACGACAAACAGGGAATTACCAGTGAACTGGTACTCAATTAGCCGACCTCGGAAGGATGACAGGCTGAGTCAACCCCCCTGGTGTTAATTCAGCGATTGACCGGGATTCGAACCCAGGATCCTAGGATCCTAAGCCGGCACCCTAGCCGCTAGCCCAACACCAGGGTTTATTTATTAAGAGGTAACTGATGAATAATTAACCACTTAATCCCTTCCCATTCCCCCCCCCCTTCCCCCCCCCTTCCCCCCCCCCCCCTTCCCCCCCTTCCCATGCCTCCTCCCCCCAAGCCCTCTCCCTTCCACACATCTCCCTGCTCTCAAATGTTGTGTTTGTGTGCTTCACCTTCTCTCCCCATCTTGTTTTCCGCTCCCCCCCCCCCCTTTCCCCCCCCCCCCCCCTTCCCATGCCTCCTCCCCCCAAGCCCTCTCCCTTCCACACATCTCCCTGCTCTCAAATGTTGTGTTTGTGTGCTTCACCTTCTCTCCCCATCTTGTTTTCCGCTCCCGCTTTTTATATATTTTGTTTGTCTGGTTGATTTGTTTGTGAAGTAAATGTTAGCTCTTTCACGAGCCTCGATTCAGTATACAACAACAAAAAAAAAAAAAAAAAAAAAAACTTACGAGCTCCAAAGCCGTTTTCATAACAATATTAGCTGAAGTACCTGGCATTTCCCGGGGAAATTTGTGCAAAGTTGAAAAAAAATTGTGAAATTCCCGTGCAAAGAGTGTTTTAACCTCAGCGTTAACCAGGTTAAAAAAAAGAAGGAATTGTAATACCTGCCACCACCACCAGGTGGCACTACACGGTACACATTTACATAGAGAATTTACGCCCCTCCCTGGCCTCCCACACCCTTGCGTGAGGCCACGGTCACATAGCCTATGTCACCCCCAACACAAAGTTGTATTTGTACCCCGGGTTTGGAGTTTGTAACTTTAAAGATGCGGCCGTGCATAGAATGATAAAGCACACACAAACAGAGATTTTTGCCTTTTATAGGTACTAGTGCACCCGCTCACTACGAGAGCGGAAAAAGGGTCACTTCTCTTTGGGGTATGTAGATTACAGTCGATCTATGGTCGGATCTCAAAATCTTGTTTGTTCATTTATCAAGTTTCTTGTGGAGACATCGCCAAGTGGTTTAAGCATTTGAGCAAGCACTCCATTCAAAACCATTAAGGAACGGGTGGCTTGGCAAGCGCTAGCTAGCTGCTTGGTAAAGGAGCACAACCCGAGTTTCTCCCTTTCAGTTTCGTATGAAACAGCAGGAGTGAGTTTCAAAAGTTTGCTACGAAAAATGCCACGTTAGCGCCAGGAAGGGCCATGTTATTAACCCAATATTTGTGGGTTATATAGAGTACAGTAGATCTTCGCTCAGTTCTGTAAGTAAACCTTACTTCACGGATGTTGGGATTCCTCCAAATTTCTTCATTTAGTGTTATAAAGAGCATTAGCGACTGTTTAAAAAGCTAGTTTTTTTTGCCTTTGCTATTTGGTCAAAGGTCAAAGGTCAATTATATACTTTAACAAATCCTAGATGGTGCCAAATCCATACACGCATTAACGACTGTTTAAAAAGCTAGTCATACGTGTTTGTGGTTTATAATATTTTTACTTCCGATTGAAGCCGTTGCTCTCACGGAAACACCATTATTACTATAAGCTATTTATACACGTTATGACGGCAGGAAAAACACCTAGGGGAGGTGGGATATTATTGGTATTAATATTGTTTTGTAATAACATTAACAATATGCGATTATTATTAATTTTGTTATTAAAAGCGTCTTTGGAAAAATGGCACGATAAATGTTCTTCTTTGGACAAACGCCACGATAAAGCTAATTTAACATTGATATACACCTCAACACGCAACACCATTGACGGCAATGGCGGAGAAAACTCGCTCGGGGGAGAAAACCCCCTTGGGGAGGGGGGGGCAAATGAATGCGCTACAACCTTCATTATGTAACCCTTCGTCATCCTGTCAAGTTTGGTTGAGATTGGATAAGTAACGACGGAATGTATTGGCATCAAAAATTCATCAGATGGACAGACAGACACTAAATGATGTATTTTAGTATGATAGATATATTGTTGTAGTTGTCTGACTCATCCCATTTGCCTGGTGTAATCTCGACGAACTGCGTCAAAGCGGTCGCATCGGCCAACTGATTTGGGCAAGTCCGAACAGGGTTTCGGGCCTGTTTGCAACATTACAGTTTTAAGGTAGAATTCTCGAGCCAGTCAGGCTTTGCACTAATAAGTTCCGTGTGTCTGGTTACCCTAATTAGCAATCAGAGTGGAGATTGCCAGATGCAGGTATGGTTACCATTTGCCATTTGCCACAATCCAATCGTTCTTGTTGAACGTAATTGAGTAATAGGAACGAACTGACGTAATTAGCCAATATAACTTGTGATCAGAACACTCAAATCACTCAAAGAGTGGGAATACAAGGAAGCAATGCAATTACTTACATCAAATCCATACACACCCTCGAGTAATGAATGGACAGTAGCTCCTTATCTACCTATTCCTCATGGGTGGGTCATGCCCCTATGACCTTTCACCTGGAATCCTAGATGGTGCCAAACAACGCCAAGGTTGGCCCGGGTCAGATTATGATGGTGGGGGTGGCTTTTAAAAACAAAACATCTGAAAAAATGTCAAACTCAACAGCTTCCTTCAGAAATGGGTGTGATTTTTTCTCTGTCTACCTGTCTGGCAGTCAAACAACATTGAAAATCATTCCAATCAGGAAACTTACTGTTTTTAAGGACGTCATAATGAACACAAACAACAGGCATGAAAAACTAATGTAACGCGTTAAACAAGGTGGTGTAAAAGACACCGCATCAATGGCATTAAACTTCTGGAATTTTAAAATTATCTTTGACTTAATTTTTTTTTCTATTTAATTATATACTTTAACAACAGAACACAAATCGCCTTTTCAGCACTTTCAAAACTCTTCAGTTTGGCAGCATTTTGGGCAAAATATTACGGCATTTTACGTCATCACGACCAATCAAATTTTCCACCCCGTCCATGTCTTTGTTTCTCAAGACGATGTGGGGTAACGTGTTCCATGAACTCTTAGTTGCACTCGCCAGAAGAGAGGGTATTGCATTTGAGTCTGCTTATCTGTTTGTTTCTTTGTTACTTGCAAAATCGAAGATTTTTTTTGTATAAGTCGTCCCAATTGAGAAGCCTATCGATTTTGAGGTCAAAGGTCATCTGGAGGTCAAATTTCTAAAATCGCCATTTTAAATCCGATTGACTTGAAAATTGAATAGCATTTGTATATCAAGTCACTAAATTGGGAAATGAACTATTTTTGAGGTCAAAGGGTCAAAGGTCAACTTAAGTTAAAAATTTTAAAAATCATCAATTTCCATCTAAAAAGCCGTCAATTCTCAACCGATTGACTTGAAAATTGAACAGCATTTGCACATTGAGTCACTAAATAGGGAAACCAACTATTTTTGAGGTCAAAAGGTCAAAGGTAATCTCAAGGTCAACCTTCCAAAATCATCATTTTCATCTGAAAAATCGTCAATTTTCTTCCTATTGACCCGAGCTTTGATCAAAATTGTCAATTTTAATCTTGATGAAATGGACAATTTGCTGTATCAATGGAATTTTTTTTCTTGGGGAGGGGGGGGGGTGTATTTTGCAAGTATCGTGCTCTGCATGACGTCTTCTTGTTTGTTTGTTTGTTTGTTCGTCTGTCTGTCTGTCTGTTTGTCCGCACAGAATAAATATGATTTTCTCTGCAACCGTTGGTCCGATTGACAGGAAATTTTCACCATAGGTGCAACTCCACCTATATAATTTTCTGATGATAATTTTGACGTTAGAGGTCATGTGGTATGGGCGCCATCTTGGAAAAACCGAAAAACTTTGCACCTCTATATCTCCGAAAGCGATGCATAGAAAAAATTGGGACATGGCTTATTGTAAATAACTCTCCATGGCTTATTGAATAACATATGTAAATGATGTCATAGGTGCCTCCATTATGACATCATAATTCTACAAGTAAAATACTTTATCCGATCAAGATGAAATTTCTTGAGCGTCATCTTGGGATAAATTTGTGGGGGAAAAAAAAATGATGACGTCATTGGTCACATGGTTCGGCCGCCATATTTGTTTTAACACAAAAGCCTTAAAAACCTCCAAAAACATGTCCTTGCGAGGGTCTGCAATCTCTGATTGCTCATTCTTGTTTTATATGCATTAATTATGACTGCTGGAGTATTGGCAAATTGGCAGTGAGACCTGTTTGGAGTGGATATATAACTGATGTGGTGCTCCCATTACTATTTCCAGACAAAACTAATCAATCTTTTTGACTCTTGACTAATGATGCCACAGGTTGGGGAAGAATCCAGTAAATATTATTTGGAAAACCCAGTGAGGAAAACATTACTGTTTTGTGGAAAAGTAAAATTGAAATGAAAAGATAGTTTTTCGTTTTGAATTCATTTTTTTTCACTGCTTGGAGTACGACCACAGCAGAATGATGGTGTTTTGTGGTGTATTCTTGGGAATCTGTTCAAGGGGAAAAAAAATTGTTGAAATCAACACAAACGGTTCTAACTTCATATTTTCCCATTGTGTGAGCAGGAAGGTGTAATGGTGCTTGGTGTTCAGCATGACGGCTGAACCATTTCGGAATCGAAGAAGAAGCACATCTGTGATGGCACAGTTTGGGAGCAGTATGTACCACAGTATGTCCGAGTCACCACCATTCAGTGGTCGTAGAGCATCCATCGAGTCTCTTCGTCTGAGGAAGGCAGCTTGGGCCGGTGCTGCACTGCTGGTTCTAGGGGTTATTATTGCCTGGAGCTACTGTATCTCTGATCTGCAAGATACTTCATGGACTGTTGACGTTTGCTCTCTTTCGGTCTCAGCACAAGGTCTTGCACTCGTGAATAGTTCTGGTGACCTGGTGTTGCAGATTCGTTTTGTTCCGAATGTGTTGGACAGGTTTAAGAACCACTTAAAGCCTTGTAAAAGCACTTCTGAAACTGAGCCAGCAGGATCAACATCAGCAGACATTTCTGCAAACAATGCAAGTTGTGTTGAAATTACAACTAGTGAGTTTTATTTTCAAGTTAAACAGAAACCACCTGCAGAATCTGTTGATTGCTATGAGGTTTCGTGGCATGTTTTGCACAATGATGCAACACCTGAACACTGTGTTGTATGGGACAATGCACTGTGGTATGGTGGTGCGGAAATGAGCAAGCAGACTTGGCCAATCGAGCTCAATGGCTCTATGGATCCTTTAGCGTACGTTCCGAGTGATGTATATAAACATCGGGATCGATTTGGTGGTGTGATGGAACGCTATTGGTTGTCATCCAGGGGCAGTTATATCTACGTAGCCCAGGAAGTGCCTTTGCATGTGGGCTGGAAACCATCGCTATTATGTTTACAGGCGAAGTTTTCACCTCCTTATGTTAAAATGCCAGCCATGAATGCTTCAAAGCGATCCTTCCTGCATTATGACTTGTGCACAAGTAAGGATGTGCGCTCTGCTCATGCTCATGCTGCCAAGCGATTTTCCAAACCAAAAGATGTCCCGGCAGCCGCAATGTTCCGTTATCCTGTGTGGTCTACCTGGGCTCTGTACAAAACTGATGTGAATCAAGACAAAGTATTGAACCTTGCACAAGATATCATAAACCATGGCTTCAACGGAAGTCAGATTGAAATTGATGATGGATGGACAATGGCATATGGGGACCATGACTTTGATAAGAACAAATTTCCAAATGCTACTCAAATGGTTGCCACTCTTCACGATATGGGTTTTTCTGTAACACTCTGGGTACATCCATTCTCGAACTACGACTCGAGTGCATTTCAGGAAGGTGTGCTGAAGGGATATTTTATCTCTATTCCAGACGGACATGTGCCGGCACTTGTTCGCTGGTGGAACGGTGTTGCAGCAACATTAGACGTCACGAACCCCATGGCTCTTAGTTGGTTTGAAGACTCACTACAGCGGCTTAAAAATATATATGGCATTGATTCATTCAAGTTTGATGCTGGTGAAATGTCTTACCTGCCCTCACAATTTGCTACAGCCACCTATCTTCCAGAACCCACCACTTTTGGTAGAGCATATGCTCAGTTTGCAGGAAAATTTGCAAGTAGTGCTGAGGTACGACTAGGCCTCAGGACTCAAGGAGAGTGCCTCTTTGTGCGTATGATTGACCGCGATTCGATATGGGGTGATGAACTCGGCCTCAAATCGATTATTCCAACTGTTCTAACCTTCAGTCTTCTCGGATATTCTTACATTCTTCCGGATATGATTGGAGGCAACCTCTACAGCACTACAAACACGAGCAAATCCCAACTAGATCGTGAGCTCTACATCCGCTGGCTTGAGCTTGTGGCCTTCCTTCCAGCTATGCAGTTTTCAATACCCCCCTGGCATTTTGATGACGAAGTGGAGGCGATTGCACGTAACTACACCTCTCTCCACACGCATCTTGTAGCCCCACTCGTGCTCAGCCTTGCTGCCACCGGAAGTGAGGATCCGATCATTCGGCCAATGTGGTGGCTGGCACCTTTTGAACCGGCAGCACTACACTCCAACTCTCAGTTTCTGCTGGGAGACAGTGTTGTGGTTGCACCCGTTTTGGAGCTAGGTGCCAGGAAGCGGGATGTGTTTTTGCCTCCTGGTACCTGGTGCACTAAAATTGGAACATGCTTTTCAGGAAGTATCTTACTCAAGGACTACAGTGTCATGCTAGATGAAGTTGCATATTTTCATAGAAACTGAGATTATATAAGTTATTGGATAATCTATTATTGTTTTTGGTTTGGCCAAGTCACCTGGTTAAATGTTTGAATATCTGATTACATTCTTAATGTGAATTATCAATGCTTTCGAACTGAAGAACATCCCTCGTGTTTGTAATAGGAATAGAAGAACCTAAATTTGTGAAATAATTGATTATTGGCCTAATGGGGAAACAATGCATTGGAACAGTGCTGAAGAAAGAATATAATCAAGCTCGAATTGCACTGAACCTGCTCGCACTTTTGAAAACGTTTCACGGGTTAAAACTGTCCACCTATCATGCTTTAAAAATGGCAGAAACGATGCCTTCCCCCATGCTGTACGTCCCACGATGCATTATTTGTGACTATTGTATCCTGTCCCTTTTGGGTGGAGATCTATGGTAATACCCTGTGTCATTTTTGTGTCTATATGATCTTCCTGGATTGATTAGTCTTTTTTGTCAATGGTGTTTCCAATCCAGTTCGTCCTTCCATGTGAGTGATTAATCCAATCAAAACGCTGCTGATATGCAGGGCCTGTAAACCCTGAATCTTTGTTTGCCTTTTTTCCTCTTAAAATGAGTATCCGAGAATTCCTGCGTGTGCTTCCGTTTTAAGTTTAGCAAGTTTTATATTAACGATTTTTTTTGCTGAAGAACCCCAAGAGGAGTCCAACACTCGATTATGTGTACTTGTGAAAATGCACATGACTGCTGCACACTGCCTTTATGATTCCTTGCGTATATCTCTCTCGTGTCGGAACTCTTTTTCCTACCAAACCCCTTTCATTTTGTTTTCCAATCCCCTCCACAACCTTGTTCAAAAATTCCCATTTTTTCTTAAGCTTCCAACCCCTTACATTTTAACTTTTTTTTTGGCATTTTGGTATATTTTGATCTACAAATTGTAAAGAAAACATTTTGGTGATCCATCCCAAGTTGCCCTGAGGGTGTTGGTGGGTATCACGAGCACACCAGAACAGTGAGGAGTTACTTCCTCCCTAAAGGTCATTAATTGGCCAGTTGGATTTTTACCAACAATACATTTGTTACAGGACAATTTTTCTCCGATTAGTTTGGTTTGCATCTCGTCCCAGCTATAAACTGTCCTCCTGATGTTTCGTATGCTGGGCGAAGCATTAATGTATGTGCTGTCCCTCAGATGTAAGTTGAACCAAACATCCCATCTGCGAGTATTAGTTGGTAGATGTTAAAGATCCCATGGTGTCCTTTGCAAAGAGAAGGGTAGCTATTGCCAGATTCCTCAACTGCTTAGACAGCAGTAACAAAACACCCAGCATAACCTGTGCCAAGAAACTGCTTCGGCAACATCGATGCTCAATGAAACATATGATATATATATACGTATATACAGTGCATTCAGAAAGTATTCAGACCCCTTCACTTTTTTCACATTTTGTTATGTTGCAGCCTTATGCTGAAATCGTTTAAATTCATTTTTTCCCTCATCAATCTACATTCAATACCCCATAATGACAAAGAGAAAACAGGATTTTAGAAAGTTTTGCAAATTTATTAAAAAGAAAAAACTGAAATATCACATTGACATAAGTATTCATACCCTTTGCTATGACACTTGAAATTTAGCTCAGGTGCCTCCCATTTCTCTTGATCATCTTTGAGATGTTTCTACACCTTGATTGGAGTCCACCTGTGGTAAATTCAATTGATTGGACATGATTTGGAAAGGCACACACCTGTCTTTATAAAGTCTCACAGCTGACAATGCATATCAGCGCAAAAACCAAGCCATGAGGTCGAAGGAACTGCCTGCAGAGCTCAGAGATAGGATTGTGTCGAGGCACAAACCTGGGGAAGCCCACAAAAAAATCTCTGCTGTATTGAAGGTTGCCAAGAGCACAGTGGCCTCCATAATTCTTAAATGGAAGAAGCTTGGAACAACCAGGACTCTTCCTAGAGCTGGCCGCCCGGCCAAACTGAGCAATCGGGGGAGAAGGGCATTGGTAAGAGAGGTGACCAAGAACCCGATGGTCACTCTGGCTGAGCTCCAGAGATCCTGTGTGGAGATGGGAGAAACTTCCAGAAGGACAACCATCACTGCAACACTCCACCGATCTGGGCTTTATGGCAGAGTGGCCAGACGGAAGCCAAACAGTTCAATCTTGGTTTCATCAGACAACAGAATCTTGTTTCTCACAGTCTGAGAGTCCTTTAGGTGCTTTTTTGCAAACTACAAGCGGGCTTTCACGTGTCTTTCACTGAGGAGAGGCTTATGTATATTTATGTATATATTTTTTTCCAGAAAGTATTCACACCGCTTGACATTTTTCACATTTTGTTGTTACTGCCTGAATTTGAAATGGATGAAATTGAGATTTAAAAATGGATTAAATTGTCACTAAACTACGCATAATATTTCGTAATGTCAACGTGGAATCGTTTTTTTTAGAAAGTTTTCTAAAATAAAATAAAATACAGAAGAATCTGATTTATATGAGTATTCAACCCCTCAAGTCAATGTTTCGTAGAAGCTCTTTTGGCAGTGATTACCGCTTCAAATCTTCTTGGCTGTGTCTATCATTGCACATCTGGATTTTGGGGATTTCTCACATTCTTCCTTACAGATTTTCTCTAGCTCTGTCAAGTTAGATGGGGAGTGTCAGTGAACAGCAATCTTCAAGTTTTTCCACAGGTTCTCAACGGGATTCAAGTTTCGGCTTTGGCTGGACCATGCAAGGACGTTCACGTTCTTATTCTGAGCCATTCCAGTGTTGTTTTGGCTGTATGCTTGGGGTCATTTTTCTGTTGGAACGTAAATCTTCGTCGCAGTCCGTCTTTTGCACTCTGAAGCAGTTTCTCCTCAAGGATTTGGCTCCATTAATTGTTCCCTCTATCCTTCCAAGTCTCCCAGTCCCTGCTGCTGAAAAGTATCCCCATAGCATGATGCTGCCACCACCATGCTTCACCGTAGGGATGGTATTGAATGGGTGATTAGCTGTGCTCTTTTTCTGCCAGATGTAGTACTTTACATTCAGCCCAAAGAGTTCAATTTTCATCTCATCAGAACACAAAATATTTTGCCTCATACTCTGTCTTTCACATGCCTTTTTGCAAACTCCAGGCGTTACTGTCATGTGCCTTTTTCTCACAGACACACATGCTGGTCACAGACAAACAAACAAGAAGATGTCATGTGGAACACGATACTTACAAAATCTGCCCCCCCCCCCCCCCAAAAGTTTTCCATTGATACAGCAAACTGTCCATTTCATGAAGATTAAAATTTACGATCTTGATCAAAGCTCGGTCCACAGGATGAAAAGTGACTTTCTCAGATGAAAAATGATGATTTTAGAAGTTTGCCCTTGAGCTGACCTTTGACCTTTTGACCTCATAAATAGGTGGTTTCCCAATTCAGTGAGGCAATACACAAATGTTGTTCTGTTTTCAAGTCAATCGGATGAAAATTGATGGGTTTTCAGATGAAAATTGATGATTTTGGAAGTTTGACCTAGAGTTGACCTTTGACCTTTTAACCTCAAAAATAGTTTTCCTATTTATTGAGACAATGTGCAAATGCTGTTCAATTTCCAAGTCAATCGGATGAAAATTGACGGTTTTTCAGATGAAAATTGATTTTAGAAGTTTGACCTTGAGTTGACCTTTGACCTCAAAAATAGTATGTTTCCCAATTTAGTGACGATATGCAAATGCTGTTCAATTTTCAAGTTAATCGGTTGAGAATTGATGGCTTTTTGAATGAAAATTGATGACTTTTAAAATTTGACCTTGAGTTGACCTTTTGACCTCAAAAATAGTTCATTTCCCAATTTATTGACTCAATATACAAATGTTATTCAATTTTCAAGTCATTCGGATTTAAAATGGCGATTTTAGAAATTTGACCTCCAGATGACCTTTGACCTCAAAATCAATAGGCTTCTCAATTGGGACGACCTAGACAGCTTGGTGAAGTTTCGTGACGATCGGTTTAGAATTGCGACCTGTAGGCCGGTGACAAACAAACAATCAGAATAACAAACGCAACCGATCAATATACTTCAAAAATCTTCGATTTTGCAAACAGACGGGTGAAAACAGAAACTTCACCCACCCTCGAGGTAACGGCAACTGGCTAATTAGCTATCATGTAAATGGGTATCGGCGTCAGCAAAATAACGGTTTTGCAAAAAGCATATTTCTGGCACAACCAGGTAACTGCTGTATGACATCCGGAACCTGTTTTGAAAGCAGGTAATCATACACATGGCATCATCTTCCCTTCGCATTAATAGACGGACCGTACATGTAACAATTTGGGAATCTGATTTTTCTTACTCTCGAAGGACCTTCGATGACCGTCATATAATCTCGAGTACAGACAGGTAGGTGTGCATCTCTCTCCAATGAAGCAGCTCAGCAGGTGATCGCTGTGTTGTGGCATGTCGGGTTGCCCTGTATGTTTGAAGAAAGTCCGTTGTATTAAATAAACGGTTTTCTAGTCTTTCCCCTCGTTGGTAGCATAGTATAGATTACGAATACAGATAACATGGGTAATGGGTATGCCTCTGAACATTTGTTAGAGGCCTCTGAACATTTCATTGGTTGTATCGTTTAGAATCCGACGAGGGCATTTTTGCAAAGAAAAACGAATTCCTCTTCATCGCCTGGTCCACTTGCCGAGCGGCTTACAAAGCGGTTGATACGGAACACCTAGCTTGAAAAAGGGATAACAAGCCGATTAACAGAACACCTCATGTAATGGGGTGTGGTGCAATAAATACCAATATTAAAAATATGTATTTATTGCCATATAAGATAAACCACCAACTAAACAAACAAAAACGAACTTTACTTGAACATTTAGTCCCTTGTCTGGTAAGGCAGGGGTCTGCAGGGGTGGGGTCGCCATACCACGTGATCAGACACAAGTAATTGAGAAATGGGGGGGGGGGGGGGGATGTGAAGCACTGCCCCAGGTCATGAGGAGAATACCAACACAGTACTTATGTCAAGTGGAGCACACCGGGTGGTTGTGGAGAAGGTGGACGGAGGTTATGTTAGCAGTAAACAAAATGTTTATGGAGTCAATAAAAGGTATTACTTACTGCATTAATACATCTGCAGTATAAGCTATGTTGTTCAACCACCGTCTATGCAGCGTTTCAGGGTAAAACTTGCAAAATAGTTACACGTGTAAATAAAGTTTACACAAGACGACTCCAGAATTCATCAACACCTTACCCCCATGGTGTCTTGAGAAAAGACAGGACTTAGAAGAAGAATCCTGAAGTTCCCCCAGACACAGAGCGCGAGTAGCAAATTTGATTGGTCGAGGCGGCGTACAATTTTGCCCAAGTACTACTAAACTGCAGATTTGAGGAAGTTCAAACAAGGCGATTCATGTTCTACAGTATTCAAATATACAATTACCAGCTGAAGTCCCTGGCACTGCCCAGGGAAATTCAATGCAATATGTATTGAAATATTTTTTTTTTTTTTTTTTTATGTATTGAAATATAAAGTCAGAATCGAAAATATAGTGATAGCCCAGAGGCAGATCACTTACACTACAAGAGAAATAAATTGCAAAATAAAATAAGAAAAAGAGCAATCAGATTGCAGACCAGATTGCAGGACGTGTTTGTGGTGTATTTTAGTTGCTGTGCTTGTGTGGTTTATCGACGACATAAATATATGTTCAATCCAATATGGCTGCCGGACCACGTGACCGATGACATCAATTTAATTCTCCCATATATTTTTGTGTAGATCATGCTCAAGAAATTTCAAACTGATCGGATCAAGCGTTCTACTTGTCGAATTATATGATGAATGCACGGATGACATCATGGATATATGTTGTTCCCCATGGGAAGTACTTAACAATGAGCCATATTTCAGATTTTTCCATGGAGCGGTTTCAGAGATATAGAGGTGCAAAAATTTTCGATTTTTCCAAGATGGCGCCCATACCACGTGACCTAGAATGTCAAAATTATCATTAAAAATATACATGAGGAGGTGCTCCTATGGTGTAAATTTATTTCAGACCAACAGTTGCAGAGAAAAGCATACTCACGTTCTTTGCAGACAAACAAACAAACCCAAATGTACCATCCATCTCCTCTGATGAGGGTAATAAAATAAATAAAAACCGAGTAATTAACATCAGTAGTTGAACCCGTTTAATTTCCGCGGAACAGACAGGGAGCATGAACATGGTGTTATAAATTTGGAGGTGCAATGCGCCCAAAATGGTCCTTTCTAGAGCTATCTCTATTAACGTGAGTGAAGCCACTGGGAGTGCTCCGGCGATCATCTTACCATGCCGATCTTTGTGACGGAGTGGGTTAAAGTCCAAAAAAAAAAGCAACAGACGGATCGTACCGAGACAAGAGGATTAGAGGTAGGAGAGAAACCAAGGGAATACAGTTTCCGTCATTAGTTTGCATACATACGATCTTCACAATACATATTACTTGATCGCAGCAGTGTGCAAACAGCATACTCAAGGCTTAAACATGGAAGTGTTAAAATAAACCTGTGTAAATCAATCTGCTAAATAGCAGGCACATGTGTAAACAGTACAATAATTCCATGTTGTTGACAATAAATCACTCTGTACAACCAACCTCAAAATACGATCTTACCAATACATATTACTTGATCGCTCCCAGGGGATAAAATGCAGGCCAAGTATATGCACAAGACCCGATTGAGACTTGATGGCCAATTATCTGATTTAAATTTTTCAAATTAAAAAAAAAATCCAAACATCCCTCGATCTTCCTCCAGATGAAAGAGGGGGCAATGCAAAGTTTGATTGCATTGGTTCCTGCAGGGTCCAAATGCACAAACGAACAAACAAAAAACAAGCTTTCTTTATATTCGGTGTAGCGGAAAACAGTCGTTTTCCAAAGAGGAATACACAGCTTAAAAAACGACATTACTTTCTGGTACACCTAATACATTAGATATTGAAACTAGAGCAATTTGATTGCGTCGCCAATATGCCCAGGCGTCGTCCCTCTCTGCCCGTGACAACGGGTAGATGCCCTCGTTCAGTCCGAAAAATAAACAAGTTTGATTTTAATCCCTTCAGCTGTTTTCAAGTATCACATTTTTACCAGACATGACAGGTTTCACATCGATCGGTGAAACGGTTTCAGAGAAGGGTTTTTTTTTTTTTTTTTACATCAGCTTTCAAGCTAATAGGGCTGCCAAACTACGTGACATATGACATCAAAAATGTACACGCTGCATATGTATGGGTATTCACGTTTGTGAAGTTTCGTGTTGATCGGATAAGGTTCGTTTTTCTATCCAAGATGGCTGCCAAACCACGTGACCTGACCATAATTTTCAAACTATATGCAGCAATGGTGATAGATGACATTTTAAAAGTTTCGCATCGATAGGGTAAGCAGTTTCTGAGATATAATTGTTTAATATTTCCTTCAATCCAATGTGGCTGCCACACCGTCTGACCGATGGTCATAAATTTCTTATTTCAATACAAATGGGGTTCATGTGTATGCAATTTCAGATTTTTAGGATAAGGCATTCAATTAAAACATTTAGGGCTGCTATACCACTTCACTGACTAGACTACACTGATTTATGGAAAAAGGCAATGTATAAGCTTCTCGGTGCATATTTGGGTAAAAGTTGGGAACCTCCCTTTTTAACATAATCAGGGTATGCTGAATTCGATTAACCTGGTTCCCAAGCCGAATTTTGAGTTTTTTGTTTGTTTTGAATAAACTACCGGTACTGAAGAACTTGGGCATTGGTGAACTCAGAGACAATCAATCAAATCTGCAGAATATAGAATGTGCACAGAACAACCTCTGTTGATTCAGCACGACATATGTTGTTCTCCAAGACTGGTAAATCAGAAGCAATGTCACCGACAAGTGATGCTTTTCATTTCCATTTGATGCGAGTACACCATCAAGTCATGGTATGGAGAAATGCTCATTGTGCCATACCTGACCTTCCTGCACCTGTGGAAATGGGATGGAAACGTGGTGATTCAGGCCTATTCTGATGTCACCGAGTCCAATCCCAGAAAGTTGCATCGAGATGATTTGTTGTGCATGCCAGAAGCAATGCAAGACCCGACGCTGCAAAAATGTCGCTATTTAGCGTTGAGGTGCACATCAATGTGTGCCTGTCAGCAACAGAGTGATGATCAGACCCTTGTATGAATTTGATGTAGTTTGGCAAAACAACATGTGTGATATTCCTGAATGTTTGTGCTTCATGGCCATGTATACTTAATTTTAGAATAAATGGTTGCATGAAACATTGTCTTATTAAAACCATTTCCCATTTTATAATGTCCAATTTCAATAGACAGGACGTAAAACCTCAAAAGGCCCTTATATAAAATGCTTGAGGCATTTCTTGTTAAAAGTTGGTAATAAGTGTTTTTAACATAATTTGGGTATGCTGAATCCGAATCCGGTTGTTACCAAGCTGGCAAATGCTTTATCGTGGCTCAAAATCGCAATTCAAAATGGCCGCCAAAATCGCACATATTTGATATGTCAAATTTTGTTATTTCATGCTTTAGGTTAAAACTATGTTAGCAGAGTAGGTATTTGGTCTTTTGAAAACATTTTCAGCATGGATAATTCAAACTAAGTTGATACCAAGCAAATACAAGCTGCTGGCACCCCGCCAGAGGACAAAATCCAAGATGGCCGACGCAAAACTTAAACATGGCATATCTCCAGTCCTATGTGTGTTACAAGCACGTTCTTGGTGTCTGTATGTAGGTTTTTGATGTCAAGGAATCCAATGAAGAGGTCCAACATAACTTCTATTGAAGAATAAACATAGTTTGGGTCAAATGGGAGGGAAAATCCAAGATGGCCACAGTAAAATTTGAAAAATGCATATATTTGGTTTCCCACTAGCCACAGATGTTATTGGTGTCTGAATGTAGCACTTAAGGTTTAGAGTTAAAACAACTCATTAATCACAATACTGACTTTCTACAACAGCAAACATATTGGATGATACCTGGAGTAGTGGTAGTTATACTGCCTCATTCATGTTATTGCTTTTCATAAGTTCTCTTTCAGATTATTGGAATCATTTTATGCTGGACGACAATCCGTGGACTTAGTTGAGGTTTAACATACTTAATCAGCGCAATGGCATTAGGTAAGATATACATGCTAACATATTGTTGTCTAAGCTACAGTTTAAATGTGTACACTTGGAGCGGCTTATTTAAGACTTAATTATAAGTATAGTATTATAACCTGTATATTTGAGAACATGCTTATTGGGTACGAGTGTTAACCATGGCTTATCTCTTTTCAGAAAAATGGACCCAGTGCTTAGTCTCAAGAGGCGATCTTCATCACCATCCCTGAGTCTCTATCATTTGTCAGGACGACAAGGATGTGCACCAGGCTGGGAAGCAGGGTTTGCTGACACTCCGAGATGCTGTAACTGCACGAAGTAAACTCAGAGATGATAGCAACAGAGATGTTATTGATAGACTCGAAGTTGTGCTTCAATCAACAAATGCAGAGTCAGTTGTGTGGCATAGACATTGCTACGCACAATTTACTGACGAGGGAAAAATTCAGCGGTTGCACCAGCATCAGAAAACATCAGGATGTAGTATGGACACAGATGGAGAACAAGCATCGAGCAGCAAAGAACATGCATCTCTTCCAGATCAACACATATATTGCGAGGATCTGTCCTGGGTACTGACTGGGACAAATGCTTATTCTGTCAAACTGTGCATATAAAGCATAGACTTGTATCTGTAACAACACAGAAAATGAGTGCGCAGATAATCGAGGTGGCACAGTTTGATAAAGTGTTACGTATTCGAGTTGCATGTGTCAACGATCTGATTGCGTCAGAAGGCAAATACCACCTTCAATGCTATGTGAACTTTACGAGGTCCACACAAGCTATTCAAAGCATTAGTCACAGAACTGATCTAGCCATGGCGTGGCTATGTTCAGAGCTGCAAGTCTCAGCTCAGAAAGGACATGTATTGGAACTACATGATGTTTTCAATCGGTACTGCTGCCTGACCAAGGATGCAAACATTGAGATTCCACCATCGTTTCTCAGCCGCAGGGCTTCTTTCACAGAAAAGCTAAAACATCATTTGACGGAGATCTACGAGTTCATCCCTATGCTAGATAGGGCACCCTCGGGAAACAAAACGCTTCTCGTTCCCACAAAATATCGCAATATTCCCATTTCACAGATGGAAGATCAAGACAACGACGAACTATTCACGCCAGTCCATCAACCTGGAGATGACATTTTCCTTTCATTAGTCCACATAGCCCTTAAGATTAGAGGAGACCTCGTGTCACAGCCAGGCCACAAAGGATTCAACGTCAGTGAAGATGATGCAGCTGCATGTATACCAGATTCCCTATATATGTTCCTTCGTCTTCTGTTTGAAGGCCAGTCAGCTCTTGATGGTGACACTGATGAAAATGACGACGAAGTACTTGAGGCAAAAGTTCGGTCAAACGTCCTAAACATTGCACAAGATATTGTATTTGCAGTCAGCCATGGGAAAAAGTGGACCCCAAAGCACATTGGACTTGGAAGTACATTGCACCAGGCAACGAGGTCCAAACATCTGGTGCAACTGTTTAATAGTGCAGGTCATGTCCTCAGCTATGATTCCATCCTACAGGTGGATAATGCTCTGGCAGAGCATACCATCCGGAACATTTTTTTTTTTTTTGTATACAGAGTCGAGGCTCGTGAAAGAGCTAACATTTATCAAAGAAACAAATCAAACAAACAAGCAAACAAAGTATATAAAAAGGGGAGCGGTCGACAAGATAGGGAGAGAAGGGGAGGAAGCACTCAAACACAACATTTGAGAGCAGCGACATCGGGAGATGTGTGGGAGGGAGAGGGCCTGGGGGGAGGCAGGATAGGTATAAAACGCAAGGACACCAAGGACTTCCAGGAAAGAAGACAAAAGTCACCTCAAAAAAGTGGATTTGGGGTGAAATTAGCGGGGGTAGAAAAGATCATGGTTTTGGATTGGGGAAGACAAGAGATGGTGGGGAACAGCCGTTTTAAAGACCTGGAGGGAGGAGTGGGATTGAAGAGAGTGAGGGAGTTTGTTCCAGAGGCGGGAGAAAAGAGGAATGAAGGAGTGAAGGTGAGCAGAGAGTCTTGATTTTGGCAGTTTAACCATAAGAGGGTTGCAGGCAGATCTTGTGTGACCTGTAGGAATATTTGGGGGACAGAGCCCTGAGAGAGCTGGGGGAGCAAGGCCGGAGATACTGAGAATGGTGCAGTCATTCCCCCTAATTTGACACCGGGAAAATTTGTACATTTTTCCGCAGATAACATTGACACCAATGATTCATCGATGGATGGAAAGAACACGTTCCATGCCACTCAGATGGCTGTGTGGCAACGAGGTCCTGCTCCAGACTTCAACTTCCATGATCTTGTACCATCGAAGCATAAATCACTTTCAGTGCCAGATGCCATGAATAACATAATAGAAGCCAATGTCAGGGAAACAACGTACACCAGCGTTTACTGCAGAAATCCAGCCAGAATGGTGCACCGAAGTTGAACATGAAAACGCATCAGCGCAACTGGCGCGAGCTACAGATATGTCTTTCTTCATGAAACGGCAAAATGAAAATCCACAGTTGGGATGGACGCAACACAATCAGTTTTACAGCACGACGGATCCAGAAATGACAACGATTGGCTACTTACCAATTATTCAAGCCCCGGCGCATGAGCTTGACACTATTACTACGGTCATAAAACGCTGCATGCACATCAGCTCAAAGCTAGGTCAAAAGTATGTAGTACTCACGGTAGACCAAGCATTGTATTGCAAATTACTGGAGTTGAAATCTGCGATACCGGAGTTCAAGGAAGTTCTCATCCCTCGCCTTGGTGGTCTTCATATCTCCTTGAACTTTCTCAAAGCTATTGGCCAGCACATGCAGTCGTCGGGGTTAGCAGATATCTGGCCCGAGAGTGGAATTATGGGACCGTCCACCACAGAACACTGTATGGCAGGCAAGTCATATTCTAGAGGAATGCGAGCTCACAAACTAACATTGCAGGCACTTTGGCAAGTGCTTCTACCACAACTTACAAGCTACCTTGAGGAGCATGACGAGCAGCTGAAAAATGAACTGGACAATGCGTCAGATTCGATTGATGATCTTACCGCAATCATTGGATTTTGTCCTCTGGCGGGGTGCCAGCAGCTTGTATTTGCTTGGTATCAACTTAGTTTGAATTATCCATGCTGAAAGTGTTTTCAAAAGACCAAATACCTACTCTGCTAACATAGTTTTAACCTAAAGCATGAAATAACAAAATTTGACATCAAATATGTGCGATTTTGGCGGCCATTTTGAATTGCGATTTTGAGCCACTATAAAGCATTTGCCAGCTTGGCAACAACCGGATTCGGATTCAGCATACCCAAATTATGTTAAAAACACTTGTTACCAACTTTTAACAAGAAATGCCTCAAGGAGTTACAAATGCTGACTTTTCCTCCTGTCTACAATATCAGTTTGAATGTCTCTTTCAATATGTCGCCAGCCATAATATCGATTAGACGGATTAAATGAAAAAAGGCCATGTGTAAGCTTCTCGGTACATTTTGGGGTAAAAGTTGTGAAGTTAAAGTAAAAGAGCTGCATGTATATACATGATGTATAAATGCTTGTTCAAATATTTGTCCAAAAATGGCAATTTGGTGGCCATTTTGTTTATGCTAATAAGGTCAAAAACTCAGAATTCGGCTTGGGAACCGGATCAATCGAATTCAGCATACCATAATTATGTTCAAAAGTAAGGTTCCCAACTTTTACCCAAAAATGCACCTGACATTCACATTTCTCAGAAATCCGTCTAGTCTAGATGTCATCATTATCCTGTTTTTGTTCCCCATTGGGAGTACTTGACAACGTGCCAAGTTTCAAATTTTTCCATTTAGCGGTTTCCCAGAAATATATATTTTAATTATTTGTGTTTAATCCAAGATGGCTGCCAGCCCACCCATCGCCCCCTACTCCCTAACTTCCCCTCTCCACTTGTCTTCTCAATCTATCTCCCTTCTTTTTCTTCATCTTTTGTTGTCCTCTCCACCAACACGTCCATCACTGGTCCACAAGTTAGCACAGTAACAATTTTTATGTAACATAACCTTTGACCTCTTGACCCCCAAAATCTAGAGAGTTTATATTTGCATTAAATATAGTTGTATCAAGTCTGGTGAAATCCCATCACTTGTTCACAAGTTAGCTTGGTCACAGAATTTTTACTTAACGGGACCTCTGACCCTAAAATCGAATCGGTTAATCTTTACGTCATTCTACATACGTGTAACAAGTTTAACTTGGATCCCTCCAGCCGTTCTAAAGTTATCGCGGTAATGAAAACTCATTACGGACGGACAACACAAAAACATAATGCCTTTGACGACTTCGCCGGCGAAGGCATAAAAACGGATATCCGAGAATAAAAAACGCAAGAAGATTAAATAGCTTCTCATCCTTTTAATTACTTTAAATTTATTTTTAAACTGCACTTGGAAAAAATAACAAATTCGTTAAACAAAACTGTAGCAATGTGCGAACATTTTAAACCATTTTAAACGCAAAAGCCAGATACAGCCCAAATTATGTCTTCACCACTGCATTACAAAAACGAAAAAAAAAAAAAAGCGAATTGCTGCACTCATCTTTTGCAGAACAAACTGCAAGATCCACCCAAAAACAAACAGATCAATTTGTGAATAAATAGCAATGTGTATGACTGCCGATTTTCTCTTATCTTACAGCTCTGCTCATTTCAGCAACACAAAAAGTAAATTCATGACATGTTGCAACACGAAGGACAAAAAAACAAACAAAAAAAAAAACCAGCGGCAGCCAGCCAGACATTAGTTCCACTGCCTGGTTGCCATTTACAGATCTGCCACACACTCGGATCTCCACATCCCCTGCAGATGTTCACACAAACCTCACGGCATGTAGGTCATATACATTTTAAACCTACATCTCCACGAATAACATTTATGTACACTTCTTCAGTCGTTGGGTTTCAGAAGAAAAAGAATACAGGCAAGCCAAAGTGTCGGCCCCACAACAAGATAGTTCTGTTGAAGGGACATGAAGAGACGCAAAGCAAGAAATTCCTGAAAATACAAACATCACTTCTGCTCTTCTCTCCACTCTTACCAACAACAGCTTTTGGCAGAAGAGGAAGTCACGCACAAAATGAGCACAAAGAGGCGATTTACATGCAGAGGGCAGCTGTCTCTGTTAAATCCCTTTCTTTGCCCTTTTAATGTGAAGCACAGAGCAGATTCCGTCCCAACACAACCGACAGCCGTCAAAGGAAGAAGACAGGAGCCTGGCATTTGTCCTGCAGCAGAACTGTGTACAACAGCACTGTGTACAACAGCACGTGTAGACGCTTCATCCCATTGTTCACCATCCTTTCGCCAGGGAAGGGGTGCATACAGGATGTGGGGATATGATGCAAAGGCAGCGTATTGGCATCTAAGCCAGGCCAAAGCCCTCTGAACACTCCTGAATTGCAAGCAGCAGCATACGTCTCAACTTGTCATGTGTCTCATATGCAGGCAAGTCCAGCTGGTTAAAACTGCAAAAGAGAGAGAGAGAGAGAAAAAAATAACTCAAAAGATTGCAATTTTTACTGAGAGATGTTGGCACTTTACTGCACAAGTACAAGAAAATTCTGCGCCTCACACCATGACAGACCATCTCCTCCAGATCAGCTACCATCGTCCTACGCCAAGTTGTTTTTGGCCTGCCTGGTTTCCTCCTTCCTGGCAGTGTCCATCCCAAAGCAACATTGGGGATTCAGTCAGGGGACATTCTAAGCACGTGGCCGAGCCATTGGAGGCGGCGACACTTAATTTCAAGGGCAATGCTGTGGCAACAGGTTTTTTCATGTAAGTCTTTGTTGGATATCTTATGAGGCCAGAAGATGCGGCAGATTTTCCTAAGTCATCCATTGTGGAAAGATTCCACCGTGGTCATATCTGACTTAATTACCCGCAAGCATTCAGAGCAATACAGAATTATTATTTTTTTGTATACAAGATCAAGGCTCATGAAAGAGCTAACATTAATCACACAAAAAGTCAAACCTACACAAACAAACACATAAAACACAAAATATGGGGAGCGGTAGATGGGGAGAGAGGGTGAAGGACACAAAGACTTGACATTGCTGTTATAAAGTTTTATCTTTGTTTTCAAGATACAAGATAAATTTTACTAGATTTTGTTTTTGCAGAAGGGAGAAGCGTGTGAGTGTTGCTTGCTGTGTGAGTGTTGCTTGCTGTGTGAGTGTTGCTTGAGTATATCACTTCGGTTGCTTGCTTGTATCAACAGGGAATAATAGGAACTCAACACCTCTGTCTCATCCTCGGATATTTCTCACATTTCCTGTATTTCCGGGAGTCCGATTTGTATCCAGGAACAATAGTTAACAATTTACAAATTGCCACTTTCATTTATATGCTGAAAATTACGGTAAAAAAGACCAATTCGCTTACAGATTTCACACTAGCAACAGCAGGTTAAAAGTAGAACACTGCAGATTTGGTCACCACAACTCCAGAAGGATATAGATGTCATGGGGTGGGTTCAGCACAGGGCTACTAGATTGATTCTGGGGCGAACTAGACTCAGCTACGAGGAACGGCTGAAGGCGACAAAGCTTTATACATTAGAAAGGAGGCAGTTACGAGGAGATTTGATAGAGATGTTAAAGATAATGAAGGGTACAGACAAAATAAGGACTATAGCCAAATAAGGATTTTGGACTATAGCCAAAAGCTTGCTTGTGCATTATATCTAAGATACTGGTTTTACAATTATTTCAAATTACACCACTGATGTTTCGTTGCAAACCTTTGCCACACGGTTGCTATCATTGTGTAAACACGTTTGCCAACTAGGACGGCACTCTTTGACATTGCGACGTCGACCAATATGCCTACGCCCACATGATATCATCATAATACTTGTACCAAGTTTGATTGAAATCCCTTCAGCTGTTCTCAAGTATCACATTTTTACCTGACAGACTCTGACCTTTGACATATTGATGCCAAAATTAAATCAGTTCGTCTTTGCATCATCATAAATACTGATATCAAGTTTAACTTGGATCCCTTCAACCATTCTTATGTTATCCCGGTAATGAAAACCTATCACAGATGGACAACCTGAAAACAATGCATTTGGCAACTTCATTATTGGAGGCATAAAAAGTAGCAGGTATTTAGTAAATATGGTTTGGCTTTTAAGTGGTTATACCAGGTGTGCGCTGAAGGAAGTCGATCCGTAGAGCGGTCATCCCGATGGATCTGAAACTTTTGGATTCCGTTCATGCCTTCGAGAGCAGCGAAGCCCTGTAATGGAACCTTTGATGTGCCAGTGACAAACTGCAAAAACTTGGCTCTTTCGGCCTGATCAAAGGAACGCAGTGCACGCCAAAACCACTGGATCTAACAAAAAAACAAAAAACAGAATGCAAGTTCTCATTAGTATACACTCATTTGTCAGTTGAAGTCTGTGAACTCGTGTAACCAAATCAACACAAAATATGACCTTAAAAACAAAACAGATGCACAAATGGTAATAACTAGAAGAGATTTTAGCACACACACCGCTTTATCAAAGAACAACCCTTTCAAACCCCTGATAACCATACCTGGTTCTCAACTACTTCATATTACTCATTGGTTCCATCAAACATTGAGTTGCAGCTGTTCAACCCACAATGAAATTGTCTTTTGCACAGTCCAGGGACAGAAGTTTGCTTTGTAAGGGCCACAAAACATCAATGAAAGCAGCTCAAATCTTTCGCAAATTTGAAATTGAACCTAAACAAGCTAGGCCATGATGGATTGTGTGCAGACATTCCAGACACTCTTGAGACGCACATCAACTACCAACCAAATGATACATTACAAAAAAACATTGATTTTTAAGCAGTTTAGTCTTTCTTCATCAATCAAACTTTGAAACACTTCAACATGCAAGCAGTCTCTTTCAATCATGATATTGTCATTACTTTGATACAATCCCAAGGTCACTGTTCGACAATTGCCGACTACAACTTACAGTCACGTGAAAAAGTAAGTACACCCTATGTAAAGTTTTGACTTTTTCAACATATTTCAACATAAAGCTATTTGATCTTCATTTCAACAATATTGATAGATAAAGGTGATATAATATAACAAATATCATGAAACATTTACATTTTGTAGTCCATTGTATAATTTAATTAAACATAAATGCAAATTTCGCATGTGGAAAAAGTAAGTACACCCCTACATTTATCACTACTTCAAATACCTAAAATTAGAATCAGGTGCACCAGCTCAGGTGCAAATGATTAGAACATCGTTAGAGAAGATCTTGGAGGAACCTGTCTTATTTAAACCTCAGACATTTAGTTTGGTTTGCTCTTTGTTGTTGGTGTGTGGCATCATCATGCCTAGATCAAAAGAGCTCTCTGAGGCCTTCAGAAAGAAGGTTATAGATGCCTACGAGTCTGGGAAGGGATTTAAAAAGATCTCCAAACAATTTGAAATCAATCATTCGACTGTCCAGAAGATCATCTACAAGTGGAGAAGATTCCAAACAACTGCCAACTTGTTCAGGCCAGGCCACCCCAGCAAGTTCAGCCCGAGAACAGACCAGACCGCAAGATGCTGAAAGAGGTCTCTAAGAACCCCAGAATATCATCACGGGACCTACAGGTAGCTCTTGCCACTGTTGATGTCAAAGTGCACGAGTCTACCATTAGAAAGAGGCTGCACAAATTTGATCTACATGAGAGGTGTGCCAGGAGGAAACCTTTGCTGTCCAGAAAGAACATCAGGGCAAGACTAAAGTTTGCCAATGAACACCTAGGCAAAGACCAGCACTTCTGGAACAATGTGCTCTGGACAGATGAGTCAAAGGTAGGGCTATTTGGCCACAGTACCAGAAGACAGCATTTGACCACAAGAACCTGATACCAACTGTAAAGCATGGTGGTGGAAATATTATGGTTTGGGGCAGCTTTGCTGCATCAGGGCCTGGGCATCTCACCATCATATAATCCACTATAAATTCTATGTTGTACCAGAGGGTGGGTGCTTGAGGATAATGTGAGGCCATCTGTCAGAAAGTTGAAGCTCAACCGAAGGTGGACCTTGCAACATGACAATGACCCGAAACATACCCGTAAATCCACCAAGGAATGGCTGAAAAGAAAGAAATGGAGGGTTCTGGAATTGCCAAGTCAAAGCCCGGATCTAAATCCCATCGAGATATTGTGGGGGGATTTGAAACGAGCTGTGCATGCAAGAAACCCCTCAAACATCGCACAGCTGAAAGAATTCTGCAAGGAGGAGTGGGCAAAAATTTCTCCCAGTCGATGTCAGAGACTGGTAGACAGTTATAAGAAATGCCTACTTGAGGTTGTTTCTGCCAAAGGGGGCAATACCACCTATTAGAGCCAAGGGTGTACTTACGTTTTCCACATGCGAAATTTGCATTTATGTTTATTTAAATTATACAATGGACTACAAAATGTAAATGTTTCATGATATTTGTTATATTATATCACCTTTATCTATCAATATTGTTGAAATGAAGATCAAATAGCTGTATGTTGAAATATATTGAAAAAGTCAAAACTTTACATGGGGTGTACTTACTTTTTCACGTGACTATGTTTATATATTTGGAGTTGATGTTGAGGCAATGTTAAGCTTGTATAGCAGCATTTGTGTCCACACTGTAGAAATATACTTCGGATCTTCATAATAAATGATTGGCAAAAGGGCAAACTACATTCTGTCGACCTTTTCAAATGCTGATTTATCATCTAAAAGGGATCCAAAGTTGGGTAAATCTCCAAAACCTTTTGCTCCCACAAGTTGTTTGTTGTCCAGTTCAATCAATTGTTGATTAATTGATACGTTTGTAAGCAATTTGGAGCATTTTAAGCACAGGAGTCTGGGATTCTACAGGTACATCTCCACTCCATTTTTGTGGATTAGTACCAGCTTTCTCCAGCTTCAGATTTTCTTTTCAGATACTTTGTAAATAGTTTGCCAATTTAATGTGGAACATTCAACCAGCATATTTGCATATCTATCTATAATTCCAGCAATCTCTGTGTGTATGTCTGTGTGTCTGTGTGTCTGTGTGTCTGTGTGTCTGTGTGTTTGTCTGTGACCGCTGTTTCTCGACAACCACGGGTCCGATATACTTGAAACTTGCCAGGTATATTGCTGGGGACCCGAGGATGTGCCTTTTCAAGGTTTGTAATTAATCGGACAAGTACCTACCGAGCTATGTCCAAAAAACGCTTCAACCAATCAGAGAGCAGCGAGCTATCACGTGTGCCGAACCGTTAATGCAATGCAAGCGTTAATGCGTTAATGCAAGGCTTTTCTTTTTTTCCCTCTTCTCTTTCTACTTTTCCTTGCGATTAAATTGCAAACAGCCAAAATACGTTGGCGCTAATTGAATAATTGGCCATTAACACTAAAATAATCGTAACTGCGATATGCCAACTTCCGGACAGTGCAGCCTTCCCTGTTGTTGTTGTTTGCAGCAGCTGTTTGCAGCAAGGCAAGGCTTTTCTTTTTTTCCCTCTTCTCTTTCTACTTTGCCTTGCGATTAAATTGCAAACAGCCAAAATACGTTGGCGCTAATTGAATAATTGGGCATTATGTTTTACAACTAATAAAAACGAATTTGCGATTCATTCGCTTTCCTGCGCGTTTGTGTACGCGATGGCGATTTCTTTACCAAACTCCGGAAGCCGTTCGCTTTGGACCGAACCATTGCATGTAAATAGAGGGGGGGGATTGTCACCACTCGCAAGCCGTTCGCTTTGGACCAAACCATTTCATGTAAATAGGGGGGGGGATATAATTTTAGATATATATATAGTACGGGCATGCCCTAGTATGAGTAATAACAATATAATCTGCTAAAAGTGCATTTGTGCAAACAACGTCAAGGCTCATGGAAAAGCCTGAACAAAGAACAGGGGGAAAAAACACACCACCAACAACAGGGTAGAGGAACATTTGTAGGAAGAATAGGTAGGGGGACGAATGATAGCATGGCGATAGAGAAGAGGACTTGGAGTAAACAAACTGGATGCAAGCTCAAACACAGCAAGAAGAGGGCTAAGGAGGAAACGAAAAAAAAGATGGATGAGCAATGGAACAAAAAAAAAAAAAAAAAGGGGTGAGTGGAGGAAAAAACAACAATAACCGGTAAAGTAATGGGTGGGCTTGGGGAAGATTCATGAGGGTAAAAATATATCTAGTATAGATGGAAGGGGGATGGATGACCTGAGGTGGTGAACAACTAGCTCAAAGCCGTGGAGGGGAGAATGGGATTGCACAGACCAAGAAAGTTGGTTCCACAACCACAGAGAGAAGAGGAAAAAATAAATGGGTCAAGATGAGCAGTGAGCCTGGGTTTTTGGAATTTCACTGGAAGTGGGTTTCTGACAGACTACGTGCACCCTGCAGAAACCAGGGGAGGGTCAGAGAATGCAAGACCAGAGAGGAGGTGGGAAGAGACAACAGGAATACCAGCAGTCTGATGCAGGAGGAACAGGGCCAGAGATTCAGCTTCATCACAGGCCTTTCCCTTTTTCATGCAAGATTGCTTGTTTTTTTGCATTACAAATACCAGTAAAATTGGGAGTTATTTGACACTAGATGATGCAATCTGTTTTGATAATGGCTGCATTCACTTTTTGGGCAAAATCTCAGTCTTGTCAACTCCACTTGGAGGTTTCCACAGTTCTGTTCTTTATATATTCTAAAATTACTTTCATGTTGGTTTCTTTAATCTCTTTCTGAAAAAGTGTATGCAATTCATTCTTCTTTATTTTAAACTCCAAATCATTCCAAATTAAAAGGGCACTGTGAGAAACGGTTTTGCATCGTCACATCTGTTGTGAGAGGAAGAGAAGGAGAAGGAGAAGGATGAAAGAAAGCGAAGGAAGCTGGAAGAAAGTGAAGGAGGCTGAAAGAAAGCAAAGGACGCTGAAAGAAAGCAAAGGAGGATGAAAGAAAGCAAAGGAGGATGAAAGAAAGCAAAGGCAGATGAAAGAAAGCAAAGGAGGATGAAAGAAAGCAAAGGCAGATGAAAGAAAGCAAAGGAGGATGAAAGAAAGCAAAGGAGGATGAAAAAAAGCAAAGGAGGATGAAAGAAAGCAAAGGAGGATGAAAGAAAGCAAAGGAGGATGAAAGAAAGCAAAGGATGCTGGAAGAAAGCAAAGGAGGATTAAAGAAAGCAAAGGCAGATGAAAGAAAGCAAAGGAGGGTGAAAGAAAGCAAAGGATGCTGGAAGAAAGCAAAGGAGGATGAAAGAAAGCAAAGGAGGATGAAAGAAAGCAAAGGAGGATGAAAGAAAGCAAAGGAGGATGAAAGAAAGCAAAGGAGGATGAAAGAAAGCAAAGGAGGATGAAAGAAAGCAAAGGAGGATGAAAGAAAGCAAAGGAGGATGAAAGAAAGCAAAGGAGGATGAAAGAAAGCAAAGGAGAATGAAAGAAAGCAAAGGAGGATGAAAGAAAGCAAAGGAGGATGAAAGAAAGCAAAGGATGCTGGAAGAAAGCAAAGGAGGATGAAAGAAAGCAAAGGTGGATGAAAGAAAGCAAAGGAGGATGAAAGAAAGCAAAGGAGGATGAAAGAAAGCAAAGGAGGATGAAAGAAAGCAAAGGAGGATGAAAGAAAGCAAAAGAGGATGAAAGAAAGCAAAGGAGGGTGAAAGAAGGCAAATGAGGATGAAAGACAGCAAAAGAGACTGAACAAAAGCAAAGGAGGATGAAAGAAAGCAAAGGAGGATGAATGAAAGCAAAGGAGGATGAAAAAAAGCAAAGGAGGAGGAAAGAAAGCAAAGGATGATGAGAGAAAGCAAATCAAGTGAGATAGGAGGTCGAGGGCAAGGACATGTAATGAGCGACCTTATTTAAGGGCTGAAAGGAAGTGAGATTGGACAAAGGCAGAAAACGATGCATAAGAAAGAAAAACAAGGGACAAAATAACTGAGGTGGGAGGTGTGGGGGAAGGTGAAAAGCTCAACTTTAGAGGGGATGCAAAGAGTGCACAAATGTAAAACCATGGTGAATCAATTGTCTTAACCCAATGCTCTCTCAGCCGAGCAAATTTCAACTGTGCCCACCACACCTGCAATGAGTTGGGCTGGTACTTGTGGTACTCTGTGTTTGCTTTAAGGTCATCAATGTCGATAATGGGCAAGCCAGAAATAAGGAGCTCTAACTCCTGCTCTGTAAAGATGGAGATGAGACGTTTGGGGATTATCTCATAGAATCCCTCAAGAAACGCAGCCAGTTGCTTCCTGATAGCTCCTGCATTACAAAATAAGAGACAAAGCATTTAGGGAATCAGTCACAAGCAGCAGCACATAGACTATAAATATATGAAACCAAGTTAAGTGTTAAAAATAAAATTATAATAAAAAAAATCAAGCAGGAAACCAAAATGGTTTTGGTTTTCAAGCATAAACTGCCCAAAATTACTCAATGTTCACACCGACCTGTCATTTTCATCTGGCAGACGAGATGAACGTACTCTCGTTTGTTGTCTTCCGTCACAGTCACATTACGTCCATTAGTCTTGAGATCCCGCACCTCACACACACCAAACTCCTCCACCTGAAAAAAGAAAAAAAAGGAAGCAATGACAGTAAAATTCTCATCAGCAAAATCCTTCAACTAGTCACACCAAACATTATATACCCTCCGCCAATTTTTTTTTTTTTTTTTAATCAGTGCTGGGGATTGGGGAATAAATGATCCACCACGCAGTAACCTGGGTTGCCCCGTGATTTCAAAGGATTTTCCTATCATGCGAACCTGGGTTACACTCCCCCTAAAATAGATGAATTAATTATGTAAAATGATTAAAAATCACGGGGCAACCCGGGTTACCGCGTGGTGTCTCAAATAACAAGGACAGTACTGTACAAGATGTTGAAATAGAACAAAGCATTATATTAAATAGCTAGTACATAAAACAAATCAATTAGAAGACCTCAAAATGGCTGCCTGGACTTGCAATTCCAATTTCAGCAGATTAGTGTGGCCACAAAGGTAGAAAAGGATTTGGGACGCGGGTGTATATACAAGCAAACCCTAATCCGTGCCTCAGTGCTGAAAGGTAGGTCATAACCAAGCGTAGAGACGTCATTCTCAAGGAGATAAACAAGGCCTTGGTAGAAGGGATAGTCTTCACTCTCCATGTCTGTGTACCTGTGTGCAAGCATGGTAGGTTTGTAAAGTTAAAAGCGATTCTGAACCCTACACATATCAAACAGGCTGAATCAAATGCACACAGTCAAATCAAAATGGGGAATGAACCCACCGAACAGGTTTGCCAAGGATGTGCTTGTAGAAGGAACGAGTGAAGTAGCACTCAAGAAGGCGGTTGTCATATACAGCTTTTGCCACAATGCGCCCTACAAACTTGAAGTAGCTCAGATGGTTTGAGTTAAAGTGTGATGATGGGTTGATGGTGTAGGTAACCCGGTCACCGGGTGAAGTGCGGAACAAGGCATACATGGGATTGAACATCTCGCGTGAAATTATAGTGTACCACTCACGCAGCAACCCACCAGCATCCTGCCCCTCCTCACCTTCAAACACAATATAGCTGTACACAGAAATGGAACACAAATGAATCACCCAAACATAACAACTGCACAATACAATGATATCCAAAAGTCAACATCAAACCCTTTAACCCTCTATTCCAAATGATGGTACTAACAGGCGGTTCTTTAACTCCTCAGGAGTTCGGCGATGAAGCTCACGGTACGAATCTTCAAATACGTGGTCTCTTCGAACATGTACTGCAAGATCTTCCCGCCGGATACCTTCATCCATTCGCTCTAGCTCTTGGCGGAAGTATCTGTGCCAATAAACCCACCCCCAAAAAAGTCTGAGTTGGCCTGTTTGATGTTCTCAACTCAAGTCAAATAACACTGTGGTCCAGACTTGAATCTCATATACTGTTGATTTGTACCTTACAACGACACTAGTTGGTCCTTCAAAGACACACAAGGAAAAGTACGTGGGTATTAACAGCATATCGTTGTAGTGACAACAACAACAACAACAACAACAACAACAACAAAAAAATTGTGGTCAAGGAGTCTTCAAAATAATCTGATTTTAACACTTAAAAAATACAACGATACAATGGTTCATAATCGATGAATAAAATGTCAATTAAAAGTATTATTCCATACAAGTATTTAAAAACAACAAAATAATTGTTAACATTTTTGGTAATAAGAGATTAAGAGGAGGAAAAGCCAGTGAGTAGCAGAGGTTTCAGTTTCCATTCCTACCATTCAGTTTCTATTCCTACCAAACCTACCATTCAGAAAAGCCAGTTTCCATTCACCCTCCAGAAATATGACAAAATATATTGTTGTGGTTTTGGAATAAAGGATAATTCCCCCTCGTAGGTAGACGCACCACAACATGAAGCCTCGCGATAGTTCAGTTATTTCTAGGTGAATGTAAGCGTAGTCCTTTCCTGTGTTAGTTTTGCGTTGAGCAGGCCTGTGAGTAGGGCGGTTCTTTTGGCGATAGCATGCCACGTGGCAGGCCTGAACAGGTCTGGCGAGGCCGAAGGGAGGCGCTGCAGGAGGGAGTGGTCGGTCAGCACGAGCCGCCAATCAGGGCTCGAGGGGAGTGGCTAACTACGACGACGATGAGAGGTGGGGTTTTGGAACATTCGAGTATGGCCGGGGCGGAGCCATATAACCCTGCTCCGAGCCCCCCCACCTCAGGTCAGTCAGAGTCGTGTGCACGTCAGTCAGTTCCAGGTGAGACAAGAGATCAGTTCCCTGTGAGACGAGAGTGGAGTTAATAATAATAATAATAATGCATTTATTTTATATAGCGCTTTTCAGGAAGCCCAAAGACGCTTTGACAGAGTGCAAAACATAACGCATAGCAAAACATAAAGACAATTGCAAAAAAAAGAAGAATCAATAGGGAAATATTCAAAGCACAAAGGAGGGAGAAGGAGAGGAGATAGTCAGGGGTTAGATGCTGTGGGTTAAATGTTGAATGCAGTGTTGAACAGGTGGGTCTTGAGTGATGTTTTGAATGTGGTGAGTGAGGAGGAGTCTCTGATGGTGTGAGGTAGCGAGTTCCAGAGGGTGGGAGCAGCGATGGAGAAGGCCCTGTCCCCCCAGGATCTAAATTTGGTCCGGATGGGGGGGGTCAGGAGGTTGGTACCAGCAGAGCGGAGGTTGCGGGTGGGAGTGTGTCTGGAGAGGAGGTCAGCCAGGTAGGATGGGGCCAGGTTATGGAGGGCTTTGTAGGTCAAGAGGAGGATTTTGTACTGGATTCTCTGGGAGATGGGGAGCCAGTGAAGCTTGTAAAGGACGGGGGTGATGTGGTCACGGGTCCGGGAATGGGTGAGTAGACGGGCAGCGGAGTTCTGAATGTATTGGAGTTTATTGGTGATTGTTGAGGGTGAACCATAAAGGAGGCTATTGCAGTAGTCCAGACGGGAAGTGATGAAGGCGTGGATGAGGGTTTCTGCAGCCACAGAGGAGAGGGATGGACGGAGACGGGCGATGTTTTTCAGGTGGAAGAAGGCTGTCTTTGTGATCTGTTTAGTGTATTTGTCGAAGGAGAGGGTTTGGTCAAAGATGATGCCAAGATTCCGGATGTGAGGGGAGGTGGACACTGGGAAACCGTCGATGTTGAGGGCAAAGTTATGGGTGGACTTGGTGAGCGTTTTTGGGCCAATGATGATTATTTCAGATTTATCACAGTTAAGTTTGAGGAAGTTGATTTGAAGCCAGGATTTTATTTCAGTGATGCAGTTTGTCAGGATAGAGTGGGTGGCGGTGGAGATGGACTTGGTGGAGATGAAAAGCTGGATGTCATCGGCGAAGCAGTGGAATTGGAGACCATGACGGCGGATTAAGTGACCGAGGGGGGACAGGTAAAGGATAAAGAGGAGGGGGCCAAGAACTGAACCTTGGGGGACACCTTGGGGGAGGGGAGCAGTGGGGGATTTGCAGTTATTGATGGAGATGAACTGACGTCTGTCAGAGAGGTATGATTTAATCCAAGAGAGGGCAGTGCCGGTAATGTTAAAGGTGGTTTCAAGTCGGGTGAGGAGGATGGTGTGATCGATGGTGTCAAAGGCAGCGCTGAGGTCGAGGAGGATGAGAATGTTGAGGTTGCCAGCATCAGAGGAGAGGAGAAGGTCGTTGGTGATTTTGAGGAGAGCAGTTTCAGTACTGTGGTTGGACCGGAATCCGGATTGGAATGTTTCATACAGGTTATTGGCAGAGAGGTGATGCTTGAGTTGAGTGGCTACAGCGCGTTCCAAAACCTTTGACAGAAAGGGTAGGTTGGAGATGGGTCTGAAGTTATTTAGGGTGTCAGGGTTTAGTCCAGGTTTTTTCAGAATGGGGGTAACAGCAGCAATTTTGAGGGATGGTGGGACGATGCCTGTAGACAGGGAGGAGTTTATTGTTGCAATGATAAGTGGAGAAAGAGCAGGAAGGGAGGCCTTGACAAAGCTGGAGGGGATGGGGTCAAGAGTGCAGGTGGCAGTTTTCATTCCGATGAGGAGTTCAGAGAGGTCAGTAGGGGAGACTGGGGAGAATTGAGACAGGGGATGGCAGGATAAGGGGGGGCAGGTGGTTTGAGGGGGAGCGGGTGCGGCGGTGGTCAAGCTGTTGTAGATGTTTTCAATTTTGCGTTGGAAGAATGAAAGGAAGGAGATGCAGTTGTCTATTGTGAATGACTGGGTGGTGGTGTTCAGGGGGCTGAGGAGTTTGTTTATTGTAGAGAAGAGTGCTTTTGGGTTTCCGGAGCCAGAGTGGATAATTTGAGAGTAGTAGGCGGAGCGGGCGCGGGAGAGGGCATCTTTATAGTGTTGTATGTGGTCCTTGTAGGCCTGGGAGTGAACTGTGAGACCTGTTTTATTGCGGAGTCTTTCAAGTTGGCGAGCACGAGTTTTCATTAGGCGGAGCTCAGGGGTAAACCAGGGAGCAGAATGGGTGAAAGAAACTGTTTTGGTTTTTATAGGCGCAATTTGGTCAAGGCAGGAAGAGAGAGTGTGGTTGTAGTAGTCAGTGAGGTCAGAAGGGGTGTGGAGGTCAACGAAGGGAGAAGTGGACATTTTTTCAGAGAGGGTCGATGAGAATGAGGCAGGTGAAAAAGCGTTTAGCTTACGGAAGTTGATAGTGCGATAATGCCTTGGTGCTGGGGTGGGGATGTTGATGGTCAGAGTGATGGCTAGGTGGTCAGAGAGAGTGAGGTCGGAGCCAGAGAGATGGTGCAAAATTAGTCCAGTAGAGCAGACAAGGTCCAAAATGTGACCACGGTTATGGGTAGGAAAGTTGACATGTTGAGTGAGGTTAAAGCAGGTGAGTAAATCAGTGAAGTCAGTGGTTAGCGTGGAGTCAGTGGAGTCCATGTGGATATTGAAATCACCAAGGAGGAGGATTGAGGGGGAGAGGGAACATAGATGGGTCAGAAAGTAGGAGAAGTCAGACAGGAATGATGGGTGTGGTTTGGGAGGGCGGTAGACAACAGCCATGACTGACTGTGTGTGACCAGAGAGTTTAAAAGCCAGGTGTTCAAATGATGGAGCAGATGAGATGGAGATGAGGTTGGTCTTGATGTCTTGTCGGTGAATAACGGCAATTCCACCACCTCGGCCCTCCGAGCGTGGTTTATTGATGTAAGAATATCCATTGGGTGTGGTGAGGTTGAGCGTGTAGTAGTCCAGTGGTTGTTGCCAGGTCTCAGTGAGACAGAGAAAGTCCAGTTTATTTTCCAGGATGTAGTCGTTCAGGATGAGGCATTTGTTGTTGAGGGACCGGGTATTGAACAGGGTGAGCTTGATGTTGTTTTGTACGGCGGGTATGAATCCAGGTGATTTGGCCAGGGTTCGCAGACAGGAGGTGCGATTTTGTGCGTTGTTGTGACCAGGTGTGTTGGGACGATGAGTGGGAGTGCGCTGAGCCGACCAGAGGATGGGGATGGAGTGACCTGATTGTAAATAAACAAACTTACGACCGGAGCCACGGTGAATGTACCTGGGTCGACGCAGGAGTCCATTCGATCTGATTGCAGAGATGCATGATGGGGTGGAGCGGGTTTTAAGCAGGAGAAGCCTTGCGGCAGAGTACCGCAGAGCCATGCCAGCAGGAGCGAAGGCAAAGCGAGCACGCGGCCAAGGGTGAGGAGGCGAAACAATCGACACAACCAACGGGAGTGGGCCCGAGGAAACAGCGATGGAGCCGAGCAGGTGAAGCCCGGAGCAGCAGAGCAGAGCCGGGACCGCGCAGAGGAAGACTCAATGGCCATAAATCCGCCACGACCACCAGGAAAGCAAGACACGGACAATGGTCCAGTCAGAGAAGCGGCGAGCAAACGACGCCAGCGTCCTCTCACGACCGGACCGGAAAACGGAAGTGAGTTGAGAACGTGCCGCAGACCGAGTGCATTGAATTGCCGGTGATCGAGATTGTACACGAACTTTCCCCGAGCCCTGTGCCCTGCGCTGTATTAATCGCGCGCTCGAGAGGACGACCCGTGCCGGGCCACAGACGCGCGATCTCCTCCTGCCTGCCTTCGCCTGTATACGTGCCGTGAACATCAGAGAGCCACGCCTGGCGAGCTGCCCCGGAGCAACCGACGGCAAAGCGCATTTGGCACGCGAACTTCTTCTCTTCTTCTCCCCGTGTGCGTGAGTGGGCCCTGTGTCTGGGACCCAGTTTCGATCAATTAAGCTTCTGCTCTGTGTCCACTTTCCTTCATCCTGATCATTGTAAATAATAATAAACTGTGTTATTCCTTTGATTTGACCGTTCTCGTCCATCAATGTCTTCCATCAATTGGCTTCGCATGGTACGAATAGAACCGCTCGAATCGAGTTCCATAAAAGTAACGGCACGAGTCACATGGTACGCATACCACTCGGCGTACTCGATTAAGCGTGGCTTGTGTGCGGTTCGGTCCCCGCTTTCGTGGCAGCGTGGGTTAAAGGTACGTGCGACGTTGACCCGATACCCTTTTTCACGTTTGCTCCGGAAGTGGCGATTCGGCCTCATGGACCCGAAGACCCAGGGGGAGAAAAGGGGTTTAATCCCCCCTGTGTAACGGGAACGGGCTTCAGGAGATCCGCAACAATATTTACCCTCGCTACAGAAGAGGGTATTGCATTTGGGTCTGTTTGTTTGTCTGTCTGTCTGCACATAGCGTGCTAACAGAACACAAACACCATCTGGTGGCAGCGAAGATTACACGTTCTCTTTTTTTCAACTGAGTACACCTATACAAAGTATGTATGTCAAAGTACGTACAATTACAAGGAGAGTACGTCAAAGTACGTACAATTACAAGGAGAGTACGTCAAAGTACGTACAATTACAAGGAGTACGTCAAAGTACGTACTATTAAAACATACAAACGTCCTGGCGAGGGTCTGCAATCTCTGGTTGCTCTCTCCAGTTACCTCCACCACCTAAGGTGGACGGAGGTTATATTTCTACCCCTGTCTGTGAGCAGGATATCTCAGAATGTTAGACAGATTCAGACAGAATTTGGTCGACAGGTGACGAGGAAAAATTGATTATATCTTGGTGAAGATCTGGATTCGAGAATATTTAAGTGAGTCTTCACTGTTGAGAGAGAAAGAGAGATAGGGCCAAAAGCAGTATATAGATTATAGAATATCTCAAAAAGTTATGGATGGATTCAGACGAAATTTGGTGGGCAGGTTGGGTGTGTAACAAGGACAAATCGATTCGATTAACTAGGATGAATCGATTCCTCACAGCCTCCCCCCAAACATGATTAGCAGTAAATAGAATATGAAACGTAGCCTGTTCATTCACAAGGCCCATATCTAATCTTCCTACCAGTGTTAAGAGCACCCGTACCATATACGGTGTCTCCCTTTGGGTACTCTGCCTGAACGTTAGGAATGATAGCATTGCCTTTCCAATTGCAGACCTCCATTAAATAAATTCCCATGCCCACCATGTTCACACATGGTAATCCCACAAGGTTAAAAGTCCACTCACTGGCAGGGATGTTCAGTGGAACACGCCACCCATGGGCCTTGCCAGGCTCACATAATCAGTAGTTTTTGCAGTACGGGATAAAAGATATCAACTCTTAGGGTGAGTTGATCAAAGTTCTCCAAATATTTTGTTGTGCAGAGGCACACCCCTTTCTCACAGAAACTTTTCCCCAAGTATTTTCGGCTTTTTTTAGAAGCTGTGACCCATTTTAGGAAACAACATACGTTCCCTGCCCCGATGACAATTGTTTCTGGGGATTGTGGGCATGCACCAAGCATTCTGAGGTGGATTACAGCATTTTGAAAGTCACGTATTGCAGGGTGATGTAATTTGGCCTTTTAATATATTTTTATGTTGGAGGGGATACATACTAGTTGGGAAAGATAGTTTTGTACACCTACATCCTCACAAAGGTTAGAACAATCTCACTAACTCGGGATTCAGAGTGAAGCAAGTCATCCGGTTTTTACGTACGACATTAAACATGTTATAGTTTAGGGAAAAGGTAAGCTAGAAAAATGCGATTCATAATCTCCTCTCAACCAGGCAAGGTAAGGCATGTGCGTGGAGGCAGAGGATTTGCGATGGATTTGGCGGAGATCCATGTGCGGTTTGGCAACCCACCCCTTCCTCTTCGCGGCCCATGCTCTGAGAACAGGAGTTGCGGAAAGGCACTGGCAGCTATGCTAGTAGGCACGATGCCATTGACAACCTGCATTGCTTTGCACCACAGCATTTTGTTAATCCCTGGGACGGGGTAGGGTGGAGGTGGACCTAAATTGGAAGATCACTTGTTTGTTGAAACCGGTGGGATTCAGATTCTATCCGGAGAAGGGACTGCAATTCCCACTTGGCCGTAACTTCCATTAATTTGATAATGGTTGAAGCACGTTGCTTCGGTGTGGCGAGGCCGCATAAGCGAAGACCCTGTCAACGCGACAACATTGACATAATACAATTGATTTCAAAGCTGCATCTTATTAATCTTTGCTTTACCTCCTCTTTATGTCAAAATCCAGTACACGAATGTGGTCAACTAGCACAGCAAATGGGCCATCAGCGAGATGCATGGTTGCTTGCCGCAGGATCTGGTTCAATACTGTTCGGTGAGTTTCTGCAGTAGACACAGTTTTTTGGCTCAGCCACAACAAATAGCAAACGTGAAAATTTCAATCTTTGGCCATGCGTTCATTGAAGCAATTATGATATCCAACTTTTCGTTATTTAATGTGGAATAGTTAAACACAACCTTTATCCTAAAACTATCTGTCCTGCAAATGCAATGCAATGCAATTAAATGGAATTTGAAAATAAATTAAACTACTTTGATCCATAAACATTCAAGAAACCTTTTAATTCAACACAATCAGGTAATTAAACACCAAGTCGTCATAAAAAAAAAAAAAAATTCACCCACGTCCAAAGGAAGCGGTTCCGTTTGGCATTTTTAATATGAAACAAGCAAAGCCGAGAAACAAACGAAACACTATAATTAACCTTTTAACCCATTGAATTACCCTTTTGAACCCCTTAAAATTCAACACGGTGGGTTAGAAAGGTTGTTCTTCATTTTTCACGGACGGATTGAAGGAAGGACATAGCCAAGTATTAAAGCGGCTTCACCACTTAAAACAATAAGTGATGTGCAAGCACAGATCAGCCATAGACGCTGTCATCCAATGATGACAAGTACCTGAAAGGAGAATCAGATATTGTTGACACCTACCAGCAAATCGAAGAAACTTCTGTGTGTCAGGTGGAAGACTCGACGAGATATGCATGGTGGAGTTTTCACGGGCAAAGAAAGGGTCTGAAACTGATGGAGAGGCAGGAGTGACTGGTGCTGGAGAAAGCGGTGGGGCTTCATCACGAATGTGAGCTAGTTGGCTCTCTCGTGTGTCACGTACCGGTGGCTTGGTCTCCCGTTCCGTCGCATGAACAATGAAAAATGCCTCAACGGCAGGCTGCAGGACTGAGTGAAACAGATTATTAATTTTTTGCCAGGTGTTTATATTTGTATATTCAAGCTACAAACGTGGGCCAGTCTATACAGAGGTTGTGACTACCATGTTCCGTGTAGTCAACACAAAACTACATAAGCAACTTACACCAACTAATGCTGCTTAAAGTAAATACCATTTAACAAAACAAATATCTCAGCATATTTTAACAGGTCACACGAGTGGCAGCCAAGAACATGGACAATCTGTAGAATTCTATGAAAGATTTTTTTATTTCTTACCGCTCTTCGTAAAAATTGTGTTGTTAAATCTAATGCTCAACTGGATTTTAAGAGCGCTCCTGATGAAGCATGCACATCACATGTTATGAAAATACTGAATACTGTATAGCCAAACAGGAATTAGATAAAACACAAATTGTATGACTCGCTTTGGGGAAACTCCTGCCACTGAAGAAAAGAAGAAGTGCAATTATAAAGAGGGGTGTAGGGGAGGGTGGAATTCAAGCATTAATCATTATAAAAAGAGGAAATCAACAAGAGAATAAAGCACAAGGGAAAGAAAAGTACAAAAGGAAAACCATTGAATGTTGGTTGAATGAATGAATGAATGATCGTTTTAAGGACATTTTCCCCGCTAGAGCGGGGGTTAGCCTTGCGGGCCCCATGACAATCATGGTTCCCTGTTTGAGGCAATGTTTTTTTTATGGCCGGATGCCCTTCCTGATGCCAACCCTTGGTCACGCTCTTACGATGTGCAGGGATACGGTGTACCGATTCTAAATCGGGGTACACACCGTGATCATTCATCCCAGCAAGCTGGTACTCAATTTGCCGACCTCGGAAGGATGACAGGCTGAGTCAACCCCCCTGGCGTTAATTCAGTGATCGACCGGGATTCGAACCGAGGATCCTAGGATCCCAAGCCGGCACCCTAACCACTAAGCCAACACCAGGTTGAATGAAAATATTTCCAACCTGTTTTGAAATAGATATTTACAGACAATGAAGATGCAGATTGACATTTATACATACCTAGCACAGAATAGAACCCATCCAACTCCCCATTAAATCACCCCTTGCTCTTATCATACTATTTCCTAATCATACACAAGCCAGGGTGTGTGGCCATACCAAGCACTGCATGGTGGTCATGCGACTCAGCCAGCTCTTTGAGACAATCTCCAAGCATGTTCCAAAGCTCCTCCAGGTCTAGTTGTACACTCAGCCGTGGAAGTTGTGTTGCATGGTCGTCTTCCTCCTCCTCCTCTTCATCCTCTTCTTCCTCCTCTCCCTCAGCTGCCGTTTCTGCTGTTCCTGTTGTTCCAGCCGTATCTGCCTCAGTTTGATTAGCTCCTGGTTGAGAAAGCGACAATGCACATCGTTTGTACATATAGATTATATACAAGCTTCGCAGAATGCTATTTTTTATTTTTTCATAATTTCGACGGATAAAACCGAGGTCGATTTTTCAAGCATTTACTTAGATTTAGATACACCTCTGATATTAGATGTATTTAACCACTGGTAAAAAAACGCAACTACAGATGTAGGCTGTGGGCCGCTGTTGTATATTATTCAGGTTTGACTCACCAACAAGGCACCACTTGCTTGCAAACGGAAATGCATAGTTAAAATACCATAGAACACTAATCGACTAGTTGGCACTTTAAGGCTCACTCAAGGTTATGTTTATTTTGGCTCTAACATCGGTAAACTTCCAGTGTAGTCACAGATGTTTTGTGTGGGTTCCATGAAGCATTGAAAGAGGGCAGCAGATATAGGTCCACTTTTTAACCAATCAAATTTAGCACTCGGTGCTCTTGGTTGGAGGAACACCAATTGCAGACAAAATGGCTGCACCCATAGGGCCTGCATGGTGCGGTCTGTTTGATGCATTTTTACCCCCACAAAGATTACTTGAAGTACTCAATTTCACCGAGAAAAGTAGGCGAAAGATATTTGAATGTGCCAACGATACAAGTTGATGAGACATATGAATGTGCCAACAATACGAGTTGACAAAAGGTATATAAATGTGCCAAGGATTGGTCCAATCTCGAAGGAAATGAGAGAAGGCTTTCTGAAAAGCATCATGACTTGTGGATGATGCCGATCAATGACAGAGGGAAAGTGTGAAGATCACATTGTATCAGATAGTGTAAAGTACTTATCTTTCGCACTCTTCACTGTCAAGTAATATTGGCGAAAGTCAAGTCCAATGAATAAATATTCCTTGTACCCGTGAAAACGGACAATAATCATGTTTTATGCATGTAAGTTGCATACTTTGCATCGAGTGATGAACTCGCTAGTTCACTGGAGGGTTTCGGCTGCAAATTGTCTGAACAGGAAGGAAGTGACGTGAAAGAGGCTTGCCATCATGTCTTCCGTGTGAGAGCAACTTGTGAACAAAGCCTGCCATCAACCTCAAATTCACTGCTGCTACAATCGAATAGAGCCAACTATCAAGCTGCAATCCATCATTGCTCATTGTGCCAGATAGGAGTCCTGAGCCTCAACAGGCACGGTTGGTGCTCCGATGGGTCAGGGATAACTGTTCACGGAATGACGAATAAACCGGTGGCCAAAGAATTATTGCAAAACTCACTGCTCTTTTTAAAAGCCACGTGACAGAAAAATGTTCTTGCCCTGCTAATTTGCCACGTGACAGAAAAATGTTCTTGCCCTGCTAATTTGTCATGCACAGAAATATGCGAATGTCAAAACTGTGAGAACAAGAACTGTGTGAGAACCCAATAATTCACTCTTGGATGACATGGGGGAGAAAAAAAAAAAAAAAAAAAAAAAAAGATGGAAGACGTCTTGGCGTAATGCGACATGACTAATTCGACTTGTATGATATTGCAACTCGTAGGAATTGCGGGGATCATGAATAGTTTGCACCACTGTAGGACTATTTTGTTACTTCCTTGAACTTGTTTGCAAAATTTCCACAGAAATTATACAAATAAACCACGTTTTCTTATTGTGCAAGTCATTTACAGGCTTGATGTATGGAATGCCTTGACCCACCCATGATCCACAATGCATAGGAGGTACACATTCGGCAGTACAGTCAGACCCCACAATTCGTGGGTTCCACGTATTCGCAGTTGATGAATTGCGACCTGCTTCTAAATTCGCGGCCATGTGTCCCGCATATTCAACAAAATCTTTCCACAAGCAGCGAGCATGACAATTCCAAAAACACATCTTCCACAAGAAACGCACAAAGCAACCGGAAATAAGCAAAAAACATGTTTTACGAGCCACGAACATGACCTGCTTCTACATTCATGGCTGTGCGCTTCACGTTTTAATGGCTTTTTGAGGCCGCAAAAAATATTTTAGCGATACCATAATCGTGTCGTTTGATATCCCACCATTCACACCATCAACGTGTCAACATTGATTGCTTCGTGGGACAACCCACCATTCACACTGTGAACATTGCTTCATGGGATATCCCACCAGCTGTGTGACACGTCACCCCCCTCAAGTTACTGTACAGAATGAAAACACGCCATCACATGTATTAGTGCAATTAGTCTTCCCCCTTTTCCCCATTGAAACAATGACCCGACATTCGTGGGATTTCCATCGACGTTCTTGGGATTTCCATCGACGTTCTTGGGATTTTCCTCGACATTCGTGGATTTTCCTCGACATTCGTGGATTTTCCTCGACATTCGTGGATTTTCCTCGACATTCGTGGATTTTCCTCGACATTCGTGGATTTTCCTCGACATTCGTGGATTTTCCTCGACATTCGTGGATTTTCCTCGACATTCGTGGATTTTCCTCGACATTCGTGGATTTTCCTCGACATTCGTGGATTTTCCTCGACATTCGTGGATTTTCCTCGACATTCGTGGATTTTCCTCGACATTCGTGGATTTTCCTTGACATTCCTGGAGTTTCTTCAAATCAGGAACCGCCGGCACCTATCCCCCTTTTCCAAATGAAACCAGGTGTATCCCATCCCCCCCACGAATGTCAAGGCCCAACTGTACAGTAATATTGTAACCATCTCGCCAATTATGAATCTTTGAATTTTGGGATATGATAACTGTGTATACACTGTATAGTGATGGGTCTTTCTGTTTTTGGAATATAGTATATGTGTATATTTCCATGTAGCTACAACTGCGTGCATTTTTGTCACCTCAGTTTGGCCACATTAGACCTGTGATGAATACAGCACACCCTTCCCCAATAATCTGCAATCTAAAAGTACCAATAATCTACAACATGGTGCCCTGAAGGGTGCTTAGAAATAATCAGAATGCTGTTTTCATTCCTGGCATTTGTTCTTCGAGGACTTCGTGGTGATGTTGATATCCTGCTGGAATTTCATCATTGTAAGAGTTGAACTCATGGAATGGCACCACCACGAAAAGGGCAGAAATTTCGAAAACCGAACACCCTGTTGTAGATATCCACTCTGTTTCATCAGCCATCTTGACATGAAGTTCAGAATTCATCTCAGTAAGGATGTCTGAGATCCTGAATTTTTATAAATGCAGTGACACAGTAGCAACCTAGTGAAAATGGCAAAAAAGCCACAAACACGTTTCTTCGACTCAAATACCGTTTCCATTAGATCTGGACAGAAAACGCTACATTTGTACGAGTGCCAACAAGTCATTTCCGATTCAGCAACTGTTCAGCTATATAATATCCAAAAGTTGGATAATCCCTCAATTTGAGTCACAAAAAATGTTTTCGAGCCAAATATTGTCACATGGGCCCATGGCCTCATGGTTTTTCAACTTCAAAACCATGCAGGCACTGTACACCAAAAGCTCTTTCCAAAGACGGCTGTTTGTGCAGAGATGTAAATACCTGCCTCATTCATTGCAATTTTTACCCATAAATGGAACGATAAGAAGTTTTAAACCATCATTTCTTTATGTCCCCTTTGTATAAATTTGGCAAAATAAAAATGGAAAATAACTGTCAGTCCGAGTACGAATGGAAAACGTTTGTTAGCATTTACCATTAACAATCGAATATTGCCATGCCTAATTATATATTTATTGATCAAACAACACCAGATGTCCCAAACACTACAGTGGGAAACAACAGTAAAGTATGTGAACACAAGAATGCATGGGTATTTGCAAAAGCAAAACAAAGAAACCTAGTGGTTGAGCATCCTGAGAGGCTGGTGATGGTTGGTCCACCTCCATTGGAGATTCATCCTGCCTCGTAGTGCTCTCACTCTGTGCAGCCTCTCCCTGCGCAAAAAACAAAATGTAGTCACCGACAAAGCAGAATGCATCTCCAACTAGAACGTCACTTGGAAGAGTACATACCTATGCCAGGCTGAACAGTTTATGTTTTATATTCCACAGATAGACCGGATCTGGATTCGGATCTGAACCAAAATGTAATAACTTCTAGTCACCTAACCAACTCATCCACCTATTTTTGTCAAAATCCGTACTCAACTTTTTCAAATATCATGCCATATTTTGTTTTTAGACCCATCTCTCAAAGGTGAGGAATAATTGAAATTCGAGTATCCAGATCCGGGTCAGGATATTCACAGAAATGGAATCAATCCTTCCTTGTCACAGACCCAACCTGTCCACAAAGTTTTGTCCTAATCCATCCACAACTTTTTGAGATATGCTGTACACAGGCAGGCAGACAAATAGACAGGGGTGAAAACGTAACCTTTGGTGGCAGAGGTAATAATAGGAAGAAGAAAGAGCAATCAGAGATTGCAAACCATCACCAGGACGTGTTTTTGTGGTGTAATTTGTGTGGTATTTTTTAGTTGCTGTGTTTGTGTGATTTATAGACAACGTAGATTTATGTTCAATCCAATATGGCCGCAGAAATACGTGACCGTGACGTCATCAATTTAATTCTCCCATACAATTTTTGTGAAGATCACGCTCAAGAAATTTCAAACTGATCGGATCAAGTGTTCTACTTATCTAATTATGACGTCATAATGAAGGCACAGATGAGATCATCAATATATGCTGTTCTCCATGGGGAATACTTGACAATAAGCAATGTTTCAATTTTTTTCCATGGAGTTGTTTCGCAGATATAGAGGTGCAACGTTCTTCAATTTTTCCAAGATGGCACCTGCACCACGTGACCGATCACGTCATAATTATCAGAAAACATTCTACAAGCGGAGGCACTCCAATGGTGAAAATTTCTTTGCAATCGGACCAATGGTTGCAGAGAAAAGCATACTCATGTTCTGTGCACACATACAAATAGATAAACAAATGGACACAAATGCAATACCCTCTCTTTGGCCAAGGGTAATAAAATAAAAACAGATGGAGGATTAGAGGGTCAGTCTGTTTTTTTTGTGATAATCTTACAATTCTATCACAATTCTTCCTTGAAACTCCTCTGAGTGTGTAACAGGTTGAATTGCTCCCAAGTTGACAACATGAGCAACATACCAACTCATAAATTAAAAGGAACCAACCAATCCAAATTCGTACTTCAAAAGGAGCGAAAAAAACGACTGGTTTTGAACGACACGAGCTGACATGCTATCCGTCATCAAAATGATCCCGATGGTGAGGTTTCAGGAAATTATTGATAGCATCTCCAAAAGTGGGTGCGAGCATATGTGTGCGCGTGTGTATATATACATATATATATATACACACACACACATCGCACCTCGACTCGGCTATTCGCAGGGGAAACGTTCCTGGAAAGTGCCATGAATTACGAAACCACGAATGGAGGGCATTGTTTCAATGGAAAAATGGGGGATTGGGTCCTGAATTGCGAAAATCTGCGAATGTCGAGGAACAAACCATGAATGGTGAGGCAAATCCTGCAAACGTCGATGGAGATCCCAAGAACGTCGATGGAGATCCCAAGAACGTCGATGGAGATCCCAAGAACGTCGATGGAGATCCCAAGAACGTCGATGGAGATCCCAAGAACGTCGATGGAGATCCCAAGAACGTCGATGGAGATCCCAAGAACGTCGATGGAGATCCCAAGAACGTCGATGGAGATCCCAAGAACGTCGATGGAGATCCCAAGAACGTCGATGGAGATCCCAAGAACGTCGATGGAGATCCCAAGAACGTCGATGGAGATCCCAAGAACGTCGATGGAGATCCCAAGAACGTCGATGGAGATCCCAAGAACGTCGATGGAGATCCCAAGAACGTCGATGGAGATCCCAAGAACGTCGATGGAGATCCCAAGAACGTCGATGGAGATCCCAAGAACGTCGATGGAGATCCCAAGAACGTCGATGGAGATCCCAAGAACGTCGATGGAGATCCCAAGAACGTCGATGGAGATCCCAAGAACGTCGATGGAGATCCCAAGAACGTCGATGGAGATCCCAAGAACGTCGATGGAGATCCCAAGAACGTCGATGGAGATCCCAAGAACGTCGATGGAGATCCCAAGAACGTCGATGGAGATCCCAAGAACGTCGATGGAGATCCCAAGAACGTCGATGGAGATCCCAAGAACGTCGATGGAGATCCCAAGAACGTCGATGGAGATCCCAAGAACGTCGATGGAGATCCCAAGAACGTCGATGGAGATCCCAAGAACGTCGATGGAGATCCCAAGAACGTCGATGGAGATCCCAAGAACGTCGATGGAGATCCCAAGAACGTCGATGGAGATCCCAAGAACGTCGATGGAGATCCCAAGAACGTCGATGGAGATCCCAAGAACGTCGATGGAGATCCCAAGAACGTCGATGGAGATCCCAAGAACGTCGATGGAGATCCCAAGAACGTCGATGGAGATCCCAAGAACGTCGATGGAGATCCCAAGAACGTCGATGGAGATCCCAAGAACGTCGATGGAGATCCCAAGAACGTCGATGGAGATCCCAAGAACGTCGATGGAGATCCCAAGAACGTCGATGGAGATCCCAAGAACGTCGATGGAGATCCCAAGAACGTCGATGGAGATCCCAAGAAACGTCGATGGAGATCCCAAGAACGTCGATGGAGATCCCAAGAACGTCGATGGAGATCCCAAGAACGTCGATGAGATCCCAAGAACGTCGATGGAGATCCCAAGAACGTCGATGATCAGACGATAATCCCAAGAACGTCCGATGGAAATCCCAAGAAACGTCGATGGAAATCCCAAGAACCGTCGATGGAAATCCCAAGACCGTCGATGGAAATCCCAAGACCGTCGATGGAAATCCCAAGACCGTCGATGGAAATCCCAAGAACCGTCGATGGAAATCCCAAGACCGTCGATGGAAATCCCAAGACCGTCGATGGAAATCCCAAGACGTCGATGGAAATCCCAGACCGTCGATGGAAATCCAAGACCGTCGATGGAAATCCCAAGACGTCGATGGAAATCCCACGACGTCGATGGAAATCCCAAGACGTCGATGGAAATCCAGCACCGTCGATGGAAATCCGCACACGTCGATGTAAATCCGCACACGTCGATGTAAATCCGCACACGTCGATGTAAATCCGCACCGTCGATGTAAATCCGCACACGTCGATGTAAATCCGCACACGTCGATGGAAATCCGCACACGTCGATGTAAATCCGCACACGTCGATGTAAATCCGCACACGTCGATGTAAATCCGCACCACGTCGATGGTAAATCCGCACACGTCGATGTAAATCCGCACACGTCGATGTAAATCCGCACACGTCGATGTAAATCCGCACACGTCGATGTAAATCCGCACGTCGATGGAAATCCGCACACGTCGATGGAAATCCGCACACGTCGATGGAAATCCGCACACGTCGATGGAAATCCGCACACGTCGATGGAAATCCGCACACGTCGATGGAAATCCGCACACGTCGATGGAAATCCGCACACGTCGATGGAAATCCGCACACGTCGATGGAAATCCGCACACGTCGATGGAAATCCGCACACGTCGATGGAAATCCGCACACGTCGATGGAAATCCGCACACGTCGATGGAAATCCGCACACGTCGATGGAAATCCGCACACGTCGATGGGAAATCCCGCACACGTCGATGGAAATCCGCACACGTCGATGGAAATCCGCACACGTCGATGGAAATCGCACCGATCCACATGCGTCGATGAAAATGCGCATGCGTCGATGAAAATGCGCATGCGTCGATGAAAATGCGCATGCGTCGACGAAAATGCGCATGCGTCTACGAAAATGCGCATGCGTCTACGAAAATGCGCATGCGTCGACGAAAATGCGCATGCGTCGACGAAAATGCGCATGCGTCGACGAAAATGCGCATGCGTCGACGAAAATGCGCATGCGTCGACGAAAATGCGCATGCGTCGACGAAAATGCGCATGCGTCGACGAAAATGCGCATACGTCGACGAAAATGCGCATACGTCGACAAAAATCCGCATACGTCGACGAAAATCCGTATACGTCGACGAAAATCCGCATACGTCGACGAAAATCCGCATACGTCGACGAAAATCCGCATACGTCGACGAAAATCCGCATACGTCGATGAAAATCCACATACGTCGATGAAAATCCACATACGTCGATGAAATCCAACCACATACGTCGATGAAAATCCACAAACATCGATGAAAATCCGCATATGTTGATGAAAATCCGCAAATGTCAATGTAAATCCACGAATGCATGCTGTGCCATTGTTTCATTGGGGAATAGGAAGACAGCTAATTGCACTTGCAGATACTGTGGAGCGTTTTCATTATGTACAGTAAATCGCGGGGAGGACGTGTTATGCAGCTTGTGGAATATACCTAAGCTGTTCACTGTGAATGGCAGGATATCCCGCGAAACAATGTTTGCCGTGTGATTGGCAGGATATCATGTGAAGCTGTTCAGTGTGAATGAGTGACCATCACTATCGAATGACCATCACTGCAACACTCCACCAATCTGGGCTTTATATGGCAGAGTGGCCAGACGGAAGCCAAACAGTTCAATCAGACCACAGAATCTTGTTTCTCACAGTCTGAGAGTCCTTTAGGTGCTTTTTTGCAAACTCCAGGCGGGCTTTTATGTCTTTCACTGAGGAGAGGCTTCTGTCTGGCCACTCTGCCAGAAGGCCCAGATCGGTGGAGTGTTGCAGTGATGGTTGTCCTTCTGGAAGTTTCTCCCATCTCCACACAGGATCTCTGGAGCTCAGCCAGAGTGACCTTCGGGTTCTTGGTCACCTCTCTTACCAAGGCCCTTCTTCCACGATTGCTCAGTTTGGCTGGGCGGCCAGCTCCAGGAAGAGCCCTGGTTGTTCCAAACTTCTTCCATTTAAGAATTATGGAGGCCACTGTGCTCTTGGGATCTTCAATGCAGTAGAATTTTTTTTGTAGGCTTCCCCAGATCTGTCTGGACACATCCTGTCTCTGAGTTCTGCAGGCAGTTCCTTCGACCTCATGGCTTGGTTTTTGCTCTGATATGCAATGTCAGCTGTGAGACCTTATATAGACAGGTGTGTGCCTTTCCAAATCATGTCCAATCAATTGAATTTACCACAGGTGGACTCCAATCAAGGTGTAGAAACATCTCAAAGATGTTTGAGTTTTTTCTTTTTTTCTCAGTTTTTTCTTTTTAATAAATTTGCAAAACTTTCTAAAATCCTATTTTGTCTTTGTCATTATGGGGTATTGAGTGTAGATTGATGAGGGAAAAAATTAATTTAAACGATTTCAGCATAAGGCTGCAACATAAAATGTGAAAAAAGTGAAGAGGTCTGAATACTTTCTGAATGCCGTGTGTGTGTGTGGTGTGGTGTAGTGTAGTGTTGTGTGGTGTGTGTGTGTATATATATATATATCCATATTAAATGCCAAGTCTGTGTACACACACACACAAACAAACACACACACACACACACACACACACACACACACACACACACACACACACACACACACACACACACACACACACACACACACACACACACACACACACACACACACACTATATATAAATATATATATATATATATATATATATATATATATATATATATATATATACAGACTTGGCATTTAATATGGAATTATTTTTTTTGTGGGGGTGAACTTACTTTTCAAGATGACTTAGAACCAAAAGTTCATTGGAATTATGTTGAAATTATTCTAGATTTTGTTAATGTAACCTTTAAAAGAAACAAAAACCACATTTGACATTTTGAAGCAAATAAATTGATCCTTGAAAGTGATGTAAACTGATATCGAACTCAATTCACGGACAGTACTGTGTTAAACTTGTGTGCGTTTTCCAGAAGTATCTCTTTATTTTGCACATTTGCCAAAAATTTAGCCAAACATTAGCCAAACTCGGTTTCCATTCAGAACAACCAGGTCAGTTTTGCCCCCTGCATGAAAAGCAGCCCAAACGGTCACCCCACCACCTCCAGCTTGGACTCTTGGCACGATACAATCTTTGTTGTAGGCTTCATGCACTTGTCTGAGCACTCGGACGCGGCCATCTTGACGATAGACCAGAAATCTAGACTCGTCAGTGAAGGTCAGGTGATTCCAGTGTCCTGGCTGCCATTGACGGTGCTCTCTGGCCCACTGCAATCGGCGCTGGCTGTGTTGTCTGGTCAGGCGTGGCTTTCTCAGGGGACGCCTGGCAAGATAGCCTGCTTGAACCAGTCGTTGGTTAACTAGCCTTCTGGATACAGGCACATTTGTCAGTTGCTGCCACTCAGCCCTAAGCTGATTAGCTGACTTGGTACGGCCATTGCAGACTAACTGGTGCAGCTGGCAATCATCTCTCCTTGTGATTCTGTGGGGACGTCCTGGCCTCGGTATTGGAGTAGGGACACCCCTCTCAGCATTTCGTTTCAGGATCTTTGACACCTGCCCTTGAGTGATGCCATACTGCCAAGCAATAGCACGCTGTTTCATACCGGAATTTCGTAAAGCCACCACTCCATGACAAACAGCATTGTCGAGTTGACGGACCATCTCCAGAGGAAGCGGCAATAACTTTTGTAGACGTGCAGCAGTTGTTTTCCACTAATACAGAACACAACAACCCTTATATACCCGATTGTGAAGCCAATCGTCAAATGTACCTGCCCTTACATTTTGTCACGCCACCTATGATATTATCCTGTTATTGACTTCTTGCTGCGAAAGACAATCAGTGACATGGTTCTTTTAACAAAGAAATCACCGAAGCGTAACATAAACTCACCAGATTGATAGACTGAGTTCAGAAAGTAAACCCAAGTCAAGGAAAAATATATATTCCATATTAAATGCCAAGTCTGTGTGTGTATGTGTGTATGTGTGTATGTGTGTATGTGTGTATGTGTGTATGTGTGTATGTGTGTATGTGTGTATGTGTGTATGTGTGTATGTGTGTATGTGTGTATGTGTGTATGTGTGTATGTGTGTATGTGTGTATGTGTGTATGTGTGTATGTGTGTATGTGTGTATGTGTGTATGTGTGTATGTGTGTATGTGTGTATGTGTGTATGTGTGTATGTGTGTATGTGTGTATGTGTGTATGTGTGTATGTGTGTATGTGTGTATGTGTGTATGTGTGTATGTGTGTATGTGTGTATGTGTGTATGTGTGTATGTGTGTATGTGTGTATGTGTGTATGTGTGTATGTGTGTACGTGTGTACGTGTGTACGTGTGTACGTGTGTACGTGTGTATGTATATATATATATATATATATATATATATATATATATATATATATATATATATATATATATATATATATATATATTAGGGTGGTGCTCAAAATAATTTTTTTAAAATATTTACTGGGACATGGCTTTATGTTGTTCCTTCTGTTCCAAAATGAAAAGACACCAAATATGAAAGCAATCTGATTTTATTTAGGGGTGCCACATCAGCCTTCAAACTAAAGGTGTCGACAAAACTTTTCTATATATGGATCGAAAGCAAAACCAGAAGTTTGTTTTATGAAAATCCACCCTCCACTCACTTTCTTTGTATTCTAGCAAACACAAGTTACAATAGCTGCACAAATAGCACTATATTGCTATGAAAACTCAAATTCAATGATAACAATCCAAATGTTCAGTTCATAAAATGAAGAGACACCATATCACATAATATTAAAAAACCCAAATATAATGAGAAATGTAACTCCTATTTCTGGGCCTGTTTCACCACTGTTGCCTTCTTGGCATCGGGGTACATCTTCCTGTGAGCAGCAACAACTTGGAGCAGAGCTTGCTTTTGCTCTTCATCCTTTGTAAGGAGCTTATTATAGTCTTGTATCAATGCGACACCCCTTTCTGCCCTGTCGTTCACCACGACTAAGCCACTGGCGGCTTTCTTTGCTTCCTGAAAGCTGGTTTCTTGCTCCCATGAACCAGGATCCTTATCCATCCAATCAGTTGGGGTCCCTAGGATGCTGAAGAAATGCTTGGTGTGTTTTGTTATGAGGCCAGCGATTGACAGGGCGGTTCCTCGTTTGATAGCTGGTCTCTTTGGAGAGGGGTTTTCACCGTCATTTTTCAATGCTTCAATCATATTGATCTTGCTTTCTTTGTCAATTCTGGTGTCAAAGAATGCAAATGCCACTAGTACTGGGCTCATGTACCACGTGTGGTGGCCAAGTGCCTTCAAGGCTGCCTGAGCCATCTTCTGATTGATTTGTTCAAACTTTTCCAATTTCTTGAAGAGGTTAATGTCATTCAGGGGAGCCTCAATAGCTTGTGGAGCCCGAAACCAAGCCTGTACATACACAAGGCAGACAAAAATGTTGAAGGCTCGGAGTTCTCTCGCCTCTCGAAGTGTCAAGTGGAACTCTGACCGAAACATGAACACCTGTAGTGAATATAGTGCTTTTGCCATCCATCTGGCTCTGTGCATTGCTCCTGGAGCCATGATCCGGATTCCACGAGGTGGGATTCCTCCCATGTAGATGACAGTCAGTTCTAGGAGTTCACGATAATCATCTCGTGGCTGCTGATCTTTCAAACACACAAGAGCAAATTCCAGAGCTTCATCCATCATGTCATTGTTCTGTGCAAACTCAGCTGCCGTATCAGGATCTGTGAATCCATTTTTTGGTTGGTGATGGGCAATGGACGGCCACTCCGCCTGAAACCGCTTAAAAAGCTGGATGTCAGGGCCTGATGAAGGACCGAAAAGAGTGGTGAAAACATCTCCCAGAATGATTTCGTGCGCATGATGGCGGCAAGCCAAATGAATTAGTTCAGTCTGTAGCTTCTTTTCAATGAGGACAGCAGCCCCTCCACGAACACCTGAATTGCTGGCCGTTGTGTCAAAAGACAAAGCCTTCACCTTGCCCACAAGGTTCCAGCTCTTCAGTGTGTCCACTACAGCGGTTGCCATAGCTTCTCCTCCCCCGTCAGGTAACTTGGGAACATTCAACAGCTGCTCCATTCCATGGTACTGGTTGGACACAAGGATTGGAAGACGATCCGATCCACCTTCACATGCACAAAATCTCCAGTGACATCGGGAAGAAGCTTTCCATCCCAATGGACCACTAAAGGACCCTGCACATTATGATGAAATGCTTCTTTTATTTCGTCCATGGTTTTGCATCGATGCATCATGCGATTCCGCCGCACTGTCCATCGGTTCAGTGCCAGCTCTGCAGGATCCCATCCTACTGCTCTACAAATGGATGCCAAGTTGTGGACAGCCATTCGGTCACTTGTTTTCGTACGATCCAAAGAAGCTGCGACTTCAGGAGTGACAATGTTGATAGGCCTTCTTTTCTTGGGACGAGATATCCCACCATCAGATGATGAAGAACCAGCCTGTGCCGTGGTCTCAGAGTCAGAGTCTGAGTCTGTGACTTCCATAGCAGTAGCACCCTTCATGACCATTTCCTGTCTCTTATTTTCCTTCTCTGCCTTAGTCTTCTCCTTTTCTTCCCTTTCTTTCTTTCGCTTCGTTTTTGCTTCCAACACAGTGTCTACAGATCCCATTGAAGCCTTCCTCTCTGAGAATTGATCGTGAAGAAACTTCCTGTCCTCGGGGTTGGTGATTATGGCCTCCGAATCTGCATGCCTAAGATCAAACGTCTTCTCAAGGAGGCCTTGAAGGATGCTTCCTTTTTCTCTTGGGTCGCACCACCCCGCTTTGCACCTTTTTGGAGGCTCCTCCATTCTTCATATAGCCTCTCCAAACGATGGATGCAATGCTGCTTCGTCGTTGTAGGTAGGTGAGCTTTTTCCCAGAACTTCACAACCTCTTCAATGGTGAGGGTTGCACTCTCCCGGGCAATGCAATTCTCCTTCTTCAGGTGATGGAAAAACAGGACAAGAGATTGATGCACAGTCGGGAGCTTGGCACCTTTGATGGCATCTCCAGAAGTGGACCCAATGAGATACACATTATCCTGAGCCCGAGTTTTCAATGAAACACTGGTACTAGCACATGCCATATCTGCAAAATACGCAAGAATGTGGGTAAAATCCTGTTAATTCTTACTCCACAGGGTCACTCTCTACAAAAGAGCCACAGTCAATAAGTTAGGCCTACATATTACACACTAAAAAAGCGTACCCCTGACCCCGGGAACCTGTACAAAACATGCATGAAAATTGCCCAGATAGTGATCATAGGAAGTCTCAAAACTGTATGTATAATATATTGTATATAACTATATATATAATGTATAATGTGTATTTATGTATATTTATTATTTAATGTATATTTTATGTATAAATTTAATGTATATTTAATTATAATGTATATATATTGTATAACTATATATTTATTTATTATATTTAAATTTTAATATATATTTATTTTTAATATATTATTTAATGTATTATATTTGTCTATATTTGTATAATTGTCTATTGTATAATTGTATATATAATGTATAATATAATATATATTATTATTATTTAATGTATATTTACTATATATTTATTTTTAATATTATATTTAATATATATATATAATTATGTATTTATTTTGTGTATATACAGCCCAAAAAATGGGAATTCCTATTTTTGCATGGGGGAAAATTCATCACTGATGTGGCACCCCTAAATATTATTGGATTCCATTCAAATTTGGTGTGGTTTCCTTTGACACCAAAAGGAACAGAAATAGAGCATGTCCCGGAGAAAATCTGCATTTTGATTTTTTGAAGCCCACCCTAATATATATATATATATAGTTGCGGTTTTTGAACCCTCACTTGTGTAAATACTTGTAAATAATTCTCATCGTTAAAAGGTCAAAGGTAGCACCCATAGTTAGGCCACAGCAACACAGGTCACCTTAGAAATCCCAGTTATTTCATTATTATGTGTTTCAGATAAGGCCGTGTTCCCAATAGTTGAATCTGCGTTGCATCAATTAAATAAGAATAGGTCCCAATCCATTCCGGCCATTTTGCCAACCTCTCTCTCCCAATTCTATTACGCGCCTTTTGTTAGCAGCGTTCGCTGCCTCGCTGAGCGTTCGCTCAGGCGCCGCCATTAACCACGCGGTCAAGCACGAGGAAGAAGGGGGCGGAGCGCGAAGGACAAGGTGTGGCCCTGTCAACCAGCCATCAAAGGCGGAGCCGGTAAGCCCTTACCAACCAACCAGGGCTGAGGTGAGCTCGCTGGCGGGCGTGGTTTCCAAGCGCGCGGATTGATCTGAAAGCTCATTATATTAGCGCGATCGCCAAGCCCTTTCACGGACTCGCTGGGGAACACGGACTGCGCAGGGTACCGTCGTTATTGAAGGACTGGAGGATATTCGCGCTTTGCAAACGGATTCCTTCCGAAAGAACTGCGCACAACGGACTCGTTGGGAGAGAGGGCTGATAACGAACTTGTGGGTATGGGCGCTTATTGAAAGGACTGATCCAAGAGCGCACATTTGCGAAGGACTTCCCCCCCGCCATATGTAAGGTCCGGTCGCGCGCCAACGATACGCAGAGCTGCCTGCCGGGTTTCACCTGCGGAACCGGAGCCTGGACAGGGGTCGATTGGAGCCTGGATCATCTACCTGGACCTTCCACCCTACCCACCACAATCCCGTGTGAGTGTGTATATTTGTCCTGGGGTGTTAAGTTAAGACTGTATAGTTAAGCCTGCCCTGTGTCCTGCTTCTTCTTCTTCTTCTTCTTGTATATTTCTTTCCTTTCCTCTTCTTTTTGGTTGTTAATAAATTTACCTTCTTTCTTGGTTTTTCCCTAATCCGATCGCCTCCATCTTTTCTTCCATTGAGTACCTGTGGCACGATTTTGGAACCGCTATAATCGGGTTAGTCTTTGTTAATGGCTCGGGCCGCGGATTGCTAACCGCTCGGCAATTTCCATCTTATCCGTGGTTCGAGCGGGAGTTATTTCCCTGCTCGCGGTCGGTGTTGGTAATTAGGTATTTGGGACCCAAATTGACCAATCACCCTACCCAAGACCGACCGGGAGTAGCGTTGTAGCTTCCAGGACTCGGGACGGCCAGCTTAAAAGGACAAGGAGATTAACCCCCCCCCCCCCCTTGATAAGGGGAGCGCCGACCCCTGAATCCGCAACAATATATATATCTGTCCTGTGTTGTGTTGTCACTGAACTACTTTCTCAAACGTTTGTTAAATCGTACCAAACTTCCGGTATGCACATATCTCTCACATCGGTATGTCCTAAGGGTATTTTTTTTTTTTAATTTTCCAATATATATATTTTTATTTTTTTTGGAATTTTTTTGGGAAAAATTATTTTTTTTCAACTTCAATTGTTTATAAAATGTGATATCACGTATATTACAAATACATTTGTGCAAAATAATTGTTTGAATTATGATTGGTTTAAACCATGACAAAACGGCAACTCGGGTACAGTCATTTATCTATATATCTACACATCTGGGCAGTGTCTGTGTTGTCACTTAACGACTCCCTCAAACTTTTGTTTCCGTGGTTGTGAAGTGTTTTTAATAACGTTGTGGTGGTTTTGAATCACGTGGTAGTGAGGTATTTTGAATTATGTGGTGGTGAGGTGTTTTTAAATCACATGGTGGTGAGGTGTTTTTAAATCACATGGTGGTGAGGTGTTTTGATTTACGTGGTGGTGAGGTGTTTTTAATTATGTGGTGGTGAGGTGTTTTGAATTAGTTGGTGATGAGGTGTTTTGAATTACGTGGTGGTGAGGTGTTTTGAATTACTTGGTGGTGAGGTGTTTTTAATTTTGTGGCTGTGAGGTGTTTTTATTACGTGTTTTATGGCTGTGGGGTGTTTTTAATTTTGTGGTGGTGAGGTGTTTTTATTACGTGTTTTATGGCTGTGAGGTGTTTTAAATTACTTCATGGTGAGATGTTTAGAATTACTTGGTGGTGAGGTGTTTTGAATTACTTGGTGGTGAGGTGTTTTGAATTACGTGGTGGTGAGGTGTAATCGTCCCAAACTTCCAGTCTGCACCTACCCCTCCCCTATGTATGTGCTGAGGGGTTCTTTCTTGAATATACTACTGTGTTCAAAAAGTATCCGACCTTTATTTTTCGTGCGTAAAAAAAAAGAAGCTAGGGAGGCATTGATTGGTGCACGTATGTAGGTGATCCTAATGCACACGCGTGAATTTTTTCCTACCTGCAGAAGCTGTCATTCGATGGCAGACCGCCGATGAGTGAGGACATGTAAGTGAGCGCCGTTGGATTTTCGTTTTTGACAAAATGACGGAAAAACTTGAACAACGCTACTGCATCAAATTTTGTGTAAAGCTTGGCGATTCCCAAGTGGAAACGATCCGCAAGATTCAACACCGTTCATTCCATTATGAAGGAGGATTTGGGCTTCAGGAGAATCTCAGCGAAGTTCGTACCAAAGCTGCTAACGATTGAGCAGAAGCAACTTCGTTTGGAGATCGCACAGGACATGCTGGAGACTGTGAACAGCGATCCCAGCTTCCTCAACACAGTGATCACTGGCGATGAGTCCTGGGTTTATGGGTACGACCCAGAAACCAAGTTGCAGTCATCACAATGGAAGCATCCAACATCCCCGAGGCCAAAAAACACAAAATTTGATGCAGTAGCGTTGTTCAAGTTTTTCCGTCATTTTGTCAAAAACGAAAATCCGACGGCGCTCACTTACATGTCCTCACTCATCGGCGGTCTGCCGTCGAATGACAGCTTCTGCAGGTGGGAAAAATTTCACGCGTGTGCATTACGATCGCCTACATACGTGCAACAATCAACGCCTCCCTAGCTTCTTTTTTTTTTTACGCACGAAAAATAAAGGTCGGATACTTTTTGAACACACTACGTACATACATATACATACATACACATACATGGTGACATGGCTCTGAGGCCGAAACCTTTGAATTGTTTGTCATATAACTTTTACAGCGAGAATAAGGCATTGGACAGGAAACGGGGGAGGTGGTGGAGGGGATAGGTAGGGGAGGAATGAACCCTGTCTTGGCGAGGTCAGTTTTCAGCAAGCCTAGTGCCCCATAACACTCCTGTTGTCTCAACATCAACCCATCCCCCAGGCCTCACGCCAAGCGCTGGCTGCTGCAGCTGCCTTCTCCCTTCCCTTACGAGCTGCATTATGGCGTCGGCTTCTGCCTCAAGTTGCCGCACTGCTGCCTGGATGCTGCACGCTGCTGTTCCAGAACCTATGGTGGATCAGGGTAAATAGTGTGGTGTTGCAATAGAGTGGTACAGAAGCTGGTGACCCCCCCAAAAAAAAAAATTCCACAATTTTAGAAAATCCAACTGAACAGACATAAGATATATCAAGTCAGCAAACAACATGACAGTAATGGAGCGCAAGGTTGCAAATAAAAATGAGCACATTACACCGACTTACCCTGCCTTGTCGCCGGCTTGGCTTTCTTGTTGGCTCGCCTGGCTGCATCCCTAAGTTGAATGATGACCTGAAGAACGCGCAAGAAAAATTTCTGGCTCGAGGTCTTGGATGTGAGTAGTGACATAGAGGGCAGTTGGAGCTCACGTGCCGCTATAGAACGCTTGTTGGAGGCCACAATCACCACATTTTCTGAGAGATCAAACCTGGGAGTAAAAGTAAGGCCACATTTTCCATCCAGTCCATAAAGAGCAATCTCAAACAAGTTAAATTCTCACAAAGATAGACATACTTGATGTGGAGAAAAACATCACTCACAGAACACAAGTACATTAAGAATATTGATTATATTCCAGTTTATTAATCTTTTGCAAAGATGTTCCAATTGGAAAGTTGAAATTTGGCAATTTTCACGTCATTCGACCACTACGGGCAAGAGCCCACTGTATTCAATTATAAAGTCCCCATTTCTGCTTAAAAATGAACACAAACAATGTGAACAACGATATTCTTCATGAAAGTACATTTATTGGTAAATAGTGAAAAATCTATAAAAAGGAAGCTTCCAACAGAGATTGTTTAAGTTCCTTGACAAATATAGTGCCTTCACTTGTTGCTCAAGGCTATTTTAAATATGGCTGCAAAACATTATACTAGCCTGAAGTCGATGGCACACCATCGCAAATCCCCACACTTTCCACCAACAGCAAAGTTGAAAGATTGTAAAACGTTCCACAAGGAACGAACCAATATCAAAATGTTGAGATTTTAAAAAAAAATCTTCTGTTTGGACCTTAGTGATACCTAAGTGCCCACCCCCCTGGGGCATGAACCGGGGGTCAAATCCCAAAAATTTGGTACATATTTGAAGCGTCCCCCAATGTTAATTGACGGTGTATAGATGTATAAGGTGTATAAGTCGTTGTTGCACCTGGAACGAAGTTCATGGGAGCTTATTCGATGGCGCATCGTCCGTCCGTCAGTGCGTCCGTAAACACTTGCAACTTCTCCGAAACCGCTGAAGGGATTGTGACCAAACTTGGCACAAATGATATTTGTTGTGTTGTGACTAAAGTCCGTTCACGGCATTAAAAATTCTGGGTCTAAGAGGGTTTACCGGGGTCAAAGTGGATCCGGGTTTGACCCCCCAAAATAGGAATTTGCTTTTTCCTCTGAAACTACAAATACTATTTCGATAAAACTTGACCACAACCTTCATCCCCCATGATGTACCGAAGTTTGTTCATGGCACGAAGAAAATCGAAGTTTAAGGGGATATACGGGGGGTGGAGGGCATGGAGTCCCTGTATAGAGAGAGTTGCGACATGAAGAGTCCGAAAAAAATTGGTCACGTGGTCTGTGGGCGCCATGTTGTTTCCTGCCCGATCTTCGCGTGTTTCTGGCCTTGCATTGAATACATACGAGGAACGCTCTATTTTATTGTCTGGCTTTGTTTGTTGTCTTTAATAATACTTAATAATGTGAGTATTGTCTTTAATACTCACACTCATTCAAATGACGCCAAATACTTAAGATCACACGCTGATAAGACTCTCCTTGTCTGCAATAGAACTCATATGCCATACGGGGACAAAGCCTTTTGCAACTCAGTACCTGCCCTCTGGAACAAACTACCGATAACTATTCGGACCTCACACAACATAAAAACTTTCAAATCAAAACTCAAAACACATTTATTCCCAAAGTAACTTAATTGTATTTTTTGAAAAGTAGCTTTAAGTCGTATTCTTCTAAGATTGTGTAATGTAAGTTGTAGTCTTCAAGATATGTTGTGAAGCGCTTTGTTCATTTCATGCTAAGGCGCTATATAAATACTGTTATTATTGTTATTATTATTATGTACATGTATGTAATTTGGAATAGTTTAGATGTTCACCAACCAACTAATTGTACATTGCTATGAAAAACGGGTATGTTTTACATGCATACTCTTCCATTGCAAGTCTGGATTACAATTTCTGGGCCTTTTATATAATTACAATTTAATTGTGCATATGTATTTCTCCCGGTGCGCCTACATGAAAAGTTAAATTACTTTTTAATTTTCATATTTAAAATCAACATTTCTGTCATTTGTCAAGACGGTTTTAAGGCAATCTTGTTATAATAATAGGAATTTATATAGCGTAAATTGCAGGAGCCTCTAAGCGCTTACAAAAGAGAAGAAAGCCAACGAGATGAATATACAAATACAAATTATACAAGAAGAAAACCAAAGATATAATCAGATGTAGGCATTTTCAAATAAATGAGTATTTAACAGAGATTTGAAAATGTTCACATTGTGGGCTTTGTGTGCATGCATGCTAGTCAAGAAAGTAAGACGCAAAAGAGCAAGCTAGTCCAGAAAATGATAGGCACTTCCTGTCCCCTCTTTCCCTTTTATTCCTTTTCCCCCTCTCCTCCCAACATAAAACTACATTTCTGAACAAAGATTATTGCAACAAACAAAATCCGATTCTTATCTTGGACGAAGAGAAAATCATATCAAAAGCGAGGGGCACGGTGCAAATCACAAATTACACAATGTAGGCACTCAAATTTTGTACTAGGTTACGCACAATGTATACACACTAGCGGGCAGTGCACTAGTGCGTGGCGCAAACAATGGAAACAAAATGGCTTATAATTCCGGGTTGTCGTAACTCTCTCTATACAGGGACTCTAGGTGGGCGGGGTCAAAGTGGGTCCAGGTTTGACCCCCCAAATTAGGTATTTGGTTTCTTCTCTGAAACTACTCATAATTTTGATGAAACTTCACCACAAACTTCACCACCCGTGGTGTACCAAAGTTTGTTCGCAGCGTTAAAATGAATCTGCCCCTTTAGGTGTTTGCAGGGGGGTTGCCCACAAAATAGGTATTTGCTTTATTTTCAGAAACTATACATGCAATTTCGAAGAAACTTCACGACAACATGAATCACCCATGATGTACCAATGGAGATATATAGTTCAATAGATATATAGTTATATAGATAATAGATATATAGATAGTTATAGTCTAGTTATATAGATAATAGTTAATAGTTATATAGATAGATAATAGATAGTTATATAGATAATATAGATATATAGTTCAAGCCATTATAAAAATTGGGGTCTTCGGAGGTATACGGGGTTGGGGGAGGGAGGGTTGTCCCCTAAAATAGGTAATTTTTTGTTTGTTTCTTTAAAGTCTTATGATTATGTTAGTATGATTCTACATGCTGCCCTGTCTTCTCGCAACCATTGAAATTGGTTTAAAATACCTTTAGTCGGTGCAGTATACTGTTTATTCTACCAGGTGAGTGCCATGGGTATTGCCCCAATGTTTGACATGTGCACCCATTGGTCGGACAGCTGCTGGACCCACCCACATTTATCGCTCGACTCCACCCACCATGGCACCCAGACCAAATAATATGGCCACCATCTTAGGTTTCTGGTGGGCCGAAGACATCAGACCTGTGGACTTCTACTGCTTGTACACTGTCAAGGTTTGTTGAATCAGATTTCCATTGGCTTCGTTTGGATCGAGTGTTACTCACGATGAGGAACCCAGACAAAATCTAATCGTATGTCAAATAAAAATTGTTAGTAAGGTTTAATGAAGCCCGTCGGAAAGCATGGTATGTCAGAAATCAAGCGTTACGTTATGTAATCAAGCGTTATGTAACTTAAATTGCGAAGAAAATAGCATTACATAATTTTTGAAAGGCCCCGTATTGGGGTTAAACAATCCGTGACCGTGTGACGAATCAGCTCATTCTGATATAACCGTGGGGAGGGTGACATATAACCGTGGGGAGGGTGACATATAACCATGGGGAGGGTTTCCCAATCGCGCTGTTCATCTTATATGGGTGCTTTAAATGCGCGTTTCCCAATCGACCCATTACTGAATTTTGTCACAAGTTGTGACTATAGCACGATCATCTTTGATAAATACAGAGAGTCAAGCAAGAAATCAGCATGTACCATTTTTAAGTCGTTGTTATGACGAGGCTGGGGTTCGAACCACTGACCTCCCAGACTCAGAGTGGATGCTCTAACCATTATATCACAAAGTCTGGTATACTTTGAAATGAACTTGTTTTATGTGATCACCAACTTAACAAGCAGCTTCAATTAACTTTGTGTTGGTAAACCTTGTTGTTGTTCTTATATTTTAACCAAACAATTCAAAAGTAATGCCACCGAGATGCTCAACCCATTGTGTGCGCACAGACGTGCATTGTAAAATATACATGAGTGGTTAATTGGAGGTGTAGTAAAACACGTGGAAAATCCGTATTATAATACACTATAGACAAACCCATTAACTATTCATGTCCTTATTAATTCATGCAAAAGCAATTTATGTCTCCTAATGTATTTTCCCTGCGTGTGATGTACATGCAAGGTCCTACAAGAGCATGAAATAAAGACAGAAAGAAAGAAAAAAAAACTCCAGATAAAAAGATGGGTGTTGATTCGACTTGCCGCTCCAATCTACGTTGGTCTGTTTTTTACCCTTTCTCTTCTCAACTCCCTTTGCCCTTGCACTACTGACTTGTTTTTCTCCATACACCAATCATTTAAAAAATATTTTCCAGCTGTTTGGGTGCTTCTGGTTTCCTTTGAAGCAATTAGTAACTATATCATGGGTTCTAGTGATGGTGTATGTAGGAATGCATCATGTTGGGATACAAGAGTGCATCACCAACATTTTTCAGCCCCTAACCTTCTTCCACATTACCCTTTCTTGTTTATTTCTTTGTCATCTCTCATAAACTGTCTTCCGCAATGGCTGGCAGTTAGACATTAAAACCCAAGATTCTTAATCAGAGCCTTGTCCGTTTAGCTCTGGAGTATATTCACATTTCATGTTAGTTTTACATTTAATGTTAGACATGGGCACAACTTTGATACGGTGCCCATTTACAAATAGGCTGAACCACACTTGAGTACTTACCTACTGACCATGTGTCCACGCACTTTAGCCCCGTGCAGGTGCTCATCTGAACCAGACAGGTCAGTTGCAGGGCTATCATCCATTCCTTTCTTGGCTTGCTCCAAGTTGTACTCCCTTAGTTCTGCGAGAAGCATCCCTGCCGGAGAATAAACCCCATGATATTACCCATGAACAAACGATAACTGTGGTTGGAGCAAAAAAAATGCATCGGACTTTTGCCAAAAAATACAAATGGCTATGGCAATACTGATATTTGACCAAGTTGGCAGGTGAGTAAGAAAACAAGCAAGTAAATATATGAAGAAAGTACACAAACAACACGAGCCAGAAGCAACAGCAATACCAGACATACCGATCTGCTGACACACAGTTTGACCAAGCTGTCGTGCTCCATTTAATAGCAGCCGTAACACAGTGTCACGTGTTGCGTGCTCGCCACGGGAAAGTTGCAGAAGCAGATTAGCTGCATCCTCCAAGCTCTCCTCTGAACATGAGTGTGACGTTAGCACCTGAGTGATGAAGGGAAAAATACATTCAAGAATTGAAAAGCATGAACAATGGGTGATGCATGTGCAGAAGGCAGTGCAGGCATTGGTAAAGAAAAAAAATGTAAAAACAGAAATGGTTTACACGAAGCATGCCTACCCGTCGCTCCACTGATGGATTTCATAAAAAGACAGCATGTTGTACTTCAAACACATTGCATGTCTATCTGCGAGTCTCAATGAGGATGTAAAATGAAGTGAAGCACGAAAAAAAATAAAAAATAAAAAGGACATTTTATACCACGTAGTTGTTCTTGGTACCGTCGTGGTTGTTGTGTGTCCTCTTGTGTACTTCATACATTTTTCTATTGCTTCATCTACTGTATTACAATACTATTGTATAATTTTGTGTGCTCCTTCCATGTCCATGCCGGTGTACGATTGCAAATGCAAGATTAAAGCTCCTCGCTCGGTTTTCTTCTTATTCGGCTTCCTTTCTGGAAAGCCGGGCTTTTGCGATTAAATGCAAACTAATTTTTGTTCCAAGTTAATTGATTACCAGCTTTCCATCGGTACCATTTTTATTTTTTTTTCTATGAAAGCAGGAACCCTTTAGAATAAAGCGTGACGGACACGCACGCATGGACGGTGCTCATTTTAGTACTGTAATACATCATATCATGACCGATCATCCCACCACCCCCCCCAAACATGTTACAGCATATGCATGTCCCTTACCTCCACTGCAAGCTGCAGCTGTCGTTCCATCAAGCCCGCTGGTGCTGCCACAGGCTCGACAAACGGCGTCACATCACCAGCTTTACTGGCCAGCACCATATTCACTATTGCAAGGTTAGAAAAGCAAAATATTTTGGGGTGATTCTAGTCTCAAAACCTCATATTTACAAAACTGAAGTATCAGTTCCAAAAACGTTTAACCTCTCAAATATGTTTTCTCCAAGTTCTGCTTTCAAATCTCCTGGCATTGAAAAGCAAAAATACCTTTTTTAATGCTTGCTAAAAAGTAAGATTCAAGTCAATGCACTCACCTTAAGATTTTTCTTCATACGTAGTTGGGAAAGACAAGTCATTGAAGTTACATTTATATTTAAGACAGTGGCTCAAAGCCAATGCATTTTAATAAGGTTTCATTCACACATTGAAGAAAACTCACAGAAAGACAACCTGGAAACATAATGCCTCCGACGACTTCGTCAGCGGAGGCATAAAAATATATACTGCAAATACAAAATCAAACCCCCCCCACCCGCCACCCCTATTCGCGGTTGTTGTACCTCCCCTCCCCCCATTCCCGGGAGCCCCCATGATCTGAAATCAAAAAATCAAAGGATGAGTGATTGTCCGGGCTGAATGAATGAATGAATGATCGTTTTAAGGCCGTTTTCCCCGCGAGAGCAGGGGTTAGCCTTGCGGGCCCCATGACAATCATGGTTCCCTGTTTGAGGCAATGTTTTTATGGCCGGATGCCCTTCCTGACGCCAACCCTTAGTCGCCTCTTACGATGCGCAGGGATACAGTGTACCTATTCTAAATCGGGGTACACACCGTGATCATTCATCCCAGCAAGCTGGTACTCGGAAGGATGACAGGCTGAGTCAACCCCCCTGGCGTTAATTCAGCGATCGACCGGGATTCGAACCCAGGATCCTAGGATCCCAAGCCGGCACCCTAACCGCTAAGCCAACACCAGGCTTACTTTCTTGTATTCATGTGTCAAGTTTCAGAACAATCAGCCGGGTGATAAGAGGAGCAGCAAAAATAGCAAAAAGTTAACGGACGGACGGATGGACAGAAAGACATCCGGACATAATCACCCATTTTATAAGTTCATCTCTTTGAGAATCGAGATGAGATGACCTAAAAATTAATTGACATTGGGTGTTTTAGATCACAAATTTACCTGAGCTGCTTCCAACTGCAGTTGAAGACACTGGTGCTGTAGTACTTGTTGTCGTTGTAGTGCTCGACGTGGTGTTTGTAGTTGCACCATTTGTGGCCTTGCCACTGTCTGGTAGTGCAATGGATACCAGTGAAAGAAGTCGAAGCAATTTCTCAGTGAGTAGTGGGCTGCGGCGAATAACACTGTTAGCGAGCATATTTAGGAGCTGTCCAAGTGGAGATGTCTCAAGACTGTTCTGGGCCCCTTCAGACTCTGGCAAGCCAAGTGGAGTTGTCCCACGGTGAACTGAAGCCTTCCCCTTCCGACTCACATTCATGTTGTCCAATTTCACAAGGAGATCCCAAAAGTCTGTGGAAATGCCCCCTGGCCCAGCGAAAGGCAAAGCGGTAGCAAGGTTGAGTGACTGTGTCACAGCAGTGACTGCTGATGAATAGCAGGTGACCTTCCCAAGTTTATCATGCACATCTCGTTCTGTCTCATTTGCCATAGCACATGTTTCTTTGGGCTTGACTTGGGTGAAGTGACCTGGAAACACCTGCAAAAAAGGTTAATCATTATTTTGACACATTTACATATCTGCAAATCAGCAAACATAAACAATTAAAAACTAATTTTAAACAAGAGTGGAATTGCTTTGCAATACATGTCCCCTCCTGGGCCCAATGAATGTTCTTGTTCCAAGCACTCAGCAATTGTGAGTCATATACAGTAGGACAAATAGTTTTCGGTATGCAAAGCTACTGTAGAAGTTGCAGTAACTTAATAAATAAAGCCATGTACCAAGTTTCAGTTCAATATGTCAAAAGCCATGTACCAAGTTTCAGTTCAATATGTCAAAAGCCATGTACCAAGTTTCAGTTCACGATGTTAAAATGGCAAGGGGATATGTATAAATATGTGATATATTCTGAGTCCAAAAAGGACATAACTCCATTAAAAATTGGCAAACCACCCCAAAACTCAAACTTGTTCTGCAACTTGTCATAATAAAGCAATGCACGAAGTTTCAGTTCAACATGTTAAAGGGTATGGAAAAAAGATCTGGAAAACCACAGGTGGGACGGAAGGCAGGTCGGAGAAACAGACGGAGAGCAAACCTATAGTGCCCTCTGGTGAAACTGGTAGCGGACTAACAACATCGGCAATCGTTCCTCAAGGTAGAGGCAACAACATGGTGTCCTAACTGGTATTCCATTGGCACATCACACCTATAAATAAATGCACCAGACTAATAGAAGAGACCTTTGATCCCCAAATTTT
>NC_136264.1:79418008-79505508 GCF_964187855.1 Myxine glutinosa | reverse complement strand
ATAAGTTAACAAGCATACTTTAAGTTCAGAATATTTTCGATAGAAGAATTACAATTGTTTGGTTATAATACATTAGTTTGCTTTTAAAACCTTTTATCTAAACATTTTAAGAGATACAACGCCATAATAAACACCCCGCAAAATACACCACACATACACGTCCTTGTCGAGGGTCTGCAATCTCTGATTGCTCTTTCTTGTTCTCTTTAGGTTTTCAGAGATTATTCTATGTTCTATTCTTCTTCTACATAATAATACGCAAAAAGTACACGGTTTAATATCTATATAATAATATTCAAAATTAAGTGCACGGTTCCCCAAAATAATCCCCAGCATCTAGGCCTGTTGACTTTTCCACGGGTGACTGCTAGCATATATAAAAAATATTCCAAACAAGATACAAGCAGGCAAGTCATGATTAGTTACATGTATGAACAAGAAAGAGCAATCAGACATTGCAGATCCTTGCCAGGATGCGTTTGTATTTTGTGGGGTGTTTATTATCTGCTGCGTTTGTGTGGTGTATTGACTACGTAGCTTTATGTTCAATCCAATAGGGCTGCCGAACCACGTGAACGATGAAATCAATTTGATTCTCACATACAATGTTTGGGTAAAGCCTGGTGTTGGCTTAGCGGTTAGGGTGCCAGCTTGGGATCCCAGTATCCCGAGTTTGAATCCCGGTCGATCGCTGTATTAACGCCAGGGGGTTGACTCAAGTCTGTCATATTCCGAGGTCGGCAAATTGAGTACCAGTTCACTGGTAATTCCCTGTGTATCGCAAGAGGCGACTAACAGGGTTGGCGGCAGGAAGAGCATCCGGCCATAAAACATCGGTTCAAAAAAGGGGACCACGGTGCCCGAAAAAGGCCAACCCCTGCTCTGCGGGGAAAAAATGGCCTCTAAAGGTGGTTCTATACAATGTTTGTGTAGCTCACACTCAGGAAATTTCAAACTGATCGGATCAAGCGTTCTACTCATAATTAAGGCACCGATGACATCATCATGAATATATATATCCACGAGAACTAAACTGTGTGTGTGTGTCATTGGCTGCCCATGGGGAGTACCTGAAAGTGAGATGTTTAAAAAAAAATTCCATGGAGTGGTTTCAGAGGAGGTGCAAATTTTTCGTTTTTTCCAAGATGCCGCCCGTACCATGTGACCTATGACGTCATAATTATCATTTTTTAAAAACATTTGTACAGGGGGAGGCGCTCCTATGGTGAAAATTTTCTGTCAATCGGACCAACAGTTGCAGAGAAAAGCATACTCGTTCTGTGCAGACAGACAGACAGACAGACAGACAGACAGACAAACAAAAACGCAAATGCAATACCCTCTCCTCTGGTGAGGGTAAAAATCACCAGAGGCACTATATATAGGAAAACAAATAAAACTGATTCGCTGTATTTAAATCACTTTGGAGCTCATTTTCTGCACTCGATCAAAGATAATTTTTTGCGTAATTGTACAATATTCTACACTTGCAGAAAATATAACCACAAATCGAATCATTTCACCTGATGACAAAAACATTATGATTACTTCCTGTATCAACTAAGGCAAACATAATGTAAGCACTTACAAAAATTATGCCTTTGTTGAACTAAAATCTACGGAAAACCTAATGTACGACAATAAAAGTGGAGAAAAACAAAAACCAGAGAAAAGTGAAAAAGCAATTTGTGCATTCTTCCGTCACACATGCAACCTTAATTTTTAGCCTCACCAGTGGAGCGTAGGATAGCAGATAGGGCTGACGAATTGCTATGACTGAACAACCGTTCTTGCATGAGTTGCCTGTGCCTGGCCTCAAGTTCTCGCCGCAGAGTCTGTGCTTCAGCTGCAATGTCAGGTGGCAAGACAGCCAGGAGGCTGTCATCCATGTCAGCAAGAACACTCTGACGTAGTGCAGATGGCAGCGTCTGGATGAAGGTCACAGGGTCTACTGGTGCTTCAGGGTTCGGGTTTTGAGCCATCTCTCGTCGCTGCTGCTCAGCTCGCTGCTGAGCCAGCACCTACCCAAGGTGAAAAAAATTGTGCTTAGGTTGTTTAAGTTTCACAGCAACAAAAAAATTATGGATTCCTTCATTGGTTGTGCCTACTCAGCAAAATTAAAAACGCACAAATACGTTTTCATGTAGCCCAGCAGAAAAATCTGAAGTATGTGAAGTAACTTGCTCATCCTATTTTCAAGCATGGTTGAGTCACTAAGAGCGTGTCCAACTGCCATTTTCAAGCATGGTTGAATTGCCAAGAGTGTGCATCAGGCATCACAATCAGAAGCAAAAGGTTTAACCTTATGCAAGAATCAACGATGTAAAAATACTGCTAATTTATTATTGGACACTTGCACAGATGGGCAGAAAATCCTTTTCATAGCATATGCGAGCACAGTGGTTCGATGGGGAAGGGGAGGCATTGGTGATTAAGCTCTGTGTCATCACATCACCATATGCTGGGAGTCACAGATTCATATTCAGATTACTACCGGGAGATCGTACATCACAATTCAGCGAGCCCACAATGTTCATACTGTTGTGGATATGAGAATGTTGTTTTTTTTATTGTTGTGTAATGAATTGTTGTAAAATGTCACCCTCCTTCCTGCATTTGTTGTTGTATAAAGGTCAAAGGGCGTTCCCGTAGTTAATTCCATAAAGCATACACACAGGACACCACATCTCCCTGTTCAGTAGTTATATCCTTATTATGTGTATTAGTGTAAGGCTGTGTTTCCATTAATTTAAATACTCCATTGCACCAAGTGAAATAAGAGTAGATTCCCTTCACCTTCCCCTTCCAACAATTGCCAACTGTTCCCTCCGCGACTCCATTCGCCACGAGGTCGGCTCGGAGAAGAAGGGAGAGGAGCTGCCGAATCCTGGGCGTGCCCGCCAATCGTCATCAAGGGCAGAGCCAGAGGGCCGTGCCGACCAATCAGGGCCGAGGCGAGCTCACCGATGGGCGTGTTCTAGAGGCCGGCGGCTTGATTTGCCCGCGGGGTTATAAAGAGCGCGCGCGGAAGCCGTTAAAAAGAAGTGCGCACGAGGGCGAAGCAAGAGAGGAACGTCCTGAGAGAGATACGTCCTAAGATATACGTCCAAAGAGATACATGCAGAGATACGTGCGACGATCAAGTGCAAGCGAGTCAGAGCGGCGAAGTGCGAAGTGCCAAGTAGGGCAAGTGCCGAGTGTGCAGTGCCAAGCGCAAGAGAGTTCTAAGGAGGAGCTTTGGAGAGCGCACGGTGCACCGGAGGGGCTTCGCCGTGCAGTTTGGAACCGCGGCTGTTTGGCGATCCCAGCTCGGGTATTGACGGCGGCTATCCGCTCCCGGCCCGACCGATCCCCGCTGAACCTTCCTCCCCCGCCAAGCCATTCCTCCTTCCGATCCTTCCTGCCTGCAAATTCCCAATTCGTGTGAGTCCGTCTTTCGTTTGTTCTGTCCAGGGTTCTAAGTAAGACTGCCATAGATAAGCTAAGGTTCACTGTGTCCGCTTCTTCTTCTTCTGTTTTTATTTTATTATCCTTCCTTCTCCTTGGTTTCTTTGATTGTGTAAATAGTAGGAATAAATTTAGTAGCATTTCCAACCTTTTTGCTTTGGTGTTCTTCTTCTTCACATCCTTCGCTTTAGTCTTTTCCCCATTGAATATCTGTGGCGCGATTCGGCCAACGTTCAGGAATCGAGTTAGTCGGGGTAACTGTTCGGGCGCGGCGGCCATCCGCTCGGCAAACAACATCCTAGCGGCGGTCCCGTAACAATACACACCAGTGGCCAGATCTAATGACAGTGAGGTGACCTGGAGAGTTGCATATCATCTTGAATAACTTTTCCAGCCAACACCAGGCTTACCAAACGGTGAAGAATCTGACTATAATTCACCAAATGTCTGTCTGTTCGTTCGTTCGTTCGAAAGTACCGTTAAAACTGCTGAACCGATCGCAACGATATTTTAGGTGGATAATCCTGGGATCTCCAGGAGTAAAATAGGCTATTTAGTTTTCCAAATTTCAGCTTTGGTCTCTAGCATTCTCAGGTTTGGACTCCCGCGTAACATTCACGTTCGCATAACGTTCATTGCGACGATGTTTTCATTGTGACGATGTTGTTTTCCCGGGTGCCGCACAAACGGCTGCACTGATCGCTGCACATCTGCACCGATCGAACTTGGTGACCTCGGACAAATACCTTTTATAAGGACACGGGTTGAATCCCTGCTTGAGAGAATTCCAACCCGGGTACGTTTTGCAAACGGGTACGTTTTTCACGTCCTTCACGAACTTGCTGTCCATGTCTGACGTGCGACTGAAGGTGCTACAGGAATGTGGAATTTATTGGTTTCATGCTTTAGCATTCGCCGTATCTGCATTGCCTGTTTGCTTCTGGCCCCCCCACCCGTGCATTGCATGGGTATCTCACGAGGAATCATTCCCTTGGATTCTAGCAGCCGCCAACCCTCACGATACATAGCAGGGTCTTACAGCAGCCATATTGGTGGTCACCGTCACTGCGATGCGAAGTTATGTTGTATCGCCATTATACATGACGGTACCCGCCCAAAGGGCGGGGCTTAAATTTGGAGGCGCGATTTATATAAACATCCGTTAAATATCACACGCAAATCATCAAAATCTAAACAGTATTTTTAGAAGTATATTTTACTAATATGAATATGAATATGAATATGAATCGTTTAAATTACAAAAGGCCTTCAATTTCTGATATTTTACCTTTTCATTTGGGCCTCCCAATTGAAGCCCCGCCCACAGGGCGGGCACCGTTGCTCGTCACTTAAAATCAGATCCGGATCTTCACTAAAATATAATCAATTCTTCCTTGTCACGCACCCAACATGTCCACCAAATTTCATCTGAATATTTCATCTGAATATTTTCCATGTTATTAAACGTTTCCCAGTGTGTACCCTGGATTAGAATAGGTACACCGTATCCCTGCGTGTCGTAAGAGACGACTAAGAGGGTTGGCGTCAGGAAGGGCATCCGGCCATAAAGAACATTGCCTCAAAAAGAGAACCATGACAATTACAACTACATATGGGCAGGGTACAGCCCGAAGTGGAGATCGGTTTCTGAGGTTTGGGACATGGAATGTAGGGACAATGACAGGGAGATCAGGAGAAGTGGTGGAAGTATTGGTCAGAAGAAAAGTGGACATATGTTGTGTGCAAGAGACGAGATGGAAGGGAAGTGGTGTGAGAATGGTGAAGGGTAGGCAGGGACAGAAATACAAGTTTGTGTGGCAAGGGTGCCCGGAGGGCGTGAATGGTGTTGGTGTCCTGTTTTCTGAGGAGTTTGTAGACAGTGTGGTGAGTGTGACTAGAGTGAGTGATAGGTTGATGGTGAAAATGATTGGAAAGCTCTTGGTGAACGTCATCTCGGGATATGCTCCGCAGGTTGGTCGGAGCGATGAAGAGAAGGACAAGTTCTGGTGTGCGATAGAGAAGCTGATGGAAAACGTGAAAGATGAGGGAGTTGTTGTGGTAGGAGGAGACCTAAATGGACATGTGGGAAGGAGTATGGATGGTTTTGAGGGAGTTCATGGGGGTTACGGATATGGTGTGAGAAATGGAGAAGGTGAAAGGATTTTGGAGTTTGCTGGAGCTGATTTGTTCATTTGTAATACTCAGTTCCAGAAAGAGGATAATAAGCTTGTTACATACACGTCAGGTGGGTCGACGACAACCGTTGACTACCTGATGGTGCGTAGGCGAGATAGGGGGCACCTCCGGGACACAAAGGTGATCCCGGGGGAGGAGGCTGTTTCACAGCACCACTTGGTTGTCTGCGACATAAGGGTGAAAGGTGCGAGGAGAGCTCGGCGGGTGAAGTACCAACCGAGAATGAAGGTGTGGAGGTTGAAAGAGGTGACAGTAAGGGGTGATCTGGTGGTGAAAGAAGGCCGCATTCCAGTGGATTGGGAACTGAGTACCCTCGTCCCTCTATACAAGGCGAAAGGTGACCCTCTGGAGTGTGGCTCGTACCAAGCGATAACGTTATTGGAGCATGGAATGAAGGTATTGGAAAGGGTGTTGGAGAGGAGGATAAGGAAGTAAGTGAAGATCGACTAAATGCAGTTTGGATTTATGCCAGGAAGAGGAACGACAGACACGCTTTTCATTGTGAGGCAGTTGCAGGAGAAGTACATGGAGAAGAGGAAGAAGTTGTTTCTTGGGTTTGTTGATCTGGAGAAAGCATTCGATAGGGTTCCACGCAAAGTATTGACATGGGCATTGAGGAAGTTAGGAGTGGAGGAATGGCTGATCAGAGCAGTGATGGCAATGTACAAAAGAGCGCGCACAACTGTAAGGACGAAGGACGGGAACAGTGGTGAGTTTGAGGTGAAGGTGGGAGTGCATCAGGGGTCGGTACTAAGTCCACTACTATTTGTAGCTGTGATGGAGGTGCTGGCTCAGAACGTAAAGGAGGGTTTACCGTGGGAGTTGTTGTATGCAGATGATCTGGTGTTGATTGCGGAAAGTATGGATGGACTGAAGGAAAAGATGAACAAGTGGAAGGAATGTATGGAGACAAAAGGTCTGAAGGTGAATATCGGAAAGACGAAGGTGATGGCAAGTGGTAAAGCATGTGGTGAGGTGGAAAGAACTGGGAAGTGGCCCTGTGCTGTGTGCAGGAAGGGTGTTGGAGTGAACTCCATTCAATGTGCAATGTGCAATGTGTGCTGAGTGGGTTCATCAAAAATGTAGTGGTCTGAGAGGGTCATTAACCAGTGTGGCAGCTACATTCAAATGTAAGGTGTGCACAGAGGGAGCTGCAGATGGAGGAAATGTTGAGTTGGATCTTGGAGACGGCGTGAAGCTGGAATGTGTGAAAACATTTTGCTACCTCGGAGACATGCTGAATGGAGAAGGTGGATCAGACTCGGCAACAGTTGCTAGAGTGAGATGTGCATGGAAGAAGTTTCGGGAACTAAGTGGCGTGCTGATGAGGAGGGGAGTGTCGTTGAAGCTGAAGGGAAAGGTGTATGCTGCATGTGTGAGAAGTGTTATGATTTATGGGAGCGAGACATGGGCAATGAACGTAGAGCAGCAATGAAGGCTGGAAAGGGTGGAAATGCGAATGGTTCGATGGATGTGCGGAGTATCGTTGAGAGAGAGGAAGACAAATGATGAATTGCGAAAGATGATGGGAATAGAGCCTGTGATTGATGCTGTGAAGAGGAACAGGTTGAGATGGTTTGGTCATGTGTTGAGGAAGGATGAAAGTGACTGGTTGAGAAGAGTGATGGAAATGAATGTAGAAGGAAGTAGAGGACGGGGAAGACCGAGAAAGAATTGGCTAAAGATGATGGAAGAAGAAATGCAGGCAAAGGGGTTAACAAGGGGAGATGCAGAAAATAGGGCAAAATGGAGAAGATTGTCATGGGGACCACAAGGCTAACCCCTGCTCGAGCAGGGAAAATGGCCTTAAAATGCATGTTGTTGTTGTTGTTGTTGTATTTCACAACTTTTTGAGATATCCAGCTCATGAAGACAGACAGACAAACATACAGAGATGAAAACATAAACTCTGTCCACCTTTGGTGGCAGAGGTAACAATGCACATAGCAGAACACAGGAGGTGGAGGCACAAATGAGATTTGGCCAACCCCAGTTGATAATGCACACAAGGGGCCGCATTTAATTACCATGAAGTGATCTGATGAATTGCATATCATACCTTCCAGGAGGTCAGAGCAGAGTATAACTCAATGCATTGTATTAGAAGAGCATCTTTCCTTCACGTGATGTGAAGAAGGAACTTCAGTATTTTCTGAGAAGTTCACAGTCGGGGACGAATGCGGTTAAAATCATACAAAGGACGTTACTTCCATGGCCTAACGGTATTTACCGACATTCTCCTGGATGGCTGACAAGGCAACTGAGCAGGCTCCCATACCTGGCTAAACAAAGCAAAAATATCATGCAATAAACTGATGTGGGAACAATCCGTAATCGCGGTAGGTACTCGAGTCTCGGTACATGGGAGTGGTGACTGTTCACCCCATCCAGATGAAATGGGTTAAGAAATGAATCCGCATTTATGATAACATCACAATTCCCCATAGCTACAGCTTTTTTCCTGAAGAGGAAAATATGGAAACTTCCCTATTGGTCAATACAAGAATACAGATTTATACATGCATACGGAAGTGTTTCACACACTTGTACATGTGCCAATAACCCAAAGAAACAAACATTCATTTACCTCTTCTTGGATAGATGGAGGTAGAGCAGCTAAGAACTCAGGATTAACCTCTGTGACACTCTGTGGAGTTGTTGCAGAGGCTGCTGCTGCTGCCGCTGCTGCCGCTGCTGCTGCTGCAGCCGCAGCTGCAGCAGCAACAGTGGCAGCTGCTGCTGAAGCCCCACTTGTTCCTGCACTGCCGGGTGAACGTGCTGGTGGGCGAATGCCAAGTTGGTTCTGCAGAACTTCTTGTCTGATATCCTCTGGAAGTGCAGCCAAGAAAGAGGGATCCACTCCATCTGGAAGGCTGATTCCTGAAACAAAGAAAAAGCATTGACTATATATTTCCCAAAACAAATACTGGGGCTCACAGAAGACCTATTTGAGACAATGACAACCTTAACAAGAAAAACCCATTCCCACAAAATAAATTCAGATGAAGTCTCTGAAGCTCAGAAAATGTCAGTGCTGCTTCTTTGCTTGAGATCAAACATTAATTAATAGCCCAGAGTAAGCTGAAGGTCATCTCTAGAGGTTGTAGTTCAGATCCCTGCTGATTTGGTGTCGGCCCCTTGATCCCCTGGGAGCCCCCATGATCCAACATCGAACAAACGAATCCCGAGCAATTGTGCGGGCTTCTGTCTTGTATTCATGCGTCCAGTTTCAGAACAATCAGTCAAGTGACAAGGGAGTTGCAGCAAAAATAGCAAAAAGTGAACAGATGACCAGTCAGATAGACATCTGGACATCACGACCCATTTTACAAGTTCATCTCTTCGAGATAGAGATATCACCTAAAAAGGGATAGAGCATGGACACGTGGTAATGTCACATGTCACTCGCACATACCTGTAATCAAATTTTTTTTTATTGGCTGTGGATAAAATCATTATTGCCCTGCACTTTATTTTAATATGATTTCCATCCCATAATACATCACAAAAAGTACAGGAAAGCAACTGCTCTAAGCTTACAAATGCATGCAAGCCTATTTAGTTTCAACATTTTTGTCCATTGCAAACTTTAAAAGAAGAAAATTAATGACAATAAAATGAACAGGTAGAGCTACATTCAAAGCACACCGCCCCCATGCCAAATTAATAAATAACATATCCTAAAGTGCTCGACATCGCCGAGGCGCTGGCCACCGTGTCGCGCATGGAGACGAAATTGTGAGGGAGCGGTGTACAATAACTGATTGATTGAGTAATTAAAAATAAATAATTGTACATCTGCCAAGAAGAATCCAATTGTACAGTCCAAATGTCAACTTTTCAAAAATTAACCAATTAGGTGATTAATCGAGGAATTAACTAATTAATCGATTAATTGATTCATCAATAAATAAAAAAATACCCTTAACTGCGCCAAATCACTTGGTCATTGTCACGTCCAAATATCAGCTTCCTCGCTCAAAAGGTGCTTGAGATATTGCCGAGATGAGAAATAAAATAAATAAGTACACTCGGACCCCGCTATTCCCGGTTCAGCTATTCGCAGGATCCGCGTATTTGCGGTTGATAAAATGCGACTTGTTTCTCTATTCGCAGAAAAGTATCCCACAAAATTGCAGTTTTTAAAAGTTTTTTTTATCCGCAGAAGTGTTCCGCGAAATCGCGGTTTTTCAGGGGCGAAATTTTTTTCCCCAAGAGCCGTTAGCTTGACACATTTATAAAACCCATCTTTACCAGCCATGTACAGGGTCCGTCAGGGAGGTGTGACGATTTTCAGAAAACTCGTACACAGTTATTTTTAGTCGAATTTCAATTTTTTTTATTTTAAAGACTACATATATAATGCCATGTAATGCACTGTAACAAAGACATTTAAAACATGTAATTCATGTTTGAAAAATGACATCATCTAAATGGCGCCGTTCTTGTCCAAGCATTCTTGCAGACGCGCGGAAAAGTTGTCCATAGACCTTTCAACCATGGCAAGTGGAATAGCTCGAATTTCTCTGGTGATTGCATCTGAAAGGGTCTCAAGAGTGCGTGGTTTTTCAATGTAAACCTTAGCTTTCAGGTAACCCCATAAAAAAGTCACAGGGTGAAAGATCAGGCGATCGAGGGGGCCACTCCACATCCCCACGGATTGAAATGAGGTGCCCTGGAAAATGTTCTCTTAATAAGGCCATTGATTCTCTTGAGGTATGGCAAGTAGCCCCATCTTGCTGAAACCAAACTGTAGGGAGGTCAATGCGACGTCGTCTCAATTCAGGCAGTAAGAACTCGCGCAACATCGTAACATAACGTTGTGAGTTGACTGTCACAGTGCGTCCATCTTCCTTGAAAAAATAAGGCCCAATTATGCCGAATCGGACTATTCCAGCCCACACAGTGACTCGCTCGGAGTGCAGGGGTCTTTGATGGAGTTCTCGCGGATTTGTTGCCGACAAATATCGGGAATTTTGCTTGTTTACACTTCCCGACAAGTGAAAATGCACCTCATCACTCATGATGAGAACAGTGTCATCCCTCAGCAGTTCCAGCATTCTTTCTGCGAACGTAAACCGCCGTACGAAATCATTCTGCTGCAGTTCTTGAACCACCATGATTTTGTGCGCGTGATAATGAAGGTCCAAGTGCAAAATTCGACGAACTGATCTGTCTGACATCCGTAGAACGCGAGCGTGCCGTACCGCTGACCGACGAGGGCTGGCCTCCACAGCTTGTCGAACCCTTTCGATGTTTTCCGGGGTCCTAACGGTTCGATCACCTCCCCGAGCTGCTCCCGGCCTCACAGATCCAGTTGTCCTGAAGTTTTTTACCCACTTCAATATTGTGTTTCGAGACGGAACGGTGCCACGTCGACCAACATTGAAGTGAGTACGAAATCTGCGCTGTGTAAGCACCACCGAACTATCCGTTTGAATAAACGTCTCAACAACAAAGACGCGATGTTCAATCGTCCACAGCTCCATGGCTATGAAATGGCGCCTAACAACGAGTAACCAACAGCCATCACGCAGGCGCTAGACCCCCCACTTGCATTGTTATACCCAATTCAAACATGAATTACATTTTTAAAATGTCTTTGTTACAGTGTATTAAATGGCATTATATATGTAGTCTTTAAAAAAATAAAAATTGAAATTCGACTAAAAATAACTGTGTACGAGTTTTCTGAAAATCGTCACACCTCCCAGCCGGACCATGTATAAAGCAGGTGGACATAAGCAAGCAAAAAAACATCTATGAGCCACGAACCTGACCCGCTTCTGCAGCCGCTTGCTTGACACATTTATAAAACCCATCTTTCACCAGCCATGTATAAAGCAGCTGAACATACGTCTGCAAAAAAAGATCTACGAGCCATGAGCTTGACCTGTTATACATTGACTGCTGTGTGATTTGCGTTTTCATGGCTTATGTAGCCGTGAATTTTAGCCAGACAAAATTGAGAGCTTCTATAATTGAGAGCTTCACTCGATGTTCCGCCAGCTGTGAAAACAAGTCAACCCCACAAATGTTAGAATGCAAATGCTTCATTAAATCTGTTACAATTCGCAATTTATGGTAAAGCCTCATCAGAGATCTTACACAATGAAAACGCTTCGGGGATGTTCCATCAGCTGTGTAAACAAGTCATCCGCCATGAGTGAAAGAATGCAAATGCTTCATTACATCTATTATTGAAATTATCAGATAGGCTCAATATGGCATCAACCGATAACATCCCCCACAAACAATGTCCAGGGTATTCACCCCTCACACAGCTACCCACAATGCTCGCATTCCTACATATACAGACTGTGTCTTGGGTCTCGATCATCCTTCTCGTCCCATTGCTTTGACCTGCGTTTTTGACTCTCGCTCTGCTCATCATTCAATCATGGCTCACAATCGCAAGACCAGTGCTGGAGATGTGTCGACTACCAAGAGGCAGAAGAAAGTAATCAGCCTGAGCCAGAAAGTGGAGCTGCTGCACCAGCTTTCGAGAGGAGAGAGTGCGGCCTCTGTGGGCAGGCATTACGGCGTCAACGAATCCACCGTTCGCTACAAATGGAAGAAGGAGAAGGCGATTCGTGAGAGAGTTTCAGCAAGCGCTGCATTGAGTACGAAGGTGGTCACCCATGTCCGGAATGTTCACATGGAAAGGATGGAGAAGACTCTCAGAATATGTATCGAGGACAACATGCAGTCGAGGGACTTCATGCTGTTACGTGCTCCTCCCCAAACCCCGGTCACGGTGTACCTCCGAGCCCCGAAAGGAGTCACGGCAGAAAGATGTGTTATTCTGTGTGTCAAAGACCAATGGTGAAACCACACCAATTGTTACCAACAAACAAGTATTGTATTAAGGTCACACAAGAATAACAGTACAAGAACAATATTACTCAATTGTACAACAAATATATCATTCCTATGATGGTACCATCAGTTTCGTACAATATAACTCACTGTGCTCCAAGTGAGCGAAAAGAACATTCCCAAAGTTTATGTCCTGGCATCAAGCCAAAGTTGCTCCACGCTCCGGTGATCGTAAGAACGATGTCGTATCGAAACCAGAATCCAGTTCGGCTGACAGTCACGCTGCCAAAGATGCGCAAAGGTGCCCTCAAGCGGCGACTAGGAAATCACACCTTCGGGTATGAACATTCAACGGCTCTCAAACGGCGAACCGCAAATTCCCACTCAAAATCTACATTACACACGCAAACCAGGCTAACGGCCGGATGCGGTGAAATGGTTGGAGCGAGGTGAAAAGCCTGGAGCGATGCGAAATCGGGAGCGAGGCAAAATGGCCGACGAGCCCGTACTGAAGGCGTACCTGCACTTCAACGATTCTCTTCGGAATCGACCGCAAAACCTGTCACGCAGGTTTTTTCTGTCACAGCGATAACCACTCTGTCACAGGAATCCCTTTCCCAGGAAACCCAAAGTTCGCTCGTGACCCCCGTTCGCCAGCGTTTGCTCAAGACCTCAAAGCAACTCGGCTTCTTCTCCACCTCACTTGCTCCGCTTCTTCTTCCTCCTCTTCTTCATCCGGTTTTCTCTCGATCCGGTTTCTGGTTTCTTTTAAAACATTAATTTTTTACCTTTTGCAAACAGTTATCTCCATTTCACTTAAACGATAACAATAACAGTACATGGAACCAAAAGTGCTTACAGTGGATGAAAACCACAACGACGGAAGTGACGAATCTGTAACAATGCTGAAAACCATGATGCTGAACCGTTCCCTAAACCTGCTCACCAAAGAAGAGTTTGAGGCCATGCCAAAGGTTTCCGAGGAGGCGGCGGGCAGTGATGAGGAAGAGGTGCCGAGGTCAAACCTCACAGTTCAGTTCAAAGTTCGAGGAATTCATGGGATTTTAATTCATTATCATCAGCAGAATCATCATCATTTGAAAGTTGTGCGTGTTTGCAAAATAAAAATTTTAAACGGTACATGATGCTGTCTTTCTTTTACTTTCACGGTAGATATGGTTAAACACTTTTAATAAACTGGAAGTGCATTCCTTCAATAAATTGAAAATGGTACCTGGTGTTGATGTTTTTTGTTTTTTTGTACCCATTTTTTGTGAAACTGTAATCATGTGCATTTTGCGGTCGAAAACATTTTAAACTTGAAAAATTTTCCTTCATGAATCAGGAACCGCCGGGAAAAGCTAACCTATCCCCCTTTTCCCCAATGAAACAATGCTGCGGCATACATTCGAGGGATTTTCATTGACCTTCGCGGATTTTTGTCGACATTCGCGGGTTTTGTCTCGCCATTTCCGGGACTTTCAGCGACCTTCACGGATTATCGTCGACATTCTTGGGATTTGCCTCACCATTCTCAGATTTTGCCTCGCCATTCGCGGTTTGTTCCTCTCTATTCAATGATTATCGCGACTCGTGAACCTATCCCTCCGTTTTCCATTGAAAGAATACCCCCTATTCGCGGTTTAGCAATTCTCGGGATTTTCCAGGAACGTATCCCCCGCAAATAGCGGGGTCCCACGGTAATTAATAAAAGGATGATAATTAAATAATTAATCAATTAAGTGATTAATCAAAAAATATAAAATACGCTTTGGCCAAAGCATGTGCTCACTATTGTGGCCAAATTTCAGCTTTCTAGCTCAAAGGATGGCTGAGATATCGCCTGGACAAACAAGAAAAACAAACAAACAAGAAAACGGAGTTTTTGGCGCCCAGAAATGACGTCATGCAGCGCCTGGAAATGGAATAGGAAAGGAGCGGTGTACAATAGGCAAGTGGAAAGAAGGGGGGAAGAAGTGTGTGGTTCATGTGCAGCCGGCTGCTGGTTGCATCATTTTTCTGTGAGCGCATCTGCCGCTGAGGCAATGCCTCTCTATAACCAGTTATCTGGTACTCATTTTGCCAACACAAGGTATTGGGGGGGGGGGGGGGGGGGGAGTAAGAAGTAAGACAATGCATTCTGGGTAGGCCAAAGCTGTTGCCCCCCCCCCCCCCCCAAAACCCTGTAAATTCAATGCTTCCCTCCTCGGTGCTAAACATATTACTCGAGGAAAACTTCTCAAAAGCCAAAACTTACCCAAATGCTGCGAAGTGCATCTTCATAACGCACAACAGTAGCAAAGTGTGGCGACTTCATAATCTGTAATAGCTATTGTTCAATCCTAATTGCACTGGGAGCACAGCACCCCCCTCGACATTTTTCGCAACCACAAGCGATTTCAAATTCTCCTCATGACTTTTTTTCTCAAGGGTCTTGCGAACATTTTGATACCACATACATGTGTCCAAATCACACTTACCATTCAGGTGTCACATGTCCAAAAAAAACTACAATTTTTGCATATTGTCATGTCCCCAGGATTAAGACCCCAAGAGGACGAATGACCGAAACGAGCTTCAACTCCGAGGCGTACTTCGAACTTGGCGGGATTACGTTTTCGTGCACGCGAGAAGGTTTGAGGCCTTATCTGATCGGAAACACACGGGGTTATTCCGAACCAACAAAGCAAAGAAACAGAAAGGAAAATTCAACAAATATAAATGTATTTACAGTAATGTAAAAGACAACGCAAGGTGAGGTAAAAATTCCTAAATGAGGGACCCTCCACTTTGACGCAAAATACAGACAGGGGAAAGATAATGAAAATAAAATGGTGTTAATAGTGCTGGCACTTAGCGTTGTTGTTCAAGTGAGGGCGTTGAATGAAGCCGGCAGCACAAAGTGCCCCGCAGCCGTGCGCTGGAAAATCACTGGATGGCGCAAAGCTCCTCTTCGAGTCGCCACGTGCACGAGGTGATTTTGTGTGGCTGGTCCCCTTTCGCTTTTGTCTCCCTCCGACCGATGCGCCAAGAGTTCCTCAAACCGCCGCCGTACTCATCCTCTTCACAGGCGTACACGTGACCAAAAACACACCAGCATGACCCACGCCCGCCTTCCACCAAGGCACCAAGACAAAGAGATCGAGGGAACGGCTTCTTCTTCCTCCGTTACTATCCAAGGCTTCACGAAAGGACGCAGCACAACCACAGCCGTTTGCCAGCGCAACCAAGACAAAGCGAGAGGAAGATAGAGAGAGGCGGCCACCCACAACCAAACTCAAGACAAGAGAGACCAAGATGGCCAGACCACATCTTTTTCCTCCAGCTCTCGAATGGTTCATGCTGACATCACACTCTGTCCAATCATCGAGCGCTACTCAATCATCCCATCGCGCCTCCACCAATCATGAAAGCCGGGGCGTGGCCCCTCGTAACGAGTCGCCGGAGGGCGGAGCCGAGTCTCTGTTCAGGAACGTTCGGATGACGGTAGTTCCCTTGCCGATTGGCAAATGCTGTTTCTGTCTGCCCTGGCAGTGCTGTGAGCGAATGTGTCCATTGTTGTAGTTGTTTTACTGGCTTTTTAATTGTAACAAGCGTTACGCCTAGGTCCCTCGTCGGTGAAGTGATGAGTTGACAAAGTGGAAGATGCAAGGCGGCCATCTTGGATTTTGACATGGCGACCCAATTTTCAACAGCGTTCTCCCTTATGCGTAGATACACCCACACACCAGATTAGAAGTTGGTACTTCGCTTATTTTTCCAAGATATTCCGCTCACAAGGTTCAGACATACATGGCGTCAGACATACATGGCGGCGGCCATCTTGGATTTTGACGTGGGTTGCACCCACACACCAAATTCGAATGCGGTCCTTCGCTTACGCACACACGCACGCATGCACGCACGCACGCATGCATGCACGCACGCCCGCATGCACGGACGGACGGACACACGGACGGAGGGGAAAACCAGAGTCCCCCTTTCGCTCCGCAGTGCGACGGGGGGGACAATAAAGACGGAGGGAAGATCACAGGAGGCAAGCACGTATTTAACCGGGAATTTAACCTTACAAACCCTATAATTAATTAGCACAAAACCACCCTCCTTATGGCGACATGCAAACGCTCTTACCCGGACAGATGGCCTACTTATGTACATCGAGATGGATTCTTCGCGGCATACGGAGCATTCTAATCTACACATTCTGAACTTTCTTCAGGTATTTCATCATCTACCACCACAAACATAATATGTTTATGTACAGCAACAAGTGAATGAGGGTTACACAACACTGCGGGTGTAAATTAATTGGCCTGTCCTTTCTTCTGAGTGTTTTAGCATGTTGTCCAAGTCATACTGAATAATTATACAGTAGAACAAAATAATTAGGCAATAATTTGACAAATCAACATTTGAAATGAAATGACCCACATCAGTTCGGGTTAAGTGATGTAAATGTTCCTTATCTGTAGCAGTTTCCATGCATGCTGAGACTTTTCAGTCTTCAAACCCCAACACTCAAACAAAACCACCTTTTAAAATTGGCCTCCAAAGCCAGCTGCTGACTGGGCATCCTCCATTTTACAAAGCCCTTCCTTGGCACACCTAAACTCCTACCCGACTACAAGGCCTTCATCCGCATATTGATGGAGCACTGTTCTTCCCTCTGGGATGGCTCCCTATCTCACATCTTACTCAGTTCTATGCCATAGAAACCATGGCCTGCAAGATCATTGGCTTCTCCCATGACAAAGCTGAGTGTATGGGTCTATCACTAAGCCATCGCAGCCAGGTCGGTGGTCAATGTCTTCTACCGCCTCCTTGCTGGTCGTGCACTTTCATCAACCCCCTTCTGGTGAAACTATCTAAATTCAGGATCACTACTCACCTCCACTAATTTGTTCCCCTTTTTCCCACCTGTGGAATCAACTTCCACATACTCTTCAATCTTATTCTTCCCTCCAGGTCTTCAAGACAGCTGTTCACCACCATCTCAGATCATCCCCAATCCTAAATCATGATCTTTTCTAAATCTCGTTAACCCCAACCAAATCTCGTCCTTCCAATTTTCCCTCCTCAGCATTTCCTTCCGAATCCATATTGTCCACCCCATGGCATGCGTGTTTTGCGTAATGTTTTTGTCTGATACATCCTGATCTGTTCACTGTACTAGCTCTTCCACTAGCCTTGACTATGTATACAAAAAATGTACTTAGAAAACTGGACAATATAACTTCAAAACTGTCAAAATGACAGACATAGTGATAAAATGCCTCCACAAACATCACACCAAGAAACTTTTCATTGGTAATGGTTCACGACCAAGTTCTGACCTGCCAAAGGATCTTCGCCATGCCCAGGTGATGGAAGTGTATCTTGTGGTTCCTCAACATCAGCTCCATCCTTCAACTCGATATTCGACTGACCCTCTGCCACTGCAGGGTAGAAAACGCTGTGGAAAAAAAAAAAGAGCATGTTGTGACCCAGAGCAGAAAATGGAATCCCTTTCAAAATCCCAACATGTGTGCAAGCAATGTACATACAAAAACCCCTCACATTTGAATGGACTAATTGACACAGTTTGCCACAAGGTTCCCAGCTGTCTTCAAAAACAAAGCAAATTTATTCAGGCTTACCCCAGTATTTCTTCTTCTGTGTTTAAGGCCGCTAACAACCCTGCTGCCTGCCCAGGGACAGCAGTCAGGTCTTCCCTGTTGCTGGCCAAGGGTGCCATTGCCTGAGCAGTTCCCTGGCTCTCATCGACAGTACCAACCACTGATGCCGGACTGCTCACATCCATTGGCGAGCCATCTGGTTGACTACTAACACCCGTCAAAATGTCAGATGCCTCTGTCCGCTCAGATGCCTCTGAAGCTGTGGGAAGACAAACAAAAATATTGCATAAATATATGTAAGACGAACCAAAACAGCTACCATTAAGCAGGGTTGAAAATTGGCCAATTTAGTCGGAAAATATTTAGCCAAATCCAACATTATTTTCATACAAAACACAATGACAAAAGAAAGGCAAATGAAATGTTATTTGAATGAAAACATTCCCAAAGGTAGATGCCTGATGTCTGTTTTAAGCCTGAGCAAAATTGAATAGCTTCAACGTGCTGCAAGATTTTTGGAACTCACAGATTGTGTGCGCTGGTGACATTTCCATCTGTAGTGCTTCATCACCAGCAGGTCGTACTGTACTGGCATTAGCAGGCTCAGAATTTGTGACTTGTATGTCTGGCTGGAGTGGAGCAGCAGGTCCCCTGTCATCAGCAGTGTCTGGGGTGAGAGGTGTCCGAGCCTCCGGAGTCAATGAAATGGTGCCATCACTCGATACTGGGGCTGAAGTCATGTCCTCAGATGAAGGCTCTTCAAGGTGCGCCATCGTAGTTTCCAGCCGAGGGCCCACTAGCCAAGTCAGTTGCAGAAAAATTAAAAACAGGGAAGGAAAGGAAATAAATAATGCTAAATTGAGATAAAGAAATGGATAGAGGCACCAGTCAGGATTCCCCAATACAGTGCTTACTCTAAACACCTCGACTCAGGGCAAGAGACAAAAAATTGATTACAAGACGATTACACAATAACTTTAAATTTATACATTAGTGTTCAAAAGTCTGAGTCCAATTATTGCTAATTTATTAAAGTAAATGTGACAAAATAAATTGTCATAATATGAAACCAAAAGCATTTTCTCGGGATTTCCAATAACTCCAAAGAATATTACAACAATTATTGAATGAATGAATGAATGATCGTTTTAAGGCCATTTTCCCCGCTTGAGCGGGGGTTAGCCTTGCGGGCCCCATGACAATCATGGTTCCCTATTTGAGGCAATGTTTTTATGGCCGGATGCCCTTCCTGACGCCAACCCTTGGTCACGCTCTTCGATGCGCAGGGATACGGTGTACCTATTCTAAACCGGGGTACACACCGGGATCATTCATCCCAGCAAGCTGGTACTCAATTTGCCGACCTCGGAAGGACGACAGGCTGAGTCAACCCCCCTGGCGTTAATTCAGCGATCGACCGGGATTCGAACCCAGGATCCAAGGATCCCAAGCCGGCACCCGAACCGCTAAGCCAACACCAGGCTATTACAACAATTATTGTAATATATATTAAAAAAATAAAATACCTCTTTACATATTAACTAGTAATCAGTGTGATATCTTTTTGATTGGTGATGTTGATGTTAACCTCCGAAGACCACAAAGTGAAAATCGTGATTTTGTGGTTTGAAACAAAATCCTGTGTACAGCTGCACTGACGAAAGTATCAGCGTTACAAGTGTTCAAAACCCATGAACATATTCATTACCATCTCTTACAAAACTGAAACCACCCGCACACGCAATGAGCCCGATAGGTCGAGTAACACACAAACGACGTTAGAGCCTGGATGTAAAGATCACTTTTCCTCAATCTTATTGCTGGTCCAATTAGAAAAGAGAATGGCAAGTCAAACAAGTCACATTAATGCAAAGTCTAACAAGAGTTACGCCCAGGTCCCCCGTCGGTGAAGTGATGTGAGTTGAGTTGACAAAGTGAAAAAGGCAAGGCGGCCATCTTGGATTTTGACATGGCGACCCAATTTTCAATAGCGTTCTTGCTTGGGCGTAGATACACCCACACACCAGATTAGAAGTTAGTAGTTCATTTATTTTTCAAGATATTCCGCTCACAAGGTTCAGACATACATGGCGGCGGCCATCTTGGATTTTGACGTGGCGACCCAATTTTCAATAGCGTTCTTGCTTGGGCGTAGATACACCCACACACCAGATTAGAAGTTAGTAGTTCATTTATTTTTCAAGATATTCCGCTCACAAGGTTCAGACATACATGGCGGCGGCCATCTTGGATTTTGCTGTCGCGACCTAATTTTCAATAGGGTTCTTCCATATGCCTAGTTGCACCCATACACCAAATTAGAATTCGGTCCTTCGCTTACGCACGCACGGACATATATATGGTGGCAGCCATCTTGGATTTTGACGTGGCAACCCAATTTTCAATAGCGTTCTTCCTTATGCCGAGATACACCCACACAACCGATTAGAAGTTAGTAGTTCATTTATTTTCAAGATATTCCGCTCACAAGGTTCAGACATACATGGCGGCGGCCATCTTGGATTTTGACATGGCGACCTAATTTTCAATGGGGTTCTTCCATATGCCCTAGTTGCACCCACATACCAAATTAGAATTCGGTCCTTCGCTTACGCACGCACGCACGCACACACACACACGGACGGAGGGGAAAACCATAGTCCCCCTTTCGCTCCGCGGTCCGACGGGGGACAAAAAAAGATATGCTTGTACAGTGGTGGCCAAAAATATTGGCACATGTGCACTTTTTAAAAATAAGTCACAATTTTCTCTAAAAATAAGTTGAAATTGACGAAAGTATTTGGTCTCCACAATTCTTTATTTCACTGTTAATATTACAGAACCTTTCTTTTTAATTCACAACTTAATATTTCCTTTTAAATCAGAAAATAAAAAGAAATGACAAATAATTGACACCCTAAATTTAATATTTGGTGGCACGGCCTTTGGACAAAATAACTGCAGTCAAGCGCTTCTTCTCGCCATGAATGAACTTCCTACACACCTCTCTACTGGCAGTTTGGCCCACTTTTCTTGTGCAAACTGCTCCAGTTCTCCCAGATTTGAAGGGTGCCTTCTCCCAACTGCTGTTTTCAGATCTCCCCACAGGTGTTCAATGGGATTTAGATCCAGACTAATTGCTGGCCACTTCAGAACAGTCCAGCGTTTTGCCTTGAACCATTCCGGGGTGCTTTTTGACGTGCGTTTGGGATCATTGACCTGCTGCAAGACCCAGCTTTCTGAAACTGGGTTGAACATTGTGCTCCAAAATGCCTTGGTAATCTCCTGATTTCATGATACCATGCACACATTCAAGTCACCCAGTGCCAAAGACAGCAGAGCAACCCCAAAACATCACTGAACCTCCTCCATGTTTGACTGCAGGGAAGGTGTTCTTTTCTTTGAAGGCTTCATTTTGTTTTCTGAAAACATAGAGATGAGGTGCTTTACCAAAAAAGCTCTAATTTGGTGTCATCTGTCCACAGGATATTCTCCCAGAAGGATTTTGGTTTGTTCAGGTGTGCTTTGGGAAACTCCAGTCAGGCTTTATGTCTCTCTCTCTCAGCAGCAGTGGGGTCCTCATGGGTCGCCTTTCATCAAGTTGGCGACAGATGGTGGGAGTTGAAACTGTCGTACCTTGTGTCTGAAGGTCAGCTTGAATCTGTTTGGCAGTTGATCGAGGCGCTTTCTCCACCATTCGAACAATCCTTCACTGCAATCTTCGATCACGTTTTCTCTTGCGGCAACGTCCAGGGAGGTTGGCTACAGTGCCATGGGCCTTAAACTTCCTGATAACATTGCATACGGTGAACACAGGAACATCAAGGTTTCTGGAGATGGACTTGTAGCCTTGAGGTTGTCCAGGCTTGGCTGCAATCTTTTGTCTGACCTCTTCAAACAATTCTCTGGTTTTATTTCCTTTCTCCATGCTCATTGCGGGACATACAGTGACAGAAAACAGCAGAAAAACTCCTTTTCTCTATTCAAACTGGTTGAATGAGTGATTAGCTCAACTGGAACTAAGTTCAGGGGAGCGTATGCGATGGCACGTCTGTCGGTCAGTCCGTCAGTCCATAAACACTTGAAACTTCTTCTACAAATACGTTGATGGGATTGCGACCAAATTTGGCACAAATGTTATTGGTTGTGTTGTGACTAAAGTTTGTTCACGGCATGAAAATATATATATATATGTATATATATATATATATATATATATGTATGTGTATGTATATATATATATATATATATATATATATATATATATATATATATATATATATATATGTATATATGTATGTGTATGTATATATATATATATATATATATATATATATATATATATATATATATATATATATATATATATATATATATATATATATATATATATATATATATATATATATATATATGTATGTGTATATATGTATGTGTATATATATATATATATTGCTGCAAGACAAAGTTTCCTCGAAAGGCTGCACGAGCAAATGGAAGCAATGTTTCTTCCAGAATGACCCTGTACTTGAACTGGTTCAGGTTTCCATTCAGAACAACCAGGTCAGTTTTGCCCCCTGCATGAAAAGCAGCCCAAACGGTCACCCCACCACCTCCAGCTTGGACTCTTGGCACTATACAATCTTCGTTGTGGGCTTCATGCACTTGTCTGCGCACTCGGACGCGGCCATCTTGACGATAGACCAGAAATCTAGACTCGTCACTGAAGGTCACGTGATTCCAGTGTCCTGGCTGCCATTGACGGTGCTCTCTGGCCCACTGCAATCAGCGCTGGCTGTGTTGTCTGGTCAGGCATGGCTTTCTCAGGGGACGCCTGGCACGATAGCCTGCTTGAACCAGTCGTTGGTTGACTAGCCTTCTGGATACAGGCACATTTGTCAGTTGCTGCCACTCAGCCCTAAGCCGATTAGCTGACTTGGTACGGCCATTGCAGACTAACCGGTGCAGCTGGCGAGCATCTCTCCTTGTGGTTCTGCGTGGACGTCCTGGCCTCGGTATTGGAGTAGGGACACCCCTCTGAGCATTTTGTTTCAGGATCTTTGACACCTGACCTTGAGTGATGCCATACTGCCGAGCAATAGCACGCTGTTTCATGCCAGAATTTCGTAAAGCCACCACTCCATGACAAACAGCAATGTCAAGTTGACGGACCATCTCCACAGGAAGCGGCAATAACTTTTGTAGATGTGCAGCAGTTGTTTTCCAGTAATACAGAACGCAACAACCCTTGTATACCCAATTGTGAAGCCAATCGTCAAATGTACCTGTCCTTACATTTTGTCACGCCACCTGTGATATAAACCTGTTATTGACTTCTTGCTGCGAAAGACAATCAGTGACATGGTTCTTTCAACAAAGACATCACCGAAGGGTAAAATAAACTCACCAGATTGATATACTGAGTTCAGAAAGTAAACCCAAGTCAAGAAAAATATATATATTCCATATTAAATGCCAAGTATATATATATACTAGGTAAATATATATATACTAGCTTGGTGAGGCGAGCGATCGTTACTGAGGAACGGGCTTATTTTAGCTGAGGATAATGACTGTACCTGAGTTGCTGTGTCGTCATGATTTACACGAATCATAATACAAAATTATTTTGCACAAATGTATTTGTTGTGTTTGTGATATTACATTTTTATAGACAATTTAGGATGAATGTTTTTTTTTTTCCAAGAAAGAACCCCTCAGCACACACATAGGGGAGGGGTAGGTGCAGACTGGAAGTTTGGGACGATTACACCTCATCACCACGTAATTGAAAACACCTCACCACCAAGTAATTCAAAACACCTCACCACCAAGTAATTGAAAACACCTCAGCCATAAAACACGCAATAAAAACACCTCACAGCCACGAAATTAAAAACACCTCACCACCACGTCATTTAAAAACACCTCACCACCACGTAATTCAAAACAATCACCAACTAATTCAAAACACATCACCACCACATAATTAAAAACACCTCACCACCACATAATTATAAATACCTCACCACCACGTAATTCAAAACGCCTCACCACCACGTAATCCAAAACGCCTCACCACCACGTAATTCAAAACACCTCACCACCACGTCATTTAAAAACACCTTACAACCACATAATTCAAAATACCTCACCACCACATGATTGAAAACCACCACAACGTTATTAAAAACATGTCACAACCACGGAAACAAAAGTTTGAGTGATTTGTTAAGTGACAACAATTTTTTTTCCCTGAGTTTTTCTGAACACCCGTTTCGAGTGACAACACCTGCTTATACACAAATACAATGTACAATGACACAAGAGCGGATTGCAGGTGTGGAGGTGAAATGAGCCACCATGACAGATCGAGTGAAAAGCGAAATTACCTGCGCCACCGAAGGTGGATGGAAGCTGCCCAGATGTGTAGATATAGAGATAAATGACTACCCGAGTGCCGTTTTGTCATGGTTTAAACCAATCATAATTCAAACAATTATTTTGCACAAATGTATTTGTATGTGATATCACATTTTATAAACAAATGAAGTTGAAAAAAAAAATTGCCATGAAAAAATTCCAAAAAAAACAAACAAAAAAAAAAATACCCTTAGGACATACCGACGGGAGAGATATGTGCATACCAGAAGTTTGATAGGATTTCACAAAAGTTTGAGAAAGTAGTTCAGTGACAACACAACACAGACACTGCACCAATATATATATATTCAATATATTCAAATATATATATACCTGGCTGTGTTTTTTTAAATCTATATATATACCTTTTATATCTGAACTAAGATCAAAATTCTGCTCTGTCAGAGGGTTCTCTTGAGAGCTTGACAGGCAGAGCGTATGTACATGGCAGTGACGTCATTACTTGCGCTCATTGAAAGCTGGAGAACTGCACATATATTTGGATTGGTTTGCTCCCGGCTGCATCCAGAGGATTCCATATAATGAGTGGATACCAGAGGTAATGTGCCATGTGGCAGATGGCACTTATCGCTCCCATTAAGGTACAGCACAGCTGGATGGGATACCTTAATGGCGGTTCACTACTGATGGTATGAAATCGCATAGTGACTGTGACACAGACACAGACACAGACACAGACACACACACACACACACACACACACACACACACACACACACACACACACACACACACACACACACACACACACACACACACACACACACACACACACACACTGACACACACACACACAAGGATGTTGGGTTTGGGAGAAGCAGGAATGGATGTGCTTGAACAAATCGATTTGCAAGGCGAGAGAAAAATGGTTTCATAAGTCTCGGCTGCCAAGAAGAGGTGGGGATTGAAGTTCACTGGAGTGGTTGTGTTGAGAACCTACCACGAGGCCCAGGCTGTGTGCCACAAGCTTGAATGGCAGCTTCGGTAATTGATGCAGCCATGCTGCTGATGGCCTCCGCTGTCACAGTTATGCTGCCAACATGGCTTGAAGCTGTGGCCACGCGGCGGAGCGGAAGCGAAGCTGGACATAGCAATGTCGGGTGTGCGATGGCAAACTTGAACGCAAAATGATGGATCTTAAGGCCCACTTCCACAACTATTGATCCATTTCCTACCTGTTCTGTTTATGTACCCATAAATTTACAAGTAACCTGCGTTCCAGAACACTGCTTGAATAACAAGCATTCTGAGTATTGTGCTGCAATACAGGGTCCCCTACCAAAGTTCAAAGTGCCATAACTTTGTCAAAAATGATCGAATATGCAAATTTATGCAGGGTTGATGCTGGTTTTCAAACTTGATCTGCGTTATGCTGAGACATGTGTGTACAAAATTTTGTTGAAATCAGCCAATGTTTGGTGGAGTTATCGCACGGAAACCAAAGTGACAGACGAACAGACGGATCTAATTAATTATGCAAATTTATGCACGGTTCATGCTGGTTTTCAAACTTGATCTGGGTTATTCTGAGACACGTGTGTGTACAAAATTTTGTTGAAATCAGCCAATGTTTGGTGGAGTTATCGCAAGAAACCAAAGTGTGACAGACGAACCTCATTAAATATGCAAATTTATGCACGGTTGACTGTGGGTGCGGATGATGCGAGACCGGGTTATCCTGACCGGGTTATCCTGACCAGGTTATCCGCGGACCGTGGAAGCTAGGTTACTTCTGACGCGTACTGTGTATACTGCTAAGAGGGCAGAGTATCAGATACATATTTAAAGAAGTATTCACGCAGATTATACGCACAGAAGCATATGGTAAAGTGACACTCCAACCTCCCTAGATGTATTGTTGATTTATTGGTAAACTATGTGAATTCAATGTATTCTTGCCTGATATGAAGAATTGTGTCAATGGAAACAAAATTCAGTGAAAACGTTTTTAACTTGATGCTTATTCTAGGAAAGCATTTTAAAGAACAGTCCACGATTACAGCATATTGTATACAAAGAATATTAACAGCTTTGACTTACCGCACTGCAAATTATAGTCCAGAAAACTGTTGGGGAAATTACCAAGGGTTATTTTACCCACAGGTTCTGAATCGTTCCCAATCACTAATTACCTCAGGACGGGCTCACCTGTGATTCGCACTCGGGACTTCGATTTATACACCTTGCAGACAGATCAGCAGAAGCACGACAAAATACGTTGTTTTTCAAGATCAATGATCGATGTGTATATATATGTTGCTCGGCTTGGCTCCGCCCCTCCTGAAAGAGCGCGCTATGTCACGCTTTTGACGTTCGCGAGACGAGACTGAGGGCGCGCGTTGCGGCTTGAGGAGAACTCTAGAATAAACAGTGCCATAACTTTGTCAAAAATGATCGAATATGCAAATTTATGCACGGTTGATGCTGGTTTTCAAACTTGATCTGAGGTATGCTGAGACATGTGTGTCACGCCTCGCCTCGTTGATAAGCCCGCAAGGTCGCTCCGTGGAGTGGCCTGCACGTATTGCACTGTGCGAATTATATAATTTATCACCAACTCACGGTGTAAGGTACTGGCGATTCAAGAGATATCCATTTTTTTTTTTTTTTTTTTCTCGTTTAATTAACGATATCCGCCAAACCACGTGCCCTATCGCAAATTCCAAAAGGTCATTTTAGTAGACTGATATGCTGAACAGATCTGTGAAGTTTCCCCTCGATTGGATCAAAAATAAGTGAGGAGCTCGGTTTTAAAGGTTCATGCTTAAAAACGTCATAACTCTGAAACCATGTGACGCATGACGTCATGCTCGCTGACTTTTTTTGTTCGTCATGGGTATGCGATTCTGCCTGCAAAGTTTGGCCTCGATCTGTTCAGCCGTTGCAGAGAAAAAGGGGTTTTCGTGTTTTCACGAAAAACAATATGGCGGCGAACCACGTGACCTGCGACATCATAATTACCATTAAAATATTCTACAGATCGAGTCCCTCCGATGGTGAAAATTTGATCTCAATCGGTCCTATTATTGCAGAGAAATTGGTTTTTAAAGGAAATTTAAACTTAAAATGGCACTGAGTTAAGGATCATCAGAATTATCAGAATTCCCAAAGTTCAAAGTGCCATAACTTTGTCAAAAATGATCGAAACGTCGTGAAGTTCGAACCTGATCTGTAACTTATCATGAGGAAACCACGTGCCAAGTTTGAAACCATTAGCATCAAGCGTTTAGAAAAAAAGCCCGGAAAACCGTTCTTTGCGTGACGGACTGACGGACTGAGGGACGGCGTGCAAACCTATAGTCCCCTCCAGTGTACACCGGTAGGGGACTAACAAGTCATTTCCTTAATGACTCCAACCACTTACTTGATAAATGAGTTACATATTTTGTTGGATGAGGGAATAAAATCAAAATATTGAACCAATGCCAGTTAAAATGCACAAAATTAAAATTCCCGAATTTACTACATTTCAATGTGAAGACCCATGCTCGCAAGAAGCTCTGCTGATGAAAGCCAAAAACAAGTTCCTTGCAAAAACCATGATGAAATTTCAAAAACCATAAAAAGCACAACTATTTATGAGGTGCTCCATGACACTTCCTGCCACATAGCAAAAACATGGAACACAAAAAGAACAAAGATAGAATCGCCCCCAGATGAATGGCACAAAAGTGTAGGAGAGTAGAGGGGAATGACAAGTTAGGTTAGGGGATGTGATAAAGACCAGAAATTAGAGGATGTGATGAGGCATGTAGCAGCTTACACACTGCACAAAACAACACAGATGACGACCAATAATTTAAAAACAGCAATTAAAAGAAAGTATGTGAATAACAAGGAGAATTGCTTTGCAATACAGTACACGTCTCCGACCAAGTTTCTGTTCAATATGTTAAAGGGTAAGGGGGAAAATACTGGAAAACTGACCCATGTGAAATATGTGATATTAAGTTCCAAAAGGGCATAACTCCATGAAAAATTGGTGACATGCCCAGAAACTCAACTCGTTCTATAACTTATCACAATAAAGCCATGTACCAAGTTTCAGTTGAATATGTTAAAGGGTATGGAAAAAAAGTGCGGAAACCAGGTGGGATGGACAGACAGACGGAGAGCAAACATATAGTCCCCTACGAGGGTACCAATAATTACCTCACCTAAGCCTCCATGGGGGATTATGTGAGGTGGGGGAGTATGTGGGGTAAGGGGTGGGGAGGGTTAGAATTTTTGAAATTTTCCTTCCTCTGGAGGATTTTTCCTTCCTCTCCTTTTTTTCCGTTCTCTATAATGGATGGCCAGCCTCATGAAGAAAACGCTAGAAAATGACCTCGCAAGAGCAACTCAATAGAGTTTAAACTCTGTGCGATTCGTTCAATGGCACGAGTTAAACAAGAACTACAAGATTACTTCCGATGAGCTCATGATCAACCAGACAACTTTTCAGGCATGGGTGTGCACTGAAGAGTGAAAAGCATTTGCAATCAATGACAAACAAGGCCAGAAGAAAATGCTTGCACTCAAGCTGTCAAGTTCAAGAATTGTGAGAACGATCTCATTGAATTTGGCCGGTCTGAACGAAATTTTAAGCACCACGTAACGTGCAAGAACATCATGGATAAATAATTTGAGTCGAATTGCAGGAATATTTGCCACACCAACTTTATGGAAAGCAAAGGCTGGAACTGGCATTTCATGAAGCGACATAATCTAAGACGACGTACCGGCACTAAATTCTCCCACCAGCACCACTTTTCCAGAAAAAGAACGCCATGCGATCATCGAGTTTCTGGATGCTGTGCATGGTTAGACGACTGGATACACTGCCGATCACAAATTCAACACGTACGAAACCCCTTGTGATTTTGATATGAGTTGCGGACAACGATATAATTCAAAGGTACCAAAACCATGGAGATTGTGGGTTCTGGGTCGTCCAAACGTCCATTCATGGTGGTGCTGTGCCCCGCTCTGACCGGCAAGATGCTGGCTGCATTCATCATTTTCAAGGGCCTCAAGAGCATTCCGCCTGTTGAGCTACCACACAACGTTATCGTGTCAGTTGTGGATAAGGGTTCAATGAACTTCAATCTGATGACCGAGTGGATTCAGAAGGTTTGGTCACAACGCAGCAGATACTTCAGAAACTCCAAAAGTCTCATGTTCTTGGACCATTATGGGACAGTATGAGCAATATCGTGAATTGACTGAAGAATTCATACAGCACAGAGTGTCGGCAGATTCCAAAATGGTTGTCTAACATTTTGTAGCCGCTGGATGTGGCATTGAATGCGCCCTTCAAGGCGTGCATCTGGAATGAGTGGGGTGAGTGGTTTAAAAATAGAGAAAAGGTGTTCATCCGTTGGGGGAACTGGAAGCCTCCTTCCTGCCAAGTGATTGTGGATATGGTCTCTCGTTCTCTACCAGGATTGACTCAGGGAATTGTTCAGAAATAATTTTGTGTCTGTGGAATTGATTGCAATAGAGTTGTTGTCCCTCACAGAGATTTGCATGACATGGTCGAATTTCATCTTGATGTTGTTGAGCTTGTCGAGCCAAGTGATTAGGGTGACGATGGGTGCAAAAGTGAAATTGTGCCATTGGAGGAAAACGACAATAGTCCTGAGAAATTACACAGCTGACGACAACAACAACAACAACAACAACATGCATTTTAAGGCCATTTTCCCTGCAAGAGCGGGGGTTAGCCTTGCGGTCCCCATGACCATCTTCTCCATTTTGCCCTATTTTCTGCATCTCTCCTTGTTAACCCCTTTGCCCGCATTTCTTCTTCCACCATCTTTAGCCAAGTCTTTCTCGGTCTTCCCAGTCCTCTACTTCCTTCTGCATTCATTTCCATCACTCTTCTCAACCAGTCACTTTCATCCTTCCTCAGCACATGACCAAGCCATCTCAACCTGTTCCTCTTCACAGCATCAATCACAGGCTCTATTCCCATCATCTTTCGCAATTCATCATTTGTCTTCCTCTCTCTCAACGATACTCCACACATCCACCAAACCATTCGCATTTCCACTCTTTCCAGCCTTCGTTGCTGCTCTACGTTCATTACCCATGTCTCACTCCCATAAATTATAACACCTCTCACACATGCAGCACACATGCAGCATACCCTTCAGCTTCAACGACACTCCCCTCCTCATCAGCACGCCACTCAGTTCCCGAAACTTATTCCATGCACATCTCTCTTGCAACCGTTGCCGAGTCTGATCCACCTTCTCCATTCAGCATGTCTCCGAGGTAGCAAAATGTTTTCACACCTTCCAGCTTCATGCCGTCTCCAATATCCAACTCAACATTTCCTCCATCTGCAGCTCCCTCTGTGCACACCTTACATTTGAATGTAGCTGCCACACTGGTTAATGACCCTCTCAGACCACTACATTTTGATGAACCCACTCAGCGCACATTGTACATTGAATGGAGGTCACTCCGACACCCTTCCTGCACACAGCACACGGCCACTTCCCAGTTCTTTCCACCTCACCACATGCTTTACCACTTGCCATCACCTTCGTCTTTCCTATATTCACCTTCAGACCTTTTGTCTCCATACATTCCTTCCACTTGTTCATCTTTTCCTTCAGTCCATCCATACTTTCCGCAATCAACACCAGATCATCTGCATACAACAACTCCCACGGTAAACCCTCCTTTACGTTCTGAGCCAGCACCTCCATCACAGCTACAAATAGTAGTGGAGTTAGTACCGACCCCTGATGCACTCCCACCTTCACCTCAAACTCACCACTGTTCCCGTCCTTCGTCCTTACAGCTGTGCGCGCTCTTTTGTACATTGCCATCACTACTCTGATCAACCATTCCTCCAGTCCTAACTTCCTCAATGCCCATGTCAATACTTCACGTGGAACCCTATCGGATGCTTTCTCCAGATCAACAAACCCAAGAAACAACTTCTTCCTCTTCTCCATGTACTTCTGCAACTGCCTCACCACACAGCTGACTCCAAACGTGAAAAGGCTGAATGCCTAAACTCTGTGTTTGCCTCAAAATATTGTGTCCCAAACCCGTCTCTCTGTACCCACCTTACCCAGTCGTACGCAGCTGCTCCTGGACTCTGTGTCCTTCTCTCCCGACAAGGTGGAGAAGTTTCTGTCAAACCTCGACTCTGATTCTGCAACTGGACCAGACGGCATCAGCCCACAGGTCCTCAAATCCTGCTCTGCCACTCTTTCACACTCTCTCTCAATTCTCTTCACCCTCTCTTTTGCTCAAGGTCATCTGCAATCAGCTTGGAAATCAGCCAACATTACCATTTTACACAAAAAAGATGCAAAAACAGATCCTTGCAACTAAAGACCAATCAGCTAGGTCCCAATCATCAGCAAGGTCATGGAATCCATCATCGCTTCAGACATTAAATCCTTCCTCTTCTCCAATGGCTTGATCTCTGATCATCAATTTGGATTCAGACCAGGTCACTCTACTCTGGACATGCTGCTTCTGCTGTCTCAACAAAGGATGGAGGTCCTCAATGCCAAACAGAAAATCAGAGCCGTCTCCCTTGACATATCTCATGCCTTCGATACCACACCCTGCTCACCAAACTCTCCTCTTGTGATATCCATGGAAATCTCCACGCATGGCTCTAGGACTTTCTCTCCGGTCGCAGTCAACGTGTGGCCCTGAATGGAATTCTCTCATCTCCCCTTCCTGTTCAGGCTACAGTTCCTCAAGGCAGTGTTCTGAGTCCTGTGCTTTTTCTGGTCTTCATCAATAATATCTCCGACTCTGGAAAATCCTCTTTATCTCTTTGCTGATTACTGCACTCTCTGCTGCGCCATATCTCAACCCTCAGATTGGCAGGCTGCAGCTTCTTCACTCTCTGCAGACCGAGACAAAATCACAAACTGGTCAAACAAGTGGAACATGTCTTTCAATCCTGACAAATCTCACACTCTTACGATGTCTCTCCGAAAAGACCGTCTGGAAAACCCTCCCATTTACTTTCTCAACAATCCTCTCGAAGAAGTGCTGTCACTCAAGCTTTTGGCTCTCACTATCAGCCATGACTTTCCTGGGAAAACCACATTTCCAAGCTGGCCCCCAAAGCCAGGCGCTGACTGGGCATCCTCCGTCGTGCGAAGTCCGTCTTTGGCACCTCTCAGTTCTTCACCACATACAAAGCTTTCATCTGCAGCTTGATGGAGTACTGCTGCTCTCCCCTCTGAGCTGGTGCTCCTGCCTCACACCTAGCTCGGATGCTCCTGCCTTTCGGACTTGTGGATTTTTTTTGAAACTACCTCAGTTCATCCTCTCCTTCTCTCCTTCATTCATTCATTCATACCTCAGTTCATCCCAGATGGGGAAAGAGGGCAGGGGAAGTGGGTGATTCGCATTTTTGAAATTCTTCTGCTGAAATGCTTAATCCCTCAAGGGAGCTTAGGTGAGGTAATACGGTATGCATAAAGTGAAGGTGCAGCTGTCAATGCGAAGTGAAATTTGTTTATTGATTACTGCTATTTTTGGCTTTTCCCTAAAGTTAGAGAGAAATCTATTGCTAATATATTACTGATCAGTGGTGATGATAATTTAGGAATTTTGCAAAGCAAAAAAAAAGGTAGAAACAATCAGATGCTTTCAAGCGCAGATAAATTAGAAGGGTGGAGGTAGAGGGAGGCATTGGCCTACATCACGCTCAGCAGCTAAAATATGGATCCGTGCAGCATTGAAAGGCTTTGCAGGAAAATAAATGGGAGAACAAAGAATGCTGGCTTCTGCAAGCTTGAGCTTTCAGCAGGATGGCGTTGGAAAACCCAGGGAAAGGCAGTAGGTTGTATAGTTATCTCCTTTTGCTGGACAACATCCCTGTCCGCACAACTACATAACCTACTACCTCACCCCGGGAAATCTCAACATTTTCGTATCCACTCCAATGGAAGTCTTCTTATGCTTGTGTGGATCGGCAACCAGCAAGCAATTCTTGAAAGTTCTTTCGCACAAGTTGCATATCAATCTCGATGAAAGTCAATGAAAAATTATTGTAATAAATAGTTCAAAGAATAAAAATCTCTCCCTCTTAGACCTTCACAAAAGCCTTACTTACCAATGCCTACAAAATATAAGAACACAAATTCCTACCCTCCCACCTTTCCAATCCCCCCTTTCCCCCCCCCCCCCCCCCCTTCCACCCCCAAAAAAACGTTGTTACCTGTGGAGTTCGAGCTTGAGACAGAAACGTCAACAATCTGGAAACAAATGTCAAAAGTCAGTAAACATAAGTTGTTGAAATAACTTGTGCTCTGTAGCATCAACTAAACAATGCCAACTATAAAGAAGACACGTTTTCCACTTTCAACATTTTGTTGCAAGTGAGACAAGCAATGTCATAATATAAGCCAACATGTTGGTGAAAGGTTCATTTTTAACAAAAAAGGGTCAGTTTTGGGTTCCAATTACACAGCCTTTACCTGCGTGCTATCGCTCTCTTGTTCCTCACGGGACTTGGCTTCAGCTTTGCGAGCCTCCTCCTCAGCTATCTGCTGCCGACGTTTCTCCCTGCGTTCCTCCAGTTCTTCATCTCTAATTGCCTCCAGTTGTTGAATTATGGGAAGCTTCACAACTGCAAAAAAATAAGAAATCACTACAACAAAATGTTTTCAAATTAAACATTATACAAGCCAAATAAATAAATAAATGCCATAATATCAAAGTTACTTTATTTTCAGGTCAAGGTTTCCCAACTGCCTTTTACTCTGTAAACACTGACAATGATAAACACTACGTGTGCCATGACACCGCTCTACAAACATGCAGAAAATAACCTCAATTGTATGAAAATACCATTGTAAAATATTTGGTTGAATAAACCCAAAAGTGAAAGAGCAGCAGATTTGCTTCAACCCCCCAAAATTAATTAAAATATCACATGACAAAGCAGCTGACATTTTGCCTTGCGTTTGCGACAGCTGACAAAAGAAAAATAGGGCTGAGGGTTCTGAAGCTCACCTGGATCAGAAGCAAGTCACTCATACCATACCCTCTCTTGACCCTTTGACCCTGATTTTTTTTTTTTAATGCCATGAACAAACTTTGGCACATCACAGGGGAAGAGGGGTTTAATCAAAATTGTGTGTGGAGTTTCGGAGAAGAGAGCAAATACCTATTTCGGGAGACAGAGAGGAGGGGGGTCAAGCTCAACCCTCCCCCCCCCCCCCCAACCACCCCCACACATCTCCTTAGATGCTGATTTTTTTATGCCGTGAACAAACTTTGGCACATCACAGGTGATGAAAGTTGTGGTCAAGATCAATTGAAATTGTGTGTGTAGTTTCGGAGAAAAAAAAGCAAATACATATTTTATGGGGCAACCCCACTGTATACCCCCTTATATCCCAATTTTTTCTTAATGTCACGAACAAACTTTGGTACATCACTGGTGATGAAGGTTGTGGTCACGATTCATCGAAAATGTGTGTGTAGTTTCGGAGAAAAAGAAAATACATATTTTGGGGAGCAACCCCTCCCCCTCCCCCCTTTTCCATTGAAAATGCCCTGGCACACTCGGATGGCTCAGGAACCCAGCACCACCCGCCCAGGCACACTCGGACATCGCCCAGACACACTTTGAGACCGCTGACCAAATGAACGACGAATGCTTGGTTAGACATCCATAGCGGGTTGACCAGGTGTCCTGAATGTTGCAGTATCGCCATGTTTCAAACTATCCCAGGAAGCCATTTGTGTCTGTAGTAGTGCCCCACAATCCTGTCCATGCTGTACCGTGTCAATGTCCCGCCCAAGTGAAGGGGAGAGGGAAGGGCGGTGGTGATGAGATCAGTTGCCGGCAGGACATCACAGGTGTTTGATTCACCGCTCAAATCGCCCGTGCCCATATGCTGTTACTCGGTTGAGAGGTCATACAGTTTTGAGCAATGGCTGTTTCTTCCACTTAATTGTGGGATTGGCATCCTCTCTCAATTGTAGCGGATAACAAGATCTTTAGCCATCTCTGTTGTTTCATAACAGTGCTCTGTAAAATGTTCTGAGCACAAAAGCGACCATTTTGTAGGTCCAATCCACACTCGGATTTTTTTTCTTTTCGTACAGACCTCATACAATTTCTAGCAACCCTCAGATCTTTCGGCCATAGGTGTAGCATGAAAGCATCTCGGTTTGTATTACTATAACCACCAAGGACGCATCGATCCGGCACATTTGTAGAAAATCAAAAATTATTTACCGTTTGAGTTAAATCATACAGCCCATAAACAGCCCATAAACAGTACGGATATAGCAGTCGAATTCAGAGTGCGACGTCACGGCTAAATGTGAAGAAGATTTATACTTTTAATCGCAAAATTACGTACTTTATAAAGCGGCAATCGGAAAAAGACATCATATCTATGTTGTATCAAGAGATAGATTCGGGTTGAGGTGGTCTGAGCACTTGGGTTCCCCTTTCGGGGAAAGGGTGCGACAGATTGTCTGAAAGTCCCACCAAAATAATGACAAGTATGCTAAGTCACGAAACGTATTTAATCAATCATTTGTGGGTTTTCGTGTCCATGTGTAGGGTTGCCCCTTATAGAGGCACCCATTTTCATTCATTGGATACACCACACCAAGCAAACAGACACACTCATGCGCAAACACATGCACACATGCAAAGACAGACAAGCACGCAAACAAAGACAGACACACGCGCAAACAAACAAAAAGCAGGCGAAGACAGACAGAGACACGCACACAAACAGACCGACAGACAGACAGACAGACACGCACACAAACATGGCAATAAAACAAAGAATCATATATGACAAAGTATTTACCTGCGACACAATCATGTGTATTCTCTCCATCAAGTACGCGGCACTCCTCCATCCAACGAGACAGAGCTGTTGGGATGCTCGCTAAGGTGCCTGTGAAGCAAACATCACAAGATTACCGAAACTACATGAGTAACTATACTAGTTCTATACGAGATACTAACTATACTAGAAAATAACTACCATATATTTTGGCATACAAGTCGATACTTTTTTTCCTGGAAGTCTGGAACTCAACTTGTACTCGGAATCCACTCATCTATGGTTTAAGACATTGAATTACATAAATGAAAAAAAAGATTACAATGTGATATTTTCTGAAATAAATTGTATAGTTGTTAATTTAAAGGACGACAGAAATCATTGCCCAGAACATTTGCCGATTCGGTGAGCAATTAAATGTTAATCTGCTCACTGGCGCCTACAAAATTATCCAATCAATAACGAGAGCACACACTAACCATTACGTTTGATCCATCCCTTTCAATCCTAATCATATGACATCTCCAAATGCCATCCTTACTACATTATCTCCAAATGCCTCCTGTAAAGTCACGCAAGTCATACATGGCAGCTTTTAAATTGGAAGTTTTTAAGTTTACTGAGGAAAATAGCGAGAGTATGGCTGCGTACAGGAAATGAGATGTCAGCAAGAAAATTGTTCGGGCTGACGTAAAAGCAAAGGATACATTGTGGACGACCAAGAAAAGTAATCGCAGCTGCAAAGCTAGGTGGACAAACATTGAGGATAAGTTGGAGGAATATGTGCTGACTCGGGAATATGTGCTGCCAATTGGCGAGGAGTTAACACGGTGCAGCTGAGACTACAGGCCAAACAAATTGCAACTGATTTGGGAGTTGAAAGTTTCAGAAGTGATCCTATGTGGTGCTTCAGGTTTATATGTAGTAAAGGACTGTGTATGAGGCAGCACATGGCTATGGCACAAAGACTTCATGAGGATTTGGAGAAGTTGGACAACTTCCATGAATCCATACAGACTAAGATCCGGGATGACAATTTGGATATGTCGAACATAATCAACAATCACGAGGTGCAGTTGACATTCGAGATTCGAATGAACAGAACAGTCGAGTCCAAGAGGAAGGAAACTGTTACTATCATGACTACGGGCCATGAAAAGTCGAATTTCACAGTGGTTCTTTCGTGTTCAGCAGATGGCTGGAAGTTACCCCCACTGGTCATTTTTCAGAGAAAGACGATGCCAAAAGAGTTTTCCAATGGTGTTATTGTAGAGGTGAATCCCAAAGGTTGCATGGACAACGACATGATGGAAAAGTGGCTGGAAACACGTTACTTGCATCGGTCTGGTGAATTTTTTTTCTCAAGAGAATCTATGCTCATCGCCGACTCTATGCACACACATACAAGGCATGAGACGATGGCTATGTTCAAAAGAAAGAAGACCGTTTCGGCATCATCCCTGGGGTAATGACCAAGTTGTTGCAGCCACTGGCCATTTCCTTAATCGTTGGCTCAAGGCTGAGCTCCGGATGACGTGGGAGAATTGGATTACCACAGATGAACATGGTTTCACCAACACAAGACATATGCATCATGCTTCCTTTGCCGAGGTAGTTCAGTGGATCAAGGATGCATGGGACAGTGTGCGTGAGGCTGTCATTGTTAAGGGCTTTGACGAGGCAGATATCATCAAAAGACCAAAGGAGCCTGAGGGCAATGGACATGGAGACCAAGGATGAGAGCAACCCACCTGCATGACCCCTGAGCTCACTGCCATATTCAATTTTGATGTGGAAGACAAGGAATTTGATGGCTTCTCAGATGTCAAGTGTGTATGTAGTGTATTGCTGTGAACTATGACCATATCCAACATGTTGAGACAGTGCTGAGTGATTAAAACGCTTTCAATGATCAAAATGTGCTTCTGTTCCATTAAGTGTCAGGTGTTCATTTTTATGAAGAAGTAGTGAACTGAAACAAAATGGAATGTGTTGTAAGCAAGTGCTGCTAATTCTGGAACTTGTTTTATATATTGTTACATTTGTAGGGGGTAGGCAGTGATTACTTTAGTCCAGGTAGATTTGTATAGGTAGGTGCTCCGAATGTCATGTAGAAACCTTGATGTAAAAAGTACTTGTTTAGACCGTGTGTTCGGATTAAGCTTGTATATTCGTCCCCATCACAAGGGCGCGGGGTATGTTATTTAGCTCAGAGATTATGTTAATTAATTCCCTGTATGTTGTTCCCTCTGTAATTTATCCCTATGCCCCTTATGGCACCGCATTAGACATTAGTTAAAATCGCCCATTAACTTCATTAATTAATAATAAAAACCACCGGAAGCCAGGCATGAACAAGACCGCTGGCGCCGCAGCTGCTACATCACTGCAAGGACAGGCAGGCCGAAGGCCACGCCCTAGAGAGCCGTGATTGGTCGGGGCATTGAGTGACAGAGAGGATTGATAAGATGGGACTGAACTGATCGATGAAGAGGACTTATGACGCCAGAGCGGGGCAGACAAAATACGAGCGAGGCAAAGATTTTGTCTCTCTTGGGTCCGGACTTTGGTGGAGACGGTTGTGCGCTGACGATTCTCCCCCCTTCTTCACGTTCTGGACCTCGGTGCGGGCGACAGTGTGCCGAGACCTTGCTGGGGATTGTGAGGAGGCCGAGTTACGAACCAAGAGCTGGGAACAAGCAGCTGCGAGACGACCCCTGTTCGCTTCGCGCTCGACGAGGACAGGAGTGAGAGGACGCTCGGTGAGGCCTAGCAGCGCGCGAACGAGCGGACGGCCGCCTTCTTCCCGCCAAGAACAGAGCCGGGTCCAGACTGCGCGCTTGGGGCCGACAATTCTTCACGAGATCCCCCACCAGTGATCAGAGCTAAGTGCACGAAATAACCACACAGTTATTTTATATATCGTTATCTCTCCATGTGTCCGTGGTTGGGTCGGTTGCGGGAGCGCTCCGTATCTTACTATAATTCACCAAATGTCTGTAAGTCCGTCCGTCCGTTCGTCCGTAGGTACCGAAAAAACAGCTGAACTGATCGCAACGATATTTTGGGTGGGTAATCCTAGAATCCCCTGGAGTAAAATAGGGTATATTGTTTCTCAAATTTTTCCAAGTTTTCCAATTTTCCAGTTTTTCCATACATGATGGCATAATATTTACCGATATGAACAGTGATGTGGCTTTTGTTGAAATTCTACGTATGAGTAGATCGACTCCTGACGAACTCTTCCGATATAAACGTGTGGCTCCGAAGTAACACGGCAGCGTGTGCAAAGTGACTGAGAAGCAGGTGTAGCGGCCGCGTTCCGTGTTACAGATTCGGCGCGCACTCTTCACACATAAACTTGCGCCTGAGAAAGACGTGTAGCGGCCGCTTCCGTTTTGCAGAATTCAATCTTTTTTCAAAATGGGCGCCATGTACTGTTTAGATTTTGATTATTTGCGTGTGATAGATATGATTCAACGGATGTTTATATGAATCGTTTAAAAAAATTTTTAAAGCCTTCAATTTCTGATATTTTGCCTTTTCATTTGGGTTTCCCAATTGAAGCCCCGCCCGTAGGGCGGGTACCGTTGCTAGTATAGGAAATTTACTTTTGCCGTGTTTTATTTTGTACCGGCATTTCTTTGAATAAACCTGTTATTTTTGTACATTTTAAATCCGTTTTCGTTTGAGTTATGTTTTGCAGGTTTGAGGACTGCCGGTAGGATCCGAGCAGGTAAGTGCTCTTCAGCATCCCCCTCCTCCTCTCCCCCTCCACCCCCCCCCTCCCCCCTCTCCCGTGTATCAACTACGCCACATTTTGAACTGAGTGCGAGTAAAGCTTGTTTGGCCTTCCGTGCTACCCCAAGGTGTTCATCAAGGGTAGTCACACAATATACGATACCTCTATGACAACAAACATGTTGAAAACCATTTATATTCCTAATTTATCTGAAAGCATATCCCACAAAGTAATTCGAATAATATGCACAACACAGCTCATTGATATTCATGACCCTGGAAGTACCGACAGTGTCGGGGATGACATGCGCCGAAATGGAGTGCTCAGTTTTCACTTCGTTTTTGATGACTTGCCAAATCAAAGATGTTTCAAGTATATTGGTTGGTCTTGTGCATTATTCTGTCTGTCTGTTTGTCTGTCTGTCTGTCTGTCTGTCTGTCTGTCTGTCTGTCGCCTACAGGTCACAATTTTCAACCGATCTTCACAAAACTTCACCAAATGGTGGATAGAGTTGGTCATAAGCAAGAAGCCTATTGTTTTGGGGTCAAATGTCAATAGGTCAATATATGTAGGCCAAAGGTCAGCAACTTTGTCAAATTTCTAAAATCCTCAACTTTAATCTGATTGACATGGAATTTTAAGAGGATTTGCATATATCTGGTCACTGAATTCAATCACCAATTATATTTTAGGTCAACATAGGCCAAAAGGTCAACATAGCCTATTGATTTTGAGGTCAAAGGTCATCTTGAGGTCAAATTTCAAAAATCATAAATTTTCATCTGAAACCGTCAGTTTTCATTCGATTGACTTGAAAATTAAACAGCAATTGCATCATGCCTTACTGAATTGGAAAACCAACTATGCTTGATGTCAAAAGGTCAAAGGTCAACTCAAGGTCAAGCTTCCAATATCAATTTTCATCTGAAAAATCATCAATTCTATTCCGATTGACCGGAGCTTTGATGGAGATTGTCAATTTTAATCTTAATGAAATGGACAATTTGATGTATCCATGGCAACCTTTTTTGGGGTAAGGGGTGGATTTTGCAAGCATCCTGCTCTGCCATGACGTCTTCTTGTTTGTTAGTCCGGGCGATATCTCACACATAATTTGAGCTAGGAAGCTGAAATTTGGGCATAATAGTGAGAACGTGCTTTGGAAAAGGGTGGTTTTTTTTCTTTTTTGATCAATCAATTAATTGATTAATATAGATTTATTAAGTACTTATTTATTTTCTTTCTCATCTGGGCATTGTGTGATGTGATGGGGGTGAGTTGCTTGAAGGATGAAGTGGGACAAATCGTTGTGGACCCAGATGGAATTAAAGGAAGATGGAAGAGATATAGGGAAATGCTGTTGAATCCAGATAATGAATGGGATGGCAACAGAGAGTAACCCAGTTTTAGGACCGGCAGAGAAGATAACTGAGAAGGAAGTTGAGGAAGTGATAAAAGCAATGAAGAGGAGAAAGCGAGAGGGCCAACGGGAGTTGTGGGAGATGTGTTGAGGGCAGCAGGAAGTTGGGGTGTGAAGAGAATCACAGAGATCTGTAATCTGGTGGTGAAAGAAGGCCGCGTTCCAGTGGATTGGGAACTGAGTACCCTCGTCCCTCTATACAAGGGGAAAGGTGAACCTCTGGACTGTGGCTCGTATCGAGCGACAGTTATTGGAGCATGGAATAAAGGTATTGGAAAGGGTGTTGGAGAGGAGTACAAGGAAGAAAGTGAAGATCGATGAAATGCAGTTTGGATTTATGCCAGGAAGAGGAACGACAGAGGCGCTTTTTATTGTAAGGCAGTTGCAGGAGAAGTACATGGAGAAGAGGAAGAAGTTGTTTCTTGGGTTTGTTGATCTAGAGAAAGCATTTGATAGGGCTCCACACGAAGTAGTGACATGGGCATTGAGGAAGTTAGGAGTGGAGGAATGGTTGATCAGAGTAGTGATGGCAATGTACGAAAGAGCGCGCACAGCTAAGGACGAAGGACGGGAACAGTGGTGAGTTGGAGGTGAAGGTGGGAGTGCATCAGGGGTCGGTACGAAGTCCACTACTATTTGTAGCTGTGATGGAGGTGCTGGCTCGGAACGTAAAGGAGGGTTTATCATGGGAGTTGTTGTATGCAGATGATCTGGTGTTGATTGCAGAAAGCATGGATGGACTGAAGCAGAAGATGAACGAGTGGAAGGAATGAATGTATGGAGACAAAAGGTCTGAAGGTGAATATCAGAAAAACGAAGGTGATGGCGAGTGGTAAAGCATGTGGTGAGGTGGGAAGAACTGGGAAGTGGTCGTGTGTTGTGTGCAGGAAGGGTGTCGGAGTGAACTCCATTCAATGTACAATGTGCGCTGAGTGGGTTCATCAAAAATGTAGTGGTTTGAGAAGGTCATTAACCAGTGTGGCAGCTACATTCAAGTGTAAGGTGTGCACAGAGGGAGCTGCAGATGGAGGAAATGTTGAGTTGTATTTTGGAGATGGCATGAAGCTGGAAGGTGTGAAAACATTTTGCTACCTTGGAGACATGTTGAATGGAGATGTGGATCAGACTCGGCAACGGTTGCTGGAGTGAGATGTGCATGGAAGAAGTTTCGGGAACTGAGTGGCGTGCTGACGAGGAGGGGAGTGTCGTTGAAGCTGAAGGGAAAGGTGTATGCTGCATGTGTGACAACTGTTATGATTTATGGGAGCGAGACATGGGCAATGAACATAGAGCAGCAACGGAGGCTGGAAAGGCGAATGGTTCGGTGGAAGTGTGGAGTAGCGTTGAGAGAGAGATGAAGACAAATGATGAATTGCGAAAGATGATGGGAATAGAGCCTGTGATGGATGCTGTGAAGAGAAACAGGTTGAGATGGTGTGTTGAGGAAGGATGAAAGTGACTGGTTGAGAAGAGTGATGGAAATGAATGTAGAAGGAAGTAGATGACGGGGAAGACCGAGAAAGACTTGGCTAAAGATGATGGAAGAAGAAATGCAGGCAAAGGGGTTAACAAGGGGAGATGCAGAAAATAGGGCAAAATGGAGAAGATTGTCATGGGGCAAGGCTAACCTCCACTCTAGCAGGGAAAATGGCCTCAACATGCCTGTTGTGTGTGTTGTCATCTGGGCATTATCTCAGACACCTTTTGAGCTAGAAAGCTGATATTTGGGCATGACAGTGAGCAAGTAATTTGGCTGTAAAGGGTATTTTTGATTTATTGACTTATTGATTAATCAATTAATCGATTCATAATTTAATTATTTGATTAATCGATTCATTATTTTTCGAAACGTTAGATTCAGATGAAGCAGTGATGGTTTCGGTAGGCTATTAGCCAATTGATTAAGAAATTTATTATTTTACGATAACTTGTTTATTTTAATTACACAATTAATCAATCAATTATTGTGCACCTCTCCCCTCCCAATTCCATCTCCATGTGCTTCATGACATCATTGCCGGCTGCCTAAGGCGCCTCGGCAATGTCGCATGCTTGTGGATATGTTATTTATTTATTTGGCATGGGGGTGGTGCACTTTGAATGCAACTCCACTTGTTTTGGTTGTTTTCATTGAGCAGATATAATATTCTGCTTGACAAAAAGGCCCTTCATATTTAATTAGCTTCATAGTCAGGGGGCCAGGAGCTGAACCTGGAAAGTGGTTCCAAAGTTTTTTTCTCAGTGTTTTCATGTTATATAGGTATTGTACTCTATGAAACTGCATGATGGCATTCTCTCATCATTGAGCATTTTCATATAACAGGTTTTATACAAATGCGGCTATCGGGACGCAAAACACTGGTTTTAGGGGGGTGGGGGAAAATAGAAATACCCTTATATCTTTACAAGCATTCAAGCTAGAGTCTTGATTTTTTGTAAATGGGTGTATCTTGACCATACCTATTCGTGGATCAAAGGTCAAAGTCATATGTTAAGGTCAAAGGTCAAATATCTGGGTCAAACGTGTACAACGCAGCATTGTTTATACACTGATATATTTCTCATTATACTGAACCTGTATCCATTGTTATAACGTCTAATGTCTTGTTATAAGGTCTCATGAGCTCAATACTGAATGAAGAAATGCTAGACTACATAATATTTATTGAGTTCTTTATGATTTTATGTTCAAAGATTACATCAAATCTGGTTACGTAAATGATCTGTATATGGTGTACCTATTCATAGGTTACGAAACCACCAAAATTGTACATATTCTGTATTTGGTTTTAAAATCATTCTCAGATCATAAACATCATCAATCATCAGTGTTATTGTAATCATCACCATCTTCCCCTTCATCGCTTGTTTCATCATCACTATCAGGTGATATAGTATTCACTCTGTTGTGACATACTGATGCTGCATCCTGTTGCTGACAGGCACAGAAGACTGAGCAAGTCATTCCTACTTTGTTTGTTTTTTTGTTTTTTTTTGTATACTGAATTGAGGCTCGTGAAAGAGCTAACATTTACTTCACAAACAAATCAACCAGACAAACAAAATACCCAAAAAGAGGGAGCGGAAGACAAGATGGGGAGAGCAGGGGAAGCACATAAACACAACATCCGAGAGCAGGGAGATGTGTGGAAGGGAGAGGGCCCGGGGGGAGGAGGCATGGGAAGGGGGGGAGGAAGAAGTATAAAACACAAGGACACCAAGGACTTCCTGGACAGAAGTTGGTATTTCAAAAACGTGGAATTGGGGTGAAATTAGCAGGGGTAGAAAAGATCAAGGTTTTGGATGGGGGAAGATAAGAGATGGTGGTGAACAGCTGTTTTAAAGACCTGGAGGGTGGAGTGGGATTGAAGAGAGTGAGGGAGTTTGTTCCAGAGGCAGGAGAAAAGAGGAATGAAGGAGTGAAGGTGAGCAGAGAGTCTTGATTTTGGCAGTTTAACCATAAGAGGGTTGCAGGCAGATCTTGTGCGACCTGTAGGAATATTTGGGGGACAGAGCCCAGAGAGAGCTGGGGGGGGGGCAAAGCCAGAGAGGAGTCGGGAGGAGTCGGTAGAAGACGGAAAGACCACCAACCTGCCTGCGGTGAGTGAGTGAGAGGCCCTTGGAGTTCTTATTGCCTGTAACAGTCAATACTGCTTTCTGTGCGGGGATTGGTGTTGAGGGTGTCAACTGATACACCCTGCCAGTACCCCTGGCTAATCGTGTTGATTCTTTGGTGCTGAATTCATTGTATCTATCAAAGACTAGATCGACATCACATTTGGAGAGCTTCTCTGCTATTTTGTGCTTGAAGGCATCAATGTAAGTCTGCACATTTCCAACAGCAGGCCAACCAGGTATCCAGAGAAGGGCACACCCATCAATGACAGTGACTTCTATTTCTTCCTGGGCTACTCTTGATGACACCTCAATTTTCATATCTCTTTTCAAGATGGATTTAGATGTGGATATCCGCATGTCACCAGAGTCTACAAAAAGAGCCGTTGGCAGTGGAGCCAATTCATGGGACATCAGATGGTCAATGTCTATATCCCTATTACTGGCCTGCAGACATATGACACGACTGTAGATTAGGTTTGTATCAAAAACCTTCTGTGTGCCGATATTTACAGACTTCTTCGTGTCTGCCATTGAAGTTATCCTTCTTTCAATCTTGTGATGAAAGCCTCGAGGTAAAGCCTCTGTAAATTCCCCGGATTGTTTGCTCCCGATTTCAATTGATTTGTGAACATTAACTGTTGAAGATGATTGTACCCTTCCAGTAACTATGTTCACAATTGATCCCTCTGGGTGCTGCTAGTGGTCAAGTGGTGGTATGCACTGGGCCATCTTCACTCTTATGTCCTGTCGATCCTTTGCATCAGATTTTATCCTAGATTTGCTTTCTTCTTTGTGCACGCTTGCCTGCCTGGTTACACTCTCATCACCTCGCATTTCAGCTACATCGGTAGCTATCTGACTGCAGACATGTAGGCTCAATGCCCAAGATTTCAAAGCTTTGGGGTTGAGTGTGATGCCTATTATGCCATGCTTGCCTTTGCCATATCTCATGAACGTGGTCTCCATGAGCATATCAGACCAGATTCCATTCCATATGCCATCAATGTGCCTTACAACGTGGTCCCCTTTGGTGAAATGCTGTAGAACATGTTGTGGGAGAGTTGTGGGAGTTGTGTTACACCATATACAGATCATTTATGTAACCAGATTTGATGTAATCTTTGAACATAAAATCATAAAGAACTCAATAAATATTATGTAGTCTAGCATTTCTTCATTCAGTATTGGGCTCATGAGACCTTATAACAAGACATTAGACGTTATAACAATGGATACAGGTTCAGTACAACAAAAAACCACCGTTTAGAGGCCATTTTCCCCCGCAAAGCGGGGGTTGGCCTTTTCGGGGACCGTGGTAGTTGTTGTTTTTTGGTCCCCTTTTTGAAGCAATGTTTTACGGCCGGATGCCCTTCCTGACGCCAACCCTTTTTGCCGCCTTCAACGACAAACAGGGAATTACCAGTGAACTGGTACTCAATTAGCCGACCTCGGAAGGATGACAGGCTGAGTCAACCCCCCTGGCATTAATTCGGCGATCGACCGAGATTCGAACCCAGGATCCTAGGATCCTAAGCCGGCACCCTAGCCGCTAGCCCAACACCAGGGATCAACACCAACACCAGGTTCAGTATAATGAGAAATATATCACAGTGTATAAACAATGCTGAGTTGTACACGTTTGACCCAGATATTTGACCTTTGACCTTGACCTATGACTGACCTTTGGCCCACGAATAGGTATGGTCAAGATACACCCATATGCAAAAAAGCAAGACCCTAGCTTGAATGCTTGCAAAGATATAAGGGTATTTCTATTTTCCCCACCCCTCTAAAGCCAGTGTTTTGCGTCCCGATAACCGCAATTGTATAAAGCCTGTTATATGAAAATGCTCAATGATGGGAGAATGCCATCATGCAGTTTCATAGAGTACAATACCTATATAACATGAAAACACTGAGAAAAAAAACTTTAGAACCACTTTCCAGGTCAGGCCAAAATATGCATTCGACCCCCTGACTGTCATGTCAATATCAACCTATGACAATCTATCTATAATTCCAGTAATCTCTGTTTGTTTGTTTGTCTGTGACCGCTGTTTCTCGACAACCACGGGTCCGATATACTTTAAACTTGCCAGGTATATTGCTGGGGACCTGAGGATGTGCCTTTTCAAGGTTTCATATTAATCGGAGAAGTAGTTACCGAGCTATGTCCAAAAAACGATTCAACCAATCAGAGAGCAGCGAGCTATCACGTGTGCCGAACGTGCCGAACAGACTCTGCCTCGGACGGTACATTTGAGAGCGTATTCATTTATTTCACGTTGGCAAACTATGTTGGCGTTAAACTATGTTTTAAAACTAATTAAAACTAATTTGCGATTCTTTCGCTTTCCTGCGCGTTTGTGCACGCTATGGCGATTTCTTTACCAAACTCCGCAAGCCGTTCGCTTTGGACCAAACCATTTCATGTAAATAGAGGGGGGGGGGATTGTCACCGTACTCGCAAGCCGTTCGCTTTGGACCAAACCATTTCATGTAAATAGAGGGGGGGGGGATTGTCACCGTACTCGCAAGCTGTTCGCTTTGGACCAAACCATTTCATGTAAATAGAGGGGGGGGATTGTCACCGTACTCGCAAGCCGTTCGCTTTGGCTTTGCAAATGGACCAAACCATTTCATGTAAATAGAGGGGGGGGGGGGGATATAATTTTAGATATATATATAGTACGGGCATGCCCTAGTATTTATAAAAGCAACCATCTGTGAATCAGTTCATTTCACATGGAATGACCGAGGTACAATAATTAAGAGATAAAAACACTTCACAATGTACAATTATCGAAATCTCATGTTGTAACAACAGAAACAAAACTTGTCCTTGTGAAGTACGCAGGGCACTTTTCCCTATTTTTGCACTTTATTCTAGATATAATGTATATTCCATGACAAACAAACTAAGCCAACCATGGTGGGACATGCAGAAACAGAGAAAACGAGGCACAGTACCTGACTGGCATGTAGCATTGGTCTGTTCCTGGAAAAAGTCTTCCAGAAGGTCCTCCTCATTGTGAGAGATAATGTGCACATCGTCATTACCTACAAGGAGGCGTGTGCGGCCACGACCCTGCATGGGCAAGCTACTACTCAGTTGCAGGATGTCTGCGGCTGCAGAAGGGCCAAGCAACCTACAGAAAACACAAGGCCGAACAGAGAGAAGTAAGGAGGTGGAAAAAAACATGAAACAGAGAACTCAATTGACTGCACAAATAAATCAGCAACAAATCACTGAGATTATTACCACCGACACCGAAGGTGGACGGAGTTTATATGTTTTCACCCCTGCCTGTCTGTTTGTCTGTATCTCTGTCTGTGAGCAGGATATTTCAAACAGTTATGGACGTATTCACACACAACTTGGTAGAAAGGTTGGGTGTGAGACAAGGACCAATTAATTCGATTTGGGTGAAGATCTGGATCGAGATCGTGACACTATAATTTTTAAAATCATTCTTCACCATTGAGAGATAGGGCCAAAAACTATATATAGCATGATATGTCAAAGTTGTGGACAAGTTATGACAAAACTAAATGGACGAGTTGGGTAGGTGACAAGACCAAGCCGATTACATTTTCGTTCAGGTCCGGATCCAGATCTGGCCTATCAGTGGGATACAAATGTAAACAGTTCAGCCTGGCGGATGTATGTGGTCTAGCGAGTGCTGTTCTAGTTGCTTATGGACACCGGGAACATGTAATGTCCAATGGCTGCACCTAATGCCTCATGTGCATGTGTTAGCCAATTCTCCTAACAGTCGTGCTTCATTTTCATCGATTACTAAGAGAAAGACAAGGGGACACAATTCTTGTCAGAAAATATTTATCCTTCTCCTCTAGGATTACACCTCCTTGTTATCCGAGAAGTCCCAAATAACGAGAGCAAATTGTGAGTTTGTTCATGCTGCATGAGCATGTAATTGTTGTATGTTTGAGCAAATAAAATAAAAAATTCTAAGAATGTGGGCAACCATCAGCCTTTTCCAATTTTCAAACAAGCTAAATTCTGTTTCGTGTTATCGACGAGATTGCTCTGCAAAATCTTAAAAGGGGCCAGTCAAGCATACCTCCACCCCTATTCCTTGGAGGCGCCTTGGGTGTATTTCGCAATTTGTCCAGTGTCAGAAGCAATTTTCCATTTTAAATCAGATTCTGAAAATTGCATCCAAATTCCACGATCGTACAAAAGTCATTGCTTCTAGAATTTAAACAATGAAAAAGTCATGACTGTTTCTGGTTTTTTTTCTCTGCCTTTTCCAGGGATCCTGATGCAAGTCCCGAATGTGAAAAGAATGACACAAATCCATGCTTTTAAGGGCTCAATTTGAGGTAGCAAAATTCCACGCAGGCCGTGTGCCCCAGCCATTTATAGTGCACTTTTGTGAACCAATCCAAGGGACGATTTGATTTCACCCTGCATTACTTCATTTGTTCATAGCATACAAATCCACTTGTTACCACGAACAAAAGTTACACAAACAATCGCACCAACTCATTTCCTCTCGACCAATCAGATCATCAATTAAAGCATCGAAACGATGCAATGCAGGAGCATTGTTGGTGCATCATCTATATAATAATAGCGTAAGGACTCGACTTTGTTATCCCTTTTACGCCGCACCCAGTGACCCGATGCCCACGGCACGAATGGATTTACGATCTACGAACCGCGCTCTTTGTTTATCACGTACAGCCATACTCGAAAAATCTGAATTAGCCGACGTTGGGGCCCAAAAGCATCCGATTAACTGCCGATACAACGCCATGTTATTGGCGTCTGCTGGGTGAAGGCGAAGCAAGCCGTCCGCTGATTGGACAGTCGAAGGCGACAGCAAGCCATCCACTGAGTGGACAATCCTGAGCATGCATTTGTGCCGGTGTCGTCGATCGCGGTGTACGCTAACCTCATCAGGTGGGTTTACCATAATTTCTAAACATTCCGTAAACTGGGTATCTATTTGCCTGCTCCTGTCTTCTCCCACGGCCAGTTATATGTGGCATGTTCAAGAGCACTGTCGTTCAAAGATGTGTATATCAAGGTTGATAATACGAGTATGCAAGGAGTCGTCAGAGGCTTGACTATTACCCCAAACATTGTTTATCCAGAAGTTTTAAAATAATTTCAACCTCTGATACTGCGTTCATTGCATTATATTCCTACTGCTCTGCCTTGACATTGACACTTACCAATGCGCTAGTATGGGGCTAATTCCAGTCGATTTACTAATCCGTTCATTTTTTAAAAGTCTATGGTTCTACTGCTGTTCCTTTCCATTGACACATACCACTGCGCCAGTGTGGCCAGAGTGGTGCTATGCCGATTCCTATTACGAATCCATTCATTTTTCAAAAGTATATCGAAGCATTGTCATTTAAGTAGATTGCAATAAATACGTTGTTCATATACGCACTCTTCATTCTCATCTTTCTTCCTAACTCTTACTCGGACAAGCAAATCCCCGATGCCATCCATAATGGTACACTCTATCCATACACCACATCCTCCCTTCCGTGGATGTTCCATGGGTTTCGGCGAGTGTATAATAATCCAAGTCAAGGTCCCGTCAACTGATGTTACGTCAAGCTGCATCAACAAATTTACGGTCAGCTGAACAGTCTCTGCATACCCATGTGAAGCATATGTTGCCAAACACATTCATCATGTGTAAGAAGCCAGACCGTGCCATCACATTGGGAAGAAAATTAACAAGACAAGCTTGCACAGGCTGAAACCACTCATGCAACTAGGTACCAATCGATAATAAATCTAAAGCAATTTGTTATATGTGACAATGAATAGTTCAGAAATAATTAAGCACAGACATTTCACATATACCTTCTTTTTTTTTTTACAGCGTATCCCATAAGGCAAAGTCATCTAGAACAGTGTTTGCCTATCTGTATGTACACCACAGGTCAAAAGTTTTAGAACACCTCAATTTTTCCAGTTTTTATTGAAATTTACGCAGTTTAATGTCTCAATGTACTCTTAAATTAAGCATAGAACAAATAAACAATTGGAGATTAAAAAAAGGAAATCATAGAATCATTTTGTTTAACAAAATTTAATTTAAATTTTTGACTCAGCAAAGTAGCCACCTTTTGCAGATATAACCGCCGAACACACTCATGGCATTCTTTCTGCAAAGGAAAACAAATATTGTTCGGGAAATTCTTCCCAACCAACACTGTTGCAGAAGTTCCCACAAATGTGTTGCACTTGTAGGTTGCTTTGCTTTCACCCTTCTGTCCAGTTCATCCCAAACCAGATAGATGGGGTTTAAGTCTAGAGACTGTGCTGGCCATTCCATGAGTTGAAGCCTACCGTTTTGTTCTTTTCCTCGAAGGTAGTTTTGACATAGCCTGGAGGTGTGTTTAGGGTCATTATCTTGCTGTAGGATGAACCCCTGACCAAATAGGCATATACCAGAGGGTATTGCATGGTGCTGCAAAATGCTGTGGTAGCCCTTTTGGTTCAGGGTGCCAGTCACTCTGTGCAAGTCGCCGACTCTGGATCCAGCAAGAGCCCCAGACCATCACGCTTCCTCCTCCATGTTTGAGAGTTGGTGTCACACACTGAGGAACCATTCTTTTCACCTACTCGACGGCATACAAAAACCCTGCGTGATGAACCAAAGATTTCAAATTTTGATTTATCGGTCCATAAGACCTCCTTCCAGTCTTCAGTAGTCCACTGGCGGTGCTTCATGGCCCAGGCAAGCCTCTTTTTCTTATTTTGCCATCTTAGCAATGGCTTTCTTACTGCCACTCGACCTATCAAACCTGCAGCTCGAAGTCTTCTCTTCACAGTTGAAACTGAGACTTGCTTACTTCGACCAGTGTTAAGCTGTGCTTGAAGCTGTTGTCCTGTGAGCCGCCTATCACACAAGCTGTTGACTCTCAGAAACTTGTCTTCTGATTCTGTTGTGGCTTTGGGTCTGCCAGACCTCTTCCTGTCAGTTTCCTCCAGTTTCCCAGTGCCTTTTGATGGTGTAGGAAACTGTACTAACTGACACTTTGGCTTTCTTTGCAATTTCTCTAAAGGAATGACCTACACTTTTAAGGGTTATAATGGTCTGTCTTCCTTTGTTAATTGCCTTTTTCTCACCATTATTATAGCAATATACTACTTCCTGCAGTACAATATTGTCCAAATAATGCTTCAGAGGGTGTAATAATAGTCTGTTCCAATACTGCTTTTATACAGACAGGGGGTTTGTAATCAAGTAATCAGCAGATGGGACACCTGTTGGAATTGTTTGCATCAACTTTAAAGGCTTAATTTACTTACATTGCTGCAGAACAGCTGTAAGTTGTTAACCCATTACTTGTTCAGTGAAGAAGGCCTTTTTTTTTTTTTTTTTTACAAAATAACTGCTATTTACAATCCCTGGTGTTGGGCTAGCGGCTAGGGTGCCGGCTTAGGATCCTAGGATCCTGGGTTTGAATCCCGGTCGATCGCTGAATTAACGCCAGGGGGGTTGACTCAGCCTGTCATCCTTCCGAGGTCGGCTAATTGAGTACCAGTTCACTGGTAAATCCCTGTTTGTCGTAAAAGGCGGCAAAAAGGGTTGGCGTCAGGAAGGGCATCCGGCCGTAAAACATGGATTCAAAAAGGGGACCGAAAAACAACAACTACCACGGTCCCCGAAAAAAGGCCAACCCCCGCTCAGCGGGGAAAAATGGCCTCTAAAGGTTTGTTTTTTTTTTGTTTTTTTTTACATTATTTTCCCGTTTTTGCTACAGTAAACTTTTTTTTTTTAACCTCAAGCAGTTTACTGCTTACCTTCGTACCATTTCAGGTTATTCACTGGACTTGGATCGCTTAAATTTCAATAAAAACTGGAAAAACTGAGGTGTTCTAAAACTTTTGACCGGTGGTGTATGTATGTGTGTGTGTATGTATGTATGTCACTCACAAACGTACACCAATCAGAGCTGAGGATCGGGTCACATGACAGGGTAATGCGATTACGTCTGTGATGTGATTATGGCATACAAGGGCTGAATCCCCACACTGCCATTTTGATTTCTATACCATTCAGGCCGAACATGTCGTCGACCCTGTCATGTATCACAATCGCCATGCTCTACCTTTACGTTTTACATTCAGTGGTGCAAAACACAAACAAACCGATTGTTAAAATGACCATCAAATATTGAAAGCATTGGCATTACGAATCTTCCAACAACACAGTACGTATAGGCCTTAGGCTTCATGCCTCACCTTCAGGCCGCTTCGGACAAATTAGCCAAGGTTCCTGAAAAAGTAGTATCGTTTTCGTAATAATAATAACGTTAATAATAATAATAATATAATAAATAAAATATAATCATAACACTATAATCCCTTTGTCATGACTGCAAAGTTACTGGATTGAAGCAGTGTATGGTTGGCTCATTGTCGATTCTAAACATAGAATAAACCAGTGTCTCAATGCAATCTCTTCACTTCCATGGTGACAGACAGCAGAGACTTAGAGTACTTCAAAATAATTTAATACTTACATTATTTGCAAACTGATCTCGATCTAGATCTCGCGAGATCTTGGAGACGGCAGCAGGGATTCTCGAAGCTCCACGCGGTCTCCACGTTTTCAAAGTTAAGTCTGTTGACAATTGTATTTTGTCGAAACTGTATTTATCTTTCGGTGTGTGAAGTTATAGTGTGCACCTTGGAAGTTTCTCGGTGTTTATCTTTCATAAATTAATCGTCTGTTTGCCGCGTCGCGAGCAAGGCCTTTGCCGCGTCGCGAGCGATTTGAAATCGAAGTTAAGTAATTGTTCCCATTTGTATTTTCGTTATAACTGTATTTATTTTATGGTGTGTGTACGTATATTGTGTCCCGAGGAAGATTTTCGGTGCAAATCTTTCATACCTGTATTGAAAATCGTGTTAATTCGTGTTGTGTCTTGAGGCCTTGTACAGTGTACAACCTTGAGGCTTTGTTTTTCTCTCAGCGGTCCGTCGTTTGTGATCCAATAACTTTTGTTCTCTGTTTTCCCAGTCTTTTCACCCCATAGCCTACTTCCTTGTGTAAATCTCAACTCAAAAAAACAAAAACATTTCCTTCTCTGTTCTTATTCTTTGTTCTCATTCGTTTATTCATTCTTATTCGTTCGTTCGTTCTTCGACCACGTGTTTCTCCCCCATTTCCCCAGATAGTTTTCACTGTTATTAACCTTCAATGTTTACACTTTCCCCTCAAGTTCTGTATTCCGTCATATATTATAACACCTTTTTCTTCTTCTTCTTTAAAAGGCTGCTTTCGACTTGCTCACCAAATCTATTCATCCCAAAAAAAAATTCCATCTCCTATAGTGCCTTTTTTCTACATTCCCTAAACTCTCCTGCACTCCATCCTCCATCCAGCGTCCTTAAACGTATTTTTAACTCGAAGGCCACAAGAAACTCATTTTTCAATAAATGTTCGTTTCCCATTAATCGTACACTTTCTAAAATCCAATCTCACCCCTCCCCTCCAAATCTTCCCCATAACCCCTCCCCTCCAAATCTTCCCCATCACCCCTCCCCTCCAAATCTTCCCCATCACCCCTCCCCTCCAAATCTTCCCCATCAAACATCCCTTTCAAATCTTCCCCCTTTCCCCTCCCCTCCTAATCCTCCCCATCACCCATCCCTTTCAAATCTCCCCCCTTGCCCCCTCCCTCCTAAACTACCCCCTCACCCCTCCCCTCAAAGACTCCCCCTCGCCCCTCCCCTCCCAGACTCCTCCCTCACCCCTCCCCTCCAAATCTCCCCCATATCGCATCCCTTTCAAATCCCTCCCCTTGTCCCTTCCCTCCCAAACTCCCCCCTCCCCTTCAAATCTCCCCACCCTCATTTCTTCTCAATTTCCCCCCTCTCACTCCCCCTCCTCAAAGCGTCCTCCCCGCTTCTTCCCCCTTCCAACTCTCACCTCCATCTCCCCCAACCTTCTGCCTCGCTCTTCCCCCTCCTCAAATAACACCTCATTGTGCCTCACCCAATCACCATCAAACCTTTTGTCCGTCCCATCCTTCCCTTTCTCCGAGCTATTCTGAAATCTCTGACACACCTTCAACAGCTCTCCCTACCTCTTCCACATCTTACCCTACCCCTCCTCCCCCCTGTTCTGTATCCGATGCTCCCCCTTCCTCTTCATTAACGGTATGGACCTCAAACATCCGGGGCCTTCGTTCAAACTTAACTGACCTCTCCATACAGGTTGCTTCTGTCAATCGAGACGTGATCTGCTTAACAGAAACTTTCCTCCTTCATGATGTCTCTGATTCCTTAGTATCTCTCCCGGGTTACTCCCTCCTCCGGTATGATAGACCTGAGCCTCGTCCTGGAGGTGGGGTTGCTATCTTTATCAAAAACTCTCTTCCTCACTCGCCCTGCACTGCACTCTCTCCACCTCACCCCCAGGAATACCTCTGGCTACGGCTTCCCCTTCGCTCCCACCTCTTGATCATATGTGTGCTGTACCGTCCACCAAACAGTGATGACTCCATCTACATCTCGCTGTCTGATAATATGGACCAACTTCTATCGACTCATCCCAACTCTCTCTTCCTCATATGTGGTGATTTCAATTGTCACCATGCCAGTTGGCTGGGTGTGGGTACCTCTCTCGCCAGCCATGGCTCCTCAGCAAAGGACTTCTGCGACTCACTGGGACTGACACAATCTGTCAATTTCCCGACCTGGATCTCAGTCAACGGAGCATCTTCTCTTCTGGACTTGGTTATGACTAACTTCCCTGAAAATGTCTGCTGCTCTTCTTCTGCTCCAATCGGATCATCTGATCATGTCCTTGTTAAAGTGGACATCTCTCTGACCATTCTCAGGGAGCCTGCTCAGCATCGACGAGTCTGGCATTTCACTCAGGCCAACTGGCACGGTCTTCAAGCAGCCATCAATCATCTGGACTGGTCTCCCATCTCTACCACCTCTGACATCAACTCATCCTGGGAATTCTTCTAAAGTAAATTGCTCTCTCTCATGCACAGATTTATCCCATCTCGTCTTCAGTTGTCATACCCTTCCTCCCGTCCATGGTACACGGATTCTTGTGGTGAGGCTGTTGCCCAGAAACAACTTTCCTTCGTCTCCTGGAAGGCAAATCCAACGGAAGGAAATCTAATTTCCTTTCACAAAGCCCGAAACAAGTGTGTGTCCACCCTCAGGAGAGCCAGGAAACAATATCTCTCCGTCCTCAAGACCGAACTCTCTTATCTGTCTCCCTCTTCCAAATCCTGGTGCGTCTGGTCAAATCTGTATATGGTGTTTGTTCCCCCTCCATCCCCTCCCTTACCTCAAACGGCTACACAGCTGACTCCGCACGTGAAAAAGCTGAATGCCTCACCTCTGTGTTTGCCTCTAAATCTTGTGTCCCAAACCCATCCCTCTCTGTACCCACCATACCCAGTCGTACCCAGCTGCTCCTGGACTCCGTGTCCTTTCCTCCTGACAAGGTGGAAAAGTTTCTGTCAACCCTCGACTCTGATTCTGCAACTGGACCCGACGGCATCAGCCCACGGGTACTAAAATCCTGTTCTTCCGCTCTTTCACTCCCTCTCTCTGTTCTCTTAACCCTCTCTTTTGCTCAAGATCAACTGCCATCTGCTTGGAAATCAGCCAACATCACCGCTTTGCACAAAAAAGGTGCAAAAATAGATCCTAGCAACTACAGACCAATCAGCCTTCTCCCAATTGTCAGCAAAGTCATGGAATCCATCATTGCTTCGGATATGAAATCTTTCCTCTTCTCCAATGGCTTGATCTCTGATCATCAATTTGGTTTCAGACCAGGTCACTCTACTCTGGACATGCTGCTTCTGCTGTCTCAACAATGGATGGAGGTCCTCAATGCCAAACAGGAAATTAGAGCTGTCTCCCTCGACATGTCACGTGCCTTCCCGCCCTGGTCTGGCGGTCTGGCGCCCCGCTCTGCTCACCAAACTCTCCTCCTTTGGTATCCATGGAAATCTCCACGCATGGCTGGCGGACTTCCTCTCTCGTCGTCGTCAACGTGTGGCCCTGAATGGGTTTCTCTCATCTCCTCTTCCTGTTCAGGCTGGAGTTCCCCAAGGCAGTGTTCTGGGCCCTGTGCTTTTTCTGGTCTTCATCAATGATCTCTCTGACTCTCTTGAAAATCCTCTCTATCTCTTTGCTGATGACTCCACTCTCTGCTGCTCCATTCCTCATCCCTCAAATCGGCAGTCTGCAGCCTCCTCACTCTCTGCAGACCTGGACAAAATCACAGACTGGGCAAACAAGTGGAACATGTCTTTCAATCATGACAAATCTCACACTCTTACGATGTCTCTCCGAAAAGACCGACTGGACAACCCTCCCATCTACTTTCTGAATAATCCTCTCCAAGAAGTTCTGTCACTCAAGCTTTTGGGTCTCACTATCTGCCATGATCTTTCCTGGGAAAACCACATTTCCAAGCTGGCCTCCAAAGCCAGTCGCCGACTGGGCATCCTCCGTCGTGCGAAGTCCTTCCTTGGCACACCTGAGCTCCTCACCACATACAAGGCTTTCATCTGCAGCTCAATGGAGTACTGCTCTCCCCTCTGGGCTGGTGCTCCTGCCTCACACCTAGCTCGTCTTCACGCTGTTGAAACCAAAGCGTTCAGAATCATTGGAATCTCCCGCGATGACGCTATCTCCGAGGGCCTTTCACTTAATCACCGCAGGCAGGTTGGTGGTCTTTCCGTCTTCTACCGACTACTCTCCGGCCTTGCTCCCCCAGCTCTCTCTGGGCTCTGTCCCCCAAATATTCCTGCAGGTCGCACAAGATCTGCCTGCAACCCTCCTATGGTTAAACTGCCAAAATCAAGACTCTCTGCTCACCTTCACTCATTCATTCCTCTTTTCTCCCACCTCTGGAACAAACTCCCTCACTCTCTTCAATCCCATTCCTCCCTCCAGGTCTTTAAAACGGCTGTTCACCACCATCTCTTATCTTCCCCAATCCAAAACCTTGATCTTTTCTACCCCCGCTAATTTCACCCCAAATCCACTTTTTTGAGGTGGCTATTGACTTCTTTCCTGGAAGTCCTTGGTGTCCTTGCGTTTTATACCTATCCTGCCTCCCCCCAGGCCCTCTCCCTCCAAAAACATCTCCCGATGTCCCTGCTCTCAAATGTTGTTTGTGTGCTTCCTCCCCTTCTCTCCCCATCTTGTCGACCGCTCCCCTTTTATATACTTTGTTTGCTTGTTTGTTTGATTTGTTTGTTTGATAAATGGTAGCTCTTTCACGAGCCTCGACTCTGTACACAAAATAAAAATAAAAAAACTGGTATCCCCACCCAGATCATACTTTCATCTTCAACTAAAGTGTCAAACAAGCCCGGCTACCCCGCTCTTAGACTTTCGGTCTTGTTTTTAAATCTTCTTACCTGCAGGTCTGTTTGCCATCTCTAAATTATTACAGTCATTCTGTCTACTGAATTCATTACTTCCAACACCAATGGTGGACAGATGTTATGTTTTCACTCTTCTGTGTCTGTCTGTCTGTGAGCAAAGTATCTCAAAAAAGTTATGGATGGATTCGGAAGAAGCTTGGTGGACAGGTTGGGGCCGTGACGAAGACGAATTGATTCGATTTTTGCGAAGATCCAGCGAAGAATTTTTGGAGTGATTCTTCACCACTGAGAGATAGATCCAAACACAAAATAAAGGTATCCCCAGCTTAAAGACAACAAATGGTTTCATTAAGGCCTATTCATCGCTTAACGAAGGTCTTTATTTGCTGCAACAAACGAACCATCAGTGTCATGGTGATTGGGCAATGTCACTTTCATGGCACGTTTTTCCACCAATTAACCTTTCAATGGGGGGTGGGAATTAACTTTTCAAAAGGCATTCGAATAATTAACTTCTCAGAACGAAAGGGTTCAATAGATCGCCTCCAACAAACTTGTAATATAAATAACTAGTTTCTAGATCCGGATGTTCAACAAAATCTAATCAATTCATCCTTGTCACACCCCACCTGTTCACAAAGATTCATCTGAATCTGTCCATAACTTTTTGAGATAATCTGCTCAAAGACAAATAAACAGACAATAGGAGTGAAATTAGAGTGCTTACTTCCACCAGGCTGAACAGTTTATGTTTTTTATCCCACCGATGGGCCGGATCTGGATCTGTACCTGAACCAAAATCGAAATGGTTTGTTATTGTCACCTAACCAACTCATCCACCTAATTTTGCCATAACTTGCCCACAACCTTTTCAAATATTATTCCATGTATTGTTTTTGATCCTATCTCTCAATGGTGAAGAATTACTTTAAAATTCTAGTATCCGGATCTGGATCTTCACCAAAACTAAATCATTTTATCCTCGTCACATACCCCTCTCCACCAAATATCATCCGAATCCATCCACCGCTTTTTGCGACTTCCTGCTCACAGACAAAGACAGACTAGGATGACAAAATGCCATCCGCCCGCCTTCGGTGGCAGAGGTAACAATTGTGTGAAGATGTAGAAGATGTCTATGTGAGAGGGAAGTTGTACATTTGTAGTGTGGTTGGTGCAATTGTGTATTTTATTTGTTGTGGGATTGAGAAAGAAAAATATCAAACTAGAGTGAAGTTGATGGTCCAAGTTCCACCAGGAATGATCCAATATCTGAGCTCCACCAGGACTATGAGCTCCAAGTTCCACCAGGAATGATCCAATATCTGAGCTAAAAATAAATCCCGTTTTGACCCGTGACCCTAAGTCCCCACCCCCTGGGTCATGAACCCAGTGTTAAATCCCCCCAAAAAAATCGCTACACATTTCATGCATCTCCCAATGTTGATTGCATATACAGTTTCGTTTTAAAAGGTTGTAAAATGTGCCCGTAATTGCAGTTTGCGGTATTTGACCCTTTGACCTTGCCACAAGGGGCTGGTTCAAAAATGACACTGCTCTTGCACCTTGGTCCCATGTGGTGATCAAAATTACCAAGTCTGGTGAATTTCTGCCCAACCATTTAGGAGGAAATAGTGTAGCAGATGGATAGACAGGAATCTATTACAATATCAACCCTGGTGTTTTCAAAATGCGTGGGGGGAAATATGTTGTGATGGCAATCCATAAAAGGATTGCGACATTGTATTGTGGGGTCATTCAAAAAAAAAAAACTTAAAAAAAAAAAAAAACTTGTCAGGATGGAATTCCAAAAACAAACAACTAAACAAGACAAGAAGGCATGCCAAGGAAGGAATGACCCCACAACACAACATTAAAATGCATGTTGTATTGTGGGGTCATTCCTTCCTTGGCATGCCTTCTTGTCTTGTTTAGTTGTTTTTTTTGGAATTCCATCCTGACGTTTTTTTTTTGTTTTGTTTTTTCTGATTTGTTTCTGTTATCGGCTTGGGAGGAAGAATTGAACACCCGGTTAGAATTGATTCAGCCGATTGAAACCACATGTCAAATCCCAAGTTCTTCAGTCAATTACCTGCCTGTAGCGGCTCCAATTCTGTGGAGTTGATTCATACTATGCCCTATCATTTTGTTGATCAATAATAATTGGTTCTTTGGTTCAGCAGGTTTTATCAAAAGCCTCTCCTGTCATGTTCTTTATATTATAAAACATCATACTACATAAAATATGCAATTGGGTGTCATTCTGTCAGTCTGACAGAGATACATTTCGTCATTATTTATCCAATCTCAACTAAATTTGACAAGGGGATTATGGGTTACAATGGTGTTCTAACTACTTTATTTACCCCCACCACCCCCATCCCATTAATGGGGTTTTCCACCTTGGGTGAAATCCGTGTTAAGGTGTATATCCGTGTTAAGATAGCTAATTGTGGCGTTTTTATGCCTCCAACGACAAAGTTGCTGGAGGCATTACGTTTTTGGGTTGTCCGTCCACCCGTCCTTCCGTCCTTCCGTACGGGCTAAACCTCGTTTTTCTCAGCAACCATATGTCCGATTGAGACGAAACTTTCAGGGTCAGAGTGACACCCATGCAGAATGTTTTGATGATAATTGTGATGTCATAGGTCATGTGGTATGGCAGCCATCTTGGATTAAAAGTAAATAATTAAAAAATATTTATCGGAAACCGCTGAATGGGAAAATATGAAACTTAGCACATTGTCAAGTACTCCCAATGGGGAACAAATGCATGATAATGATGACATCATAGGTGAAGTGGTATACCAGCCAAAAATGTTTTCATCGAATTCCTTATCCTAAAATGTGAAATTGCATGCACATGATCTAAGACCAATTTGTATTGAAATATTAAATTTATGACATCATAGGTCACATGGTTTGGCAACCATATTGGATTGAAGGAAAATATTAAATAATTATATCTCTGAAACCGCTCACCCTATCGATGTGAAATTTTACAAATGTCATCTAACAGCACTGTTGCATATACTTTGAAAATGATGTCATAGGTCACATGGTTTTGGCAGCCATCTTGGATATGAAATCAAACCTGATCCGGTCAACACAAAACTTCACAAACATGATCCCCTACCCATACATATGCAGAGTGATGGCATCTACCCGTTGTGGGACTATGCGGAGGCATATTGGCGACACAGTCGCATTGTTATAGTTTAAAGGTGGCTTTTAATATCAAAAGTAATAACAGCACTAATGATAATTGTATAATATTGCTGCATGAAAGGGGTGGGAGGAGGGGGGGAAGTGGGAGGGAAATTCCAAAGCTGGACTGGTAAGCAAAGTATGGTCTGCGTGTTTCGAGTAGATTAGGTTGCCATGTAACAGAGACTTGTCAGAGCAAGTAGTTTGTTACACGTGATGCTGATGAGGGCAAGCACATGCTTGTTATTTAGTTATTGATGTTGAAGGCTGCAGTCACAGACTATATAGCCCTCATTGAGGAAGACCTTTATATATTATAAATAAAAGAGCTGCATCAATAGAAAAGTGAAGAAAGAGAGAAAAGTCTGAGAGTTTTTGAGGAAGTAAAATAATCTGCTTTTTGAAAAGGGGAAGATCATAAGTGTTTGTAAATACATGGGAAAGTAGAGTTCCAGAGTTTGTCAGTGGATGGGGAAGAAACAAACATCATTAAGGCCCAACATCGAGTTGCCAATGGCCACAATAATCATGTGATGTAGTGGCTTGTTGAGTATTCTGTGGTCTCGCTAATGGTGGAGGTACATAAGCAGCAAGTTCCTGAGAGCAGACACCAAAATAATATCTGTAAAAAAGAGAGAGAGAGAGAGAGAGAGAGAGAGAGAGAGAGCCAACTTTGCAGCGTAATTTGAATGGGTCGAGTTCTTAGGTCAGATTGGGAGAGTTTATAGGTCTGATTACTTTAATTATCACGTGGTGCTGCTCTAATGATCATGTGGTGCTGAGTCTCCATCTAAAAGAAGATGTGCACTTTGAAGATGTGCCATTATTTACGAAACGTATCGGATCCAAAAACTAAACAAGCAGAAAAAGGAAGCAGGTAGAAAAAGAATACAAAGTTCGGAAAAGGATGAGCAAGTATCAACCGGCATGGGAGAGAACGTTTATGTTGCTTGGTTACGAGGAAGATTGGGATGTTTTGTTCTGTAAGGTGTGTAGGGAGGAGAAGGTGAGAGGAACGGAGGCTAGAAGGAAGCAAAATGTGTTTTACACCACAGTGGCTGAAACACTGAAATGCAACTGCAGCAGAAGCAACAGTTACTCCACCTCTAGTGACAGTAATTTTGACTAGACCAGTCTCGGGTTGTCATAATACTTGTTTTCTAACAAAATCCTATGCCAACGGGCATGTCACATAAATTCACACTGTTAAATTAACTGTTCTTTACATCTAATTTTGATCCAATATTTTTTGAAACTGACTGTTCATCAAATAAAAATACTCGAAGTTTTACAGTGACAAGTGTTTTAGTACTATTTTCGAGATTTCATGCCTACAATTATCTCGTCAATAGCTGAAAGTTGTGTAAAGCTAACAATTGTTTTGGAAAACGCAATAAATGGCTCAATATGTGAAGAAATTTTTCTTCAGCAAATATTACAATTGTCCGAGTATTACTTTGCTGAAGGTTCAGAGGTACATGATTGAATAGCTGACAGGAGTGTCCTGTCTGCAAGTTGCAAGGTTGCTGGTATGGAAAACACTGAAATTTGATCTGTAGGTGTCATGAGTAATAGTAATTTAACTGAGTAATAGGGGATTACTGATTTGATGGTCTTTGATTCACCAGCAAATAATACATGGTTGGGCCACCAAAAAAATAAAAATAAAAATAAAAAATAAAAATCTGTTGAGGTGGCACCACGGACAACAAAAAAACAAAAAAAAAAAAACAAGCGTGACTCCTGCTTGAATGTTAAACCTTTTGCAGATGTGCCAGTATTTCTGCACCAGTACTCCATACATCGGTGTGCCTTTGTGTGCCGAGCTGGGAACAATACACTTGTGCCGAGCTGGGAGCAAATAAGTTAGGAGTAAAGCGAGTACCTATGATCTTTTAAGGATGGACTTTGATCGAAGGAGGATACTCAGTCTGTGGCTGGCTTTGGAAGACCGTTTTGCAATGTGGTCAGCCCCAGAGAGGTCACGGCTGATTGTGGTGCCTCAAAGTTCAAGAGACTGAACTTCTTCTGGTGGAAAAATCAAGGAAATCGATGTCAGTTTTTGTTTGACGATCTTTCCAAAGCACCAAGGTGAGGCGTGATATTTTCCAGGATTGAAGGACATGTTCCATTTCGCAGACCAGAGTCAAATATTTTCCACATCAACAGAGAGAAATGCAGAGCTGCTGTCTGCCTAGCAGAGGGATGGGGGTATAACACAATGTGGAGTCATCTGCAAAAAGGAAAAGGATTTTCAAGAGCATACAAAAGGTCATCAATTTCGATCAGGAACAAGAATGAGCACAAAACACTGCCTTGGGGAATTCCAACCTCCACTGGGAGAGGAGAGGGGAGCATTCATTGATGGCAACACTTCACTACACGAGTGGAGGAAGTAGGAAATCTAGGAATGAAGGCTGTATTCTATGCAACAAGCAGAGCTTGGAAAGCAAAGCAGGATCCCAGACTGTATTGAATGTCCAAAGTATCCAAAGAGACATTCCTAACCTCTCGTTTGAGCTCGAGGGCCTCCAACCATTGCTGTAAGAGGCCAGATTTGAATGTCCAGGACAAAATCCAAAGAGAAGGTCAGAGTTTGAAAACGGGGACGATTTGACATCGGAAGAAACTATGGATTCCACGACTTTGCTTGTAACTGGAAGCAAGCCTGTAGTAGGCCTGTAGTAGTTGATAGGGTCTGTTTTGCACCCTTCTTTTGGACAGCAGTGATGCTGACATCAGTGCAGAGGGAAGGTGGCCAAAGAAAGACAGACTGAGAAGGGCACATAGAGGGGGGAACAAGAACGGCAGAGCAGGATTTGAAAACATGGGCACTAGGGTGCATCAAACGCCCTTAGGTTCTTGGATTTTAATGTCTATTCTCTCAAATGTTACACTTGTTGGTAGAAGTATGTATGCAAAAAATAAATGAAATCAGAGGTGGTCCTGGGTGGCCACCGGCCACTTTTATATATTTAGGGCCATTTTCGGGGCCGCACTATGTAAAAATGTTTGATTTTGTTATTTTACACCCAAACCTAGTCATGTTTGGTATCAAATTGAAGGTCTTGATGAGAGGAATACAAATATAACAATTTTATGCAAAAAACGATGGTTTGATAATTAGTTTGTATTTTTACATGAATGAAATCGGAGGTCTAATCGTGGGTCCCATACTAGTAGTCTAATAATATCCTTTATTTTCTTTCAGATGGCAGATAAGAAGACCAGATTAGCAAGTGCCATTTTTGGTCTTGGCAATGCTTTTACAGAAGCAGATGGTACATTGACAGGAGTCCGCCTCCCAACTTGCCGGCAGGTTCTTCGATGATGCGTGATGTGGTACATCCAGAAAGAAATATGTGAAGGCAAACAAACTCAGCCACTGAAATGGAAATCTGCCAGCATCGTCCTTATCCAGCTGAAAAAATTCTACACTAAAGCAAATATTCCTATGCTTTCAGACCATCAATGCTGCAAACTAATACTTGACCTTCTTAATGACAATAACAAATTGCGTCAAATACCTGTTTCTCGCCGAGAATCTCCAAGCACTTTGGCTAAGTTGCAAACCATGAATGAACGTCTTGATAAGACCTTTGGTGTATGGACAAAAGATGCAATGACAAACATTAAGAATGAGGAAGATAGAGTATTTTTAGAGTCAATGAAATCTGACAGAGTAGCCTCATTTGGTGGTGTTGACAAGAAGAAAGTTGATAAAGATCATAGAAAAGAAAAACGCCTCTTAGCGGAAGCTTCAAGACGAGAACGTCATGAATCATCCAGTGTGCAAGAGATGACAATTAGTTCTGTATGCTCTGATGATAGTGACTCTGCAGATAGCTTGGAAGAAACTGAAGAAGAGGCGATTCCAGAGTTTCAAAGGAAGCGTAGTCACCACAGATCAACATATGCAGGTACATCTGCCTTTATTCCTCATGATATTCTGAAAAGACATTCAGTTGTGTCTGTTGCTACTCGACTAAACATAACTCCTGTTCAACAGGTTGCGCTCACCAAAGCTGTAATTCAAGAGGCAGGAGGTGATCCACGTCGTGTGGCCAAGTCGTACTCAACTGCTGATAAGGCTCGACGATCAATAACAAGTGCTATCGCCAAAGATATTCAAGAAAATTGGATCGCCCCAACAGCTGCAACACTTCACTGGGATGGCAAGCAGATACCAACGCTCACAAACAAGAATGTCAAGGAAGAAAGATTGCCAGTGTTGGTTGGGAATGCCACTGATGTAAAGCTACTGGGGGTGGCTAGATATCCTCCTGGAAGTGATAGGTCATCAGGTGACATCATTGCCGAGCACACTTACACGTATCTACATTCATGGAAGTGCAAACAATCAGTTGTCAACTTATGTTTTGACACAACAGCATCAAACACTGGACACGTTACAGCTGCCTGTGTTACCATTCAATCAAAACTGGACCGTGCTCTTCTGTGGTGTGCATGTCGCCATCATGTTGGAGAGGTAATCCTGGATCATGTGTTTGACGTTCTCAAAATTGAGGCATCAAAGTCTCCAGAAGTATCTTTGTTCCAAAAATTCCAGAAGAATTGGGAACGCATATCGCATGCAAAGAATGAAAGTTTAACCAAAATTGACATTTCCATGTACAATGACTATGCACAACAGCTGCTTTTATCCTGCAAAAACAAGGTTTTAAGCACAATCCGCACAAGCGCTTCATACTGTAGGGAAGACTACAAGGAAATGGCACAACTCTGCCAGGTAGTCCTCGATGATGATGTCACAAAACAAGGAACACTCCACAGACCAGGGGCCATGCATAAAGCAAGGTGGATGTCAAAGATTCTTTATTCCATCAAAATATGCCTACTTGAAGAGCAAATTTCTCTACTACCTCGAGGAACTGTAACAACACAACATCAACAGAAAAAACTGAAGGAGTTTGTTGTTTTTGTTGTTTATATTTATTGTGATTGGTGGCTCGTATGTCAGTCTGCTTCAAATGCCCCATGGTTTGATTTGTGCTTTTACAAGACTCTGCTCAACTATAAAGCTGTCAACTCAACCATTTCAGTCAGCGCTGTGAAAGCCTTTGATAGACATTTGTGGTATTTAACCCCAGAACTGGTTGTTTTGGCACTGTTCAGCAATGCAATTCCTCAAAAGGATCGTCGTGCCCTTGCAGATGTGTTACTGGCCATACAACCAGATGAAATGCCAAGCACTCCAAAACACCGCTACGGTTCTGGATATGGCAAACCGTCATTTCCAAAAATTACAGAAGCGACAACCCTGGCTGATCTTGTGAACGAGGACTCGTGGTTTACAGTAAACCTTCTTCACCTAGATATGACCTTCCTAACAGAGGATGTTGACACTTGGCAGAACAATGAGCACTTCAAGGCAGCCAAGTCCATTGTGGATGGGCTTAATGTTGTGAATGACCCTGCGGAGAGAGCAGTAAAGCTCGCAACTGATTTTGTCTCAACTGCAAGAAGAGAAGACCACTTCCAAAATCTTCTTCAAGTGGTTGAATGTGACCGCAAAGCGAGGCCAAATTTGCGGAAACGAGCAAAGTTGGAGTAGTGACATTGGCGTTGTGCTTAATACATTTTCAAACTTTTAATCAATGAAAGTACAATACTACAACACTGTACTACAACTTTGTAATATGAAGAACGATTTTGGTTAATTTTACATTGACATGTAAGGTTGTTTTAACTGTTTGATATTAGGCATTTAGTAAAAGTAGGACTTTACTTTTGTATATAGGTATAATGGTTAATTTTACATTATCTTGTAGTTAATTTTACATTATCTTGTAAAGTAGTTTAGCTGTGGCCCTAAATGGCCCTAAATATATAAAAGTGGCCGGTGGCCACCCAGGACCACCTCTGATTTCATCTATTTTTTGCATACATACTTCTACCAACAAGTGTAACATTTGAGGGAATAGACATTAAAATACAACAACTTTTTGAAAATCATGGGGCGTTTGATGCACCCTAATGGGCACTGATGTCATCTGAGCCCATCACTGAAACATGGTCAAGGGTAAACATAACTTTCGCTGCCTCATCAGGTGAGAAGTCCACAGTCCAGTTGACATTGGGTACATCGGTGTAAGATGGGGACAGAATAGAATTGGTTGGATACACAAGATTTGGAGGCAAAGACAGAGTTCACACCTTCTGCCTCAACTCCGGCAGAGTCTGCAGTACCAGAGTAATTCAAATGAAAGTCTTGGAAAACAAAGCATTCAATTATTCAGATACCACTTACTGCATTTCAGTGCAATAGCAGTCTCCAGGAATATAAAACAAACAAAAAGGAAAAAAACTAGGAAGCAAATGAGACCGCACCTCTGCAGGATAAGCGGAGCATTATGTTGTCTATTCACAGGATAATGCAGATGGATTGTGTGTCCTGCACTTCCTCCAAAAGAACGTGCACCACGCTGGTTCCGACAGACTCCGGCACCTCCAACAAGGCGCGAAGGTGTTGAGCTAGTGGGGCCAAGACCTGCATGCTCCGTTTGTCGCACCATGAGTGGGTGCGTAGATGGCACCGTGCCGGGAGCTGGGGGGATGTCAGCTGTTGCATGAAAAATTTTCAAATAAAAAAAAAACCAAAAAAAAACATGAAAGAAAAAATCCACAAAAAAATTGGGTTAAAGTTAAAACGAGCAAACAAAAATGAATGCAGGATGGGGGGAAGGAGACAAAAGAAAACCTTAATTGCAGGTTCAATTAACTTTGCATGCAATATGGCAGACAATGCAGTAACCATTCAAAAAATACATATTGTGAGCTCAGTTGTTTAAAGGCAAGGAGGTGGTTGGGGGTGAGGAGAGGGTGGAGAGGAGGTGGTGGGAGGATTACAGGAAGGAAAAATCGAAGTGAAGTGAGCTTAAACAAAACTGCTGCAAAACACCTCACCTCCTGATGAAAACATAGTGTCAAACTCGATGACAAGGTCATCATCCTGGTCATAGCGAAAAAGTGTTTCGCTGACATCATGCATTTCCTCATCTAATTCAATTTCTGAGCCTTCTTCTTCATCTTCATCTTCTTCCTCCTCTCCCTCTTCCTCTCCCTCCTCATCCTGCAGACAAAAAAGGTAGGGCAGAGAATTCCGATCTGAGAAACCACCACCATATGAAATCGCCACTTGAAACACTATTGGAATGCAAATGTTTATATTGTACACGAAAATGCAAGCATGATCCGTTAGTTAATCGAATTAAATTATTTCTTCATCAAACAGTCAATTAAATATTTCACACCCACCATAATACAATCTCAAGAACTGCTTGGAAATTATTGCCTTAACTGTGGCAACGATATTATATAATTAATGCAGATTACATTGCCAACTAAATGACTGCGAGTTGAAGGCATTCTTCTCCTCCTCCTCTACTCTTCCATTTACCAGGGGTGAGGTCCAATGGCACCAAAGTTCTGCCCTGCCTTGACCATGACACTCCTCCACTCCTCTCTGTGCTCAATCAACTCTCTCCATTCTCCGACAACCCCCACCTTACTGATATCCCTCACACAATCCTCCCATCGACCTCTTTTCCTCCCAACCTTGTTCCCTCAACCTATCCGCTTTCTTTGCCATTCTCTCTTCGCCCAAGTGTCCAGCCCATCTTAGCCGGCATTTCACCATTCTCCCTCACCCACCACTCCCCCCCAGCCCCACCCCCCCCCCACCTCCCCCATCAAGCTCATCAGCACACCAATCTCACCGCTCAGTTCATCCATTCTCCTTCTATCCACCCTCTTCACCCCCACAATCATCATCCCCATCACAAGCCAATTAATAGATCATCTTCCTCCCACCATACTCTTCCAACTTGTTGTACACCTCTTCTTTAATATCATTCCTTGCCATATCCACAGCTCTCCTTGCTGCTTTATTCTTCTGCCGATACAGTGAAGCAACCCCGTGTCCGGTTGCCTCCCTCTATCTTCTTCCAAACCTCCTTTTCACCAACTGCCTTTGCTACTTCCTCCGTCCACCATACCTAGTTTATATCCCTCGCCAAGGCACCCTTTCCCTATGTCCTTCCACACAAAACCTCTGCAATTTCCCTAAATGCCTCTCCGTACTTCTTCCGCTCCTCCTTTCCTTCATCCGTACAACAAATACTGCAGGCTTGTGCTTGGTGGTGGCATGCTCTCCCGCCACTGCCTTACTATCCTTAACCCTCTACAACTGTCGCTTCCTTACCACAACAAAAACCAAATTATGTTATATGCTGTGCACTCCTATCGGTAATCTTGTGGCTTTTCCCGCTTTTGAAAGAATGAACCAGCCAGCTGGCCATCACATTCCTCGCCACCAGCTCCACCAGCTCCAGACCCTCTCTATTCCTCATTCCCCAACCAAATTTACCAACACATTCTTCTTCGCAAAGCTCCGCTACTTCCACATGCACGTTAAAGTCCCCCGCAATGCAGAGCATCACCTCCAGCCCAACCATTCCCATCATCCTCTCCAGTCCGTCCCTGAATTCCCACTTCTCCTCCCCAGTCCTTCCCATTAGTGGCCCATAAACAGAAATGACACATATAATTTGCCTGTGTATCATCACCCATGCAATAACTATCCGCACCTTTGTACTCTGACCACCTGCTTGCTGATCTCTTCCGACACTAATATTCCCATGCCATTACTTCTTCCATCCCCAACCGCATGCAATATCTTGTATATTCCTACCAACGTCTTCACCCTGTCTCCTTTCCACGTGGTCTCCTGAACACACATCACTTCCAACCTCCTTCTCTGCATCATCTCCACCACCTCAACCCCTTTCCACCCCAATTTATCCCACTTTCAAACTACTTAGCCAAACCTCGCTTCTGAACCGCTACCCGCCTGGCAGTGATAGTACCATCTTGATTAATTTGGGTGCTCAGGTCATCAATCAGCAGCACTGCCCAGGCTGACCTATGTGTGTGTTGCATTAAAAAAGAAGAAGAGGTATTCAAGGCACGAAAATAAAACGAATTGTAAGACTGAGCAACATGAGAAGAGCAAAATGGAAGTGTGTAGGTAGTATTGATTCTTCAAAAGAAAATGCAGCTATGTCATACCTGGTCCAGTCGTACCTGCTCATCCTCATCTTCCTCGCCTACATGACTGTCGTCATCATCATCATCATCATTGCTGCCACTACTGTCTTCTTCCTCTTCTTGGGTATTGTCTTCATCTTCAGGATCTTCCAGACAAAAAGGAAGATGCTCAGACAAAATAAGAACCAGATATAAATAAAAAAAACCTTTTTTTGTCATCGCAAAATTTTGCCAATGCTGAATCTAAAACCGCTTGCCCTTCCAAGATGTTCTTGCATAATAAAATTATGCGACCATAACTTTTTTTTTTTTTTAACAGCCCAAATCTTTACCAGGCACACCCCGAGTACAACTACCACTTTTAAACTCATTACGTCCAGCAGTTCAAGAGTGCATACAAGTCAAACAAGCATTACACCTAGGTCCCCCGTCGGGGAAGTGATGTGAGTTGACAAAGTGGAACACGGAGAAAACATGCTATATGATATGATATTTCACTCACAAGGTTCAGACATACATGGAGGCGGCCATCTTGGATTTTGACGTGGCAACCCAATTTTAAAAAGCGTTCTTCCTTATGCCTAGATACACCCACACACCAGATTAGACGTTGGTACTTCGCTTATTGTTCGAGATATTTCGCTCAAGTTTCAGACATATATATGGTGGCGGCCATCTTGGATTTTGACATGGCGACCCAATTTTTAATAGCGTTCGTCCTTATGCCGAGATACACCCACACACCAAATTAGAAGTTAGTACTTCGCTTATTTTTCAAGATATTCATCTCACAAGGTTCAGACATACATGGCGGCGGCCATCTTGGATTTTGACGTGGCGACCCAATTTTAAACAGCGTTCTTGCTTGTGCCTAGATACACCCACACACCAGATTAGAAGTTGGTACTTCACTTATTTTTCAAGATATTTCGCTCACAAGGTTCAGACATACATGGCGGCGGCCATCTTGGATTTTGACGTGGGTTGCACCCACACACCAAATTCGAATGCGGTCCTTCGCTTACGCATGCACGGACACACGCACGCACGCCCGCGCGCACGGACGAACGGACGGACACACGGACGGAGGGGAAAGCCATAGTCCCCCTTTCGTTCCGCTGTGCGACGGGGGACAACAAACAAACACACACTTCTTAAATTATATTATAGTATGATAAGAGCATCACAGAAGCCATTTTAAAGTCAAGGAGTTTGAATAGAAAGACCATTATTCAGACAAAAACTGTGTGCTTAAAATGTGTTAGTTGTGGCACAAAAAATAAACTGAACTCACCTTGCCGTGTGCTCGAGCGGGCTGAAGCTTGAGTAGATGGTGCAACGTCCATAAGTACATCCTCCTGTGCATCATGCTCAGGCACATGATCAGCATCTGTTTGACCTGCCAAGCAATGGCACAGTACGTGGTACTTTGCAAGGAACATTTGTTTCAGCTTTATGCTACAAAGGCAAACAAAGATTAATCCACATAGCCAACTTGTGACTTCAAACATAGCAGGGCCATGTGCAAAATAAATATAGCAGTAGCAGCAGAGAAAATTATGAAAACGTCAGAAAAGCAACATTATCCTTCAGACCCACCTCTTCGAATTATACAGGCTTCGGCAAGGATCTCGGGTGTGACATTGTTCATGTCGTCGCGATCAAGAAGCTCCCCAATGAGATCCTCCAATTCATTTTCAACCTTCAAACCATGGGCGAGAACATCAAACAACAGTGTGGCCAAATCAAATCATTCTGACAAGAAAGGACATGCCTCTAAAATACAAAGAAGTTGAACAAAGATCATACCTGCATCTCTTGTCTGTGATTTGCCCTTGCACCAGTTATGCCTTCCTCAACATCAGCATCAGTTTCAGCTTCCATAAGATCAGCATCAGCACTCACAACAGGTCCTGTTTCCTCCTCTTGAGCCTCGGCCTCACTTGGATCACCTGCTGAGAGAGAATCCAAGATCAAGCCGTATATTTCTGGCATATAGGGTTTGACCGTCAGCCTATTATAAAATACTAGCTGAAGTACCTGGCGTTGCCCAGGTATATTCAATGAAATATGTATTTAAATATTTCCTGCATGAGAAATCTTGCCATATTGGCCCTCTTACATACCAAGGGAATGCACAGTTTCCATTATTAACTTGCATACATATGACCTCAACATATTGTTATGTGTGTGCGGGGTTAAGTAATTCAATACCTTAGGCGAGATAGAATGGTATAAATTGGCGTGCCCCGAATGTCACGAAGAAGAAACCTTCATGTATCTAAGTTAGGGCCAAATGTCCTTGTAAGCGTTTGTGTGTCTTCGTACGAGGGGCGAAGTAGTGTTAACAAGCGTTACGCCTAGGTCCCCCGTCGGTGAAGTGATGTGAGTTGACAAAGTGGAGGACGCAGAAAACATGCTATGATATGATATTTCGCTCACAAGGTTCAGACATACATGGAGGTGGCCATCTTGGATTTTGACGTGGCGACCCAATTTTCAATGGCGTTCTTCCTTATGCCTAGATACACCCACACACCAGATTAGAAGTTGGTACTTCGCTTATTTTTCAAGATATTCCGCTCACAAGTTTCAGACATACATGGCGGCGGCCATCTTGGATTTTGACGTGGCGACCCAATTTTCAATAGCCTTCTTCCTTATGCCTAGATACACCCACACATCAGATTAGAAGTTGGTACTTCGCTTATTATTCAAGATATTCATCTCACAAGGTTCAGACATACATGGCATCAGACATACATGGCGGCGGCCATCTTGGATTTTGACGTGGGTTGCACCCACACACCAAATTTGAATGCGGTCGTTCGCTTACGCACGCCGCACACGCACGCACGGACGGACACACGGACGGAGGGGAAAGCCATAGTCCCCCTTTCGCTACGCTGTGTGACGGGGGACAATTAGGTAGGGCTTAAGAATAATCCCCTGTGTGTAATTGCCCTGTGATTTTCCCTATGTTTTATTACAATTAAAAAGCACAAGAATTATAACCATCCCAATCGCCGACAGTATGACCGCACATGCCGATTGACAGAGGAACCCCGCCCAGTCGACCGTTCCTGAAGGACGGCTAGGCCTTCGTCAGTGGTCGTCAAGAATGGCCGTGATTCCACTCCCCGAAGGACGATTGGTTGGGACGATTCGATGGCGCTGGGCAATTGGTCAGAAGGATGGCGTCAGAGAGAACCATCAAGAACAAAGGAGGAAAAAGCAAAGGGATCGCGATTGTTCGCTCTCTCTTTGCCCAGGCTCTTGGTGCGAGCTGTCACGCCATTGCTCTCTCTGTTCCGGCATTCGTGGCAGGGGGTTAGTTGTTCGCTCTCTCTCCCTGGGCCTTCCGTGGAGGCGGCTGCGCTTTGAGCGGTACGAGCCCAGTGGATTGTGTCAGTCGGGGGAGGAGGGATCGCGGCTGCCTCGCATGGGCAGCTGGCTGCGACGTGACTTGGGACCGTGCGTTTTCCCGCGCATCGACTCGGGACCCATTCGACGAACACCAGGGTTCGAAGGCCGTTCGAGGACGCCAGGCTGAGTATCGGCCAACCCACCAGACCACTTATTTTTTTTCTCCCTGTGTGTGTATTTGCGTCTGATGGAGGATCCTCATTTTGTAATTATAGTTTTTACCTCATCGTTCATTTCTTTATTGCCTGCATTATTTTCATAAAATCATTATTTGTTGCATTTTCAACTTCTTGTCTTGTACGTTTATTTGTTCGTGGTTTCGGAAAAACTCTGGTCGCGTCCGTCCATTCAACTAAGACCACAGGACCTCCGTTTCCCGCACGCGCCATAGAGGAACCGCCATCGATTCGGCTTGCTCGCCTCGGAGTTAAAGCTTTTTTTGGCCATTCGTCGCCCTGAGGTCTTCACTACAGGGTCGATGCGACAATATGATCTCCACAATACATATACCTCGATCACTCCCAGGAAAAATCCAGGCAGTGTGTAAGCAACATACTCGCTCAAGGCCTGAACACAGAAGTGTTATAATAAACCTGTGTGAAGCAATCTTTTTAATAACAGACGCGCATGTAAACACGGCAATAATGAGCCCATCCATCATGCAGCGGGAGATGAGGTTTTATGTACGTATTGTTGTGGATATGAGAATGTTTTTTTATTTTGTTGTTGTGGTAAAATGTTGTTGTAAAAGGTTGTTGTAAAATATCACCCCTCCTCCCTCCGTTTGTGGTTGTATAAAGGTCAAAGGGCGTTTCCGTAGTTAGTCCATAAAACATACATGCAGGACACGATATATCCTTTCTTTTGACAGTTATATCCTTATTATGTGTATTAGCGTAAGGCTGTGTCTTCCATTAATTGAAATACTCCATTGCACCAGTGAAAGAGAATAGATCCCCTTTCCTTCCCATCCCCAAAATCTCCATCCAATATTACATCCCCTCTCGTCATTGCCGAGCCTCGATTGCCAATATTACCTCCCCTCCAATAACCGCCATTGACCACGAGGCTCGAGTCAGGGAAGAAAGGCGTGTCTCCACCTCGTCAGAGGGGAGGAGGGGCGTGCCCGCCCGTCGTCATCCAGGGCGGAGCCCGAGGGTCGCGCGACCAACCAGGGCCGAGGTGAGCACCCCGATGGGCGTGTCCTGAACGCCGGCGGCTTAACCGCCGGAGGCGCTATAAAAAGGCGCGCACGGAAGTAAAAAGAGAGGTGGTTGGACAGTTGGTTGGTTGCACAGAGTTGGTTGCGCAGAGAGTTGGTTGCACCGTTGGTCAGGGTTGGTTGCACCGTTGGTCAGAGTTGGTTGCACAGAGTTGGTTGCGGTGAGGAGTCGGTGGTCAGAGTGAGGGACCAAGAAAGAGTGGAGGGTTTGGACCAGACGAGTGGGACAAGGCCTGGCAAGGCAAGTGGAGGCGGGAGCAGCAGCGACACCCGGCAGCCGCTTGGGGCCTGGGCGGCGGTTTGGAGCAGGGCCGAAAAGGAACGGCGGCTGCTAAACGCGCCGATCGTGCTGCATGACCCCCCTTGGACCTCCCTCTCCCTCCAGCCATCCACATCCTGCGATTCCTGCAATTCCCCGCGTGAGTCAGTCTTTTGTTTGTTCTGTCCTGGGATAAGTTAAGCCTGTAGATAAGCTAGTATTTGCACTGTGTCACCTGCGTCTTATGTGTTGTAAATAAACTTGATTGCTCCTTTTTGCTTGTGTGTGTAAATAATAAACCCCATTACTCGTCTGTACGTCTTCTCGTTTTAATTCCTTTTCCTCTTACATTGCGTCGCTTTTGTCTTTTCCCTCATTGAGCAGCTAGGGTGCGATACGGCCAAAGTTCTGGGTGAATCGGGTGAGTTTTGTTAGGTCGCGGTTTTACACCACCGCTCGGTCTATAACATCCAAACCGCGATCTATAACAATTGGTGTCTGGGAGTGAGATTCGGGGCCCGAACCAAATTTTTAAAACATCTAGAAAAAAAATTTTTGGTCAAAATTACGAGCTGCCGAACTTTGTTTTTTTAAAGCAAAACCCGAATTTTGAAATCGCGCCATGGCTGTTCAAGGCGACGGGATGCCGGTGGGAGAGATAGACGGGGTAGAATCGACCCAGGACTTAGGAAAAAAAATGGTGGAGGAGAGGAAAGAAGGTGTGGTTGAGGGAGTATCAGACGCACAAAATGGCGCCTCGCACATTGCTACGGCGGCCGCACCCGCTGCACAAGTGGGAGGGATGGCCCAAATGCAGGCCCTCATGGAGCAATTTATGGCACAAATGAGGGCCTCTATGGAAGAGTCAGTGTATAATTGGAAGAGGGATGCCATGTCAGACGAATCCGGGTGTGATCTAAAAAAATTGAGGGAGGAATCCAGGTGTGAAGTGGAAAAACGGATATCAGAGGCAAGGGAGGAGCAGAGGGACAGAGACCGCAAGTTGGGCGAAAGGGTCCCAGGGGTGCACGACGAGGTAAAGCGGGTCGAAAAGCGCTGGTTGAGCGAAGCGGAGAAAAGCACGGGTACAATGACGGGGGTAGAAATCGCGACACGGGGTTTGAAAAAGCCGGCGACCGATGAGGTAGAGGGAATTTTATTAAAGCCAACGGTCGTCGAGGTGAACAAAGAAATTATGGGTATAGTTGAAATTGGAGAGACCGGGGACTTAAAGTTAAAAGAGCAACAATCGGAGGAAGGAATGGAAATTGCTCAAAGTCTAAATGCACATCCTGATGCTGTACTCGCTAACCCGAATGGAAGTTTGCAGGTTCGCGTGGAGAAAAGGATCCCCCAGGTGAGTCGTGCTGTATATTGTGCGGGTAGATTTTGCAGGAGGATGTTTAGCGACAAAAGAATTTTCGCGCGCTTGGGATCGAGGAAGCACCCGGGCGTTGGTGAAGGGTCCCGTGAGTGGAAATGGCACGCGTGGGAGAAAAAAGTGTGCGTCGGCGAGTGGGTGTGTTATAAAGTGTGGGAGTGAAACCGAGTGCGAGCGAGAATGCACGTCGGTGTGTACGGGGTGTGACACAGGGAGTGAGAGCAATACGGAGTGCACGCCCATGGTGAGTGTTACGGAGGACGTAACGGAGGAGAGGTGTGGATCGAAGTGTGCGCAAGAGGTGTGGTGTGTAACAGAGAGAGCGTTGGTGGAATGTACGGACGGCGTTGGAACGCCAGGTTTTGTGAGGGTGAAAGGGGTAGCGTATGCTTGTAAGCATGCAAGTGAAGCGTCGATGGTAACCGGTTTAGTGGTTAGAGCGACGGATAGCCGATGCGAGCACTCGGTGCGAGGGGTGCTTGGTTGGGTGCGAGGCCCGGCGTCGATCGAAGCTGCGTCGTTTCTCTTCGAAGCGTCGTTGCCGATTCGGGCTTGGCCCCGCCCCGCACGGTCGAGTCCGGGCTTTGTCGGGCGAGGCGACCGGTCCGGTTCGAGGGCGAGTGGGAGGAAGCGGAACGATGCCCCCTCGTGGGGACGGGGTTCCGACCGGGGGAGATGGAGCCATCGGGCCCGGGACCGCAAGGTGCCGCGCCGAGATGGTGCGTGGAATCTCGGTCCAACCAAACCACCTCCCTTGAACCAAAAGCCGGACGGATTCAACCTGCAGGCAACCAAACCACCCGAATTCATTGCTCGGCTTTGCGAAGCCGAGTTTAATGATGTCATGGCGCACCGAGAGGATGTAATAAGTAGACGGATGATGATGGTAGTGATTTGATACGAAATTAATAATAGTGGGTAGAATTGGCAGTAAATGGAAAATTTTTGAATTGGTTGGAATTTGGTGTGCCAAATTGATAGAGAGACCCCCGATGTGGTGGGATGGCAAATCCACCATCCCTCACAGTGGGGGCAAAGGAGCACTAGCTTAGGGGGTGTATGGCAGTGGAAAACTAGCCCGGGTGGGTTAGGATATGGTGTGTAGGGATCTAGCGAAGATTGACATTAGGTGACGTTAAGTTTAGTTAGTGACTGATACCTGTAGTGGGGACGCAGGTAGATTAGTATGGATGATAATGACGTGGGAGCGCAATAGTTTAAAGGGACGACTGGGAAGCGCAAGTTTCAGAGGGGAGAAGTTAGCTGAGATGATGCCGTGTGTGTGAGGATTGAACAGGTGAGAATGGAACAGGTGTGATTGCACAGGTGTGCAACTGAACAGGTGTGTGGAGCAGTGTATGAGTGAGTGATGGTGATGTGTGTTGCGTTGACCAACTGGTCCAGAAAGAGGAGGAGGGTGCAGGTGGCACCAGGTAGGATTGCACAGATGTGCAACAACAGGTGAATGAAAGACAGGTGTATGGAATAAATGGTCTGGAGTATTGGAATGGATGGTCGTGGAGTGAGTATGGTGGAAATTGTGGAGTGGAGTGGATGGTGCGAAGGTGTGAATGGGGGAAGAGTGGACCCCCATCACGGATACCCGGGGCGGGTAGTGTAAGAGTTAGGTAGAGGGTACAGGTAAATTGTGGTTGGATATTGGCATCTGTGGTGCGGTTGGAAGAATGCTGTTTGGATGGGTGCATTAGTGTTGTGGAAATGGCTGGGCGTGTAGCCTGTTAGTGTGTGTAGTTGGTTTGGGCACTCCACCACTGTAAGGATGTCGGCCAGGTGAGGCCGCAGGTGGGCTCTGGGAGCCGGTAGAGTTGTGGATGGGGCCCGAGGATCCGGAGGATGGACCCGGGTAGCCCAGTGCCAGAGAGGGCACCGAGTGGGGAGAGTGCCAGAGGGCCTTCCCCAGGTAGTTAGGTTAGGGTAAGGAGCAGGTAAGCTCGGAGGCAACTACAGTGGTGGAGGTGTGCAGGTGGGTAGACCCGCTGGGAGAGGTACACGTCGCGGCCCAGAAATTGTGCGAGGGCACCGGGAGATGAATCGGGGGAGTGAGACCCCAAATTGAAAAGCACCACAGTTTGGCCAATGGGAATTGGTTTTTAGAACCCATAGTGTAAGAGGGCCAATGGTTTGGCCAGAGAAAGACCCCGGGTAGTGTAAATTGTGTTAAAATCATTTAGAGGGTAGTTAGGATGAAGGATCTCCTCGCACCATCTGCACCCACTCACCTGAGGTGACAGGTACTCCACACCATGCCATGTTTGATTATTTTTTATGATGCAAATGTTTGGATTGTGAGACGCATCATGACGTGGGTGTGACATTGTGCTTTGATGTTCCATCTCTGCCTCCTTATGAGGATTGATGATGAATTGATAATGGCAAATTTTTGAAGTAGAGGGATTGTGGAGACGAATTTGATATAGGGGAAATATGGGGAAGACGTGACAGTAGTGACGAATTGGTAATGTGTAGGTTTTGTACATATGGGGTAAGGGCAAGGGTGGGCTAGGTAACAGGGGGGTGACGTACGGTAGGGACGAGCTTTCTCACTTCGCCCTCCGTACGCATTTCGCCTTGCATTGCCTTTTTGATGTGTACCCTTGAGACCTTACCCCTCGCTCATCTGTCTTGTCCCCCCTTTTTGTCTCCCACATGAGGACCTGAGCGCCGTTGGGCGCCGAGGGGAGCGTGCGTGGGTCGGCCATTGTGCGCCCGAAATTCCCAGAACCAGCTGTCTGCATCGATGCACCACATTATGGACCACATGCCTGTGGCCGAGCACCACTTATGGACCCCATGGGTTGGGGCATGGCCCCTCTGCTGGAACCGGCCAAGAGGGCCCGAAATCTTGCTGGCGGACCTTGGCCACAGGGCACCGATGCCCCACAGGTGAACCACACATAGTCGGCCCTGTGGGCCATAAATAAAATAAATAAGAAGGACACATTGGGCACACTTTATTGCAAATAGGCCGCCAGTAAGCAAAGCAAAAGAGAATGACAACATCTGGAAGACAAATAATAATAACCAGCAGAGGGAGCCGAAGAGCAAGAGACACCTGCAGGGTTAGGGGTTGTTTGGTTATTTTTATTCATGAACAGTGATGACTGTGCACCGATTGGTGCTTGAGGGTGCTTTGGTGCGTTTTTGGGTGCTTTAATGGTGCATTGATGCAGAGCAGACTGTCTCCCCCCCAGAAAGAACAATTACAGGTCCTGGGTTAGTTTTGTAAAAAAAAATAGCGTCAGTGTAAATAATGCTTCCCACCGTCAGTGTATAGTTTGAAGACCATTCCGCAATTCGGTTAACTGTGGGCGTAAGTCTGTTAGGCAGGGTGCAATGGAGCAGCGGGACACATTTATTTATGTTTTAAAACTGTCGCACTCAGGGTCAGGTTAAAAGTAGAGGGAACTACACCTACGTGCCACACTAAGGTAAAAGTAATAGGCCCGGGACGTGCCTAAGGGGAGGAGGGTGCAGTGTTGTGGATATGAGAATGTTTTTTTATTTTGTTGTTGTGGTAAAATGTTGTTGTAAAAGGTTGTTGTAAAATATCACCCCTCCTCCCTCCGTTTGTGGTTGTATAAAGGTCAAAGGGCGTTTCCGTAGTTAGTCCATAAAACATACATGCAGGACACGATATATCCTTTCTTTTGACAGTTATATCCTTATTATGTGTATTAGCGTAAGGCTGTGTCTTCCATTAATTGAAATACTCCATTGCACCAGTGAAAGAGAATAGATCCCCTTTCCTTCCCATCCCCAAAATCTCCATCCAATATTACATCCCCTCTCGTCATTGCCGAGCCTCGATTGCCAATATTACCTCCCCTCCAATAACCGCCATTGACCACAAGGCTCGAGTCAGGGAAGAAAGGCGTGTCTCCACCTCGTCAGAGGGGAGGAGGGGCGTGCCCGCCCGTCGTCATCCAGGGCGGAGCCCGAGGGTCGCGCGACCAACCAGGGCCGAGGTGAGCACCCCGATGGGCGTGTCCTGAACGCCGGCGGCTTAACCGCCGGAGGCGCTATAAAAAGGCGCGCACGGAAGTAAAAAGAGAGGTGGTTGGACAGTTGGTTGGTTGCACAGAGTTGGTTGCGCAGAGAGTTGGTTGCACCGTTGGTCAGGGTTGGTTGCACCGTTGGTCAGAGTTGGTTGCACAGAGTTGGTTGCGGTGAGGAGTCGGTGGTCAGAGTGAGGGACCAAGAAAGAGTGGAGGGTTTGGACCAGACGAGTGGGACAAGGCCTGGCAAGGCAAGTGGAGGCGGGAGCAGCAGCGACACCCGGCAGCCGCTTGGGGCCTGGGCGGCGGTTTGGAGCAGGGCCGAAAAGGAACGGCGGCTGCTAAACGCGCCGATCGTGCTGCATGACCCCCCTTGGACCTCCCTCTCCCTCCAGCCATCCACATCCTGCGATTCCTGCAATTCCCCGCGTGAGTCAGTCTTTTGTTTGTTCTGTCCTGGGATAAGTTAAGCCTGTAGATAAGCTAGTATTTGCACTGTGTCACCTGCGTCTTATGTGTTGTAAATAAACTTGATTGCTCCTTTTTGCTTGTGTGTGTAAATAATAAACCCCATTACTCGTCTGTACGTCTTCTCGTTTTAATTCCTTTTCCTCTTACATTGCGTCGCTTTTGTCTTTTCCCTCATTGAGCAGCTAGGGTGCGATACGGCCAAAGTTCTGGGTGAATCGGGTGAGTTTTGTTAGGTCGCGGTTTTACACCACCGCTCGGTCTATAACATCCAAACCGCGATCTATAACAGTATGTATGTATGGGTGTGTATTGTTACGTTTATGAGGGGGTAGGCAATGCATTACCTTAGGGCCAGGATTGTGTAGGGTAGTGCGCTCCGTATGTCGTGTAGCCACCTTGATGTACATAAGTCAGACCGGATGTCGTGTAAGGCCATATCTTTGTCCCCATTGCGAGGCGTGGGGTTATGTTCATTAGGTAGGAGTTAAGGGCAAATCCTGTGTATGTAAATAGCCTCTGTGATTTCTCCTTTGTTCATTATAACACACCACACCCGCCATGCACTCCATTCCTAAAATAACACTAAATAAAAGTACCCGGAACCAGGACATTCAACTACCGCTGATCGGACCGGGTGATCACAAACGCCGGCAAGTGGCCGTGAGGCCATGCCCCGAAGAACGATTGGTAAGGACGGCCATCGAGCGAGGAGATGGACTGGCTGATTGGAGCACGCACGAACATCGTCGGATGACTTAAGAGCCTTGGGAATAAAAGACTTGAGGCCTGGCATTTTGTTCTCTTGCGCCAGGGACATTGAAAGTGAAGTCGCAGATAAAACTGGTGAAAACAAGCGTTACGCCTAGGTCCCCCGTCGGGGAAGTGATGTGAGTTGACAAAGTGGGAGACGCAGAAAACATGCTATGATATGATATTTCGCTCACAAGGTTCAGACATACATGGAGGCGGCCATCTTGGATTTTGACGTGGCGACCCAATTTTCAATAGCGTTCTTCCTTATGCCTAGATACACCCACACACCAGATTAGAAGTTGGTACTTCGCTTATTTTTCAAGATATTTCGCTCACAAGGTTCACATATATATGATGGCGGCCATCTTGGATTTTGACGTGGCGACCCAATTTTCAATGGCGTTGTTCCTTATGCCGAGATACACCCACACACCAAATTAGAAGTTGGTACTTCGCTTATTTTTCAAGATATTCCGCTCACAAGGTTCAGACATATATATGATGGCGGCCATCTTGGATTTTGACGTGGCGACCCAATTTTCAATCGGGTTCTTCCTTATGCCTAGATACACCCACACACCAGATTAGAAGTTGGTACTTCGCTTATTTTTCAAGATATTCCGCTCACAAGGTTCAGACATACATGGCATCATAGATGCATGGTGGCGGCCATCTTGGATTTTGACGTGGGTTGCACCCACACACCAAATTCGAATGCGGACCTTCGCTTATGCACGCACGGACGGACGGGAAAACCATAGTCCCCCTTTCGCTCCGCGGTGCGACGGGGGACAACAACTGGGGAAACTTTCATGAGGTATCAACATTCATTAAAACAACTGACCGAGCTCTTGTGTGTTGCTGTTTGGGTCAGCTGCATTACTTCCAGCTTCTGCTTCATTCTTCCCTTTGTTGCCAGTGCTTTTGCCACCAAACAAACTACTGGGCTGGTTTACAATACGAGACAGTGTCTCTAATGGTTTCAGTGCTGCATTCACGGTGTTTGCCATGTTGGGACTGTGGGGGGAATTGTAAAAACAAAAGTTTGCAAATCCGATCAAAACTTCCATAAAACCTGTCGGAAATCGAACATTGAAGTCCCAGTTTGAGAATAGCACTTGTTCCCAAGCAATTTCAGATTACAGCCTTTATTTCCACCCTCAAACCAGAACTCTACCAAACTAATGCACCTGGAAAGATCTAGGCTGTGAGGTACCCGTGCCAGATCACTGACGAGTCCTTTCTTTAAGAAAAGACGGATCATGTTGTTGACACCATTCTGCTGGGCTTTGATAACAGGACCACTGCAGAAGGTGGGACTTGTTGGACAAGACTCCATAATAGTGCTTATGATGCACACAACTGCTTGAAGTCTGCAGGAAACACAAATTTATGTCACCGTTTTAAAAAGAAAAACACTTTGGTTGTACTCAATATCAGCTGTTCCAAAGTTAATCTGCCCATTCAAGAGACCTGGCATGCTTCTCTGTACTTTCTGGCAGGGCGAGAGCACGTCCCAAGGCTGCTTTCACCTCTGTGACCAGTGCCAGCTGAGCATCTGTGCACTGGTTAGCAGCAGCTACAGAAGCCAGGAACAGCCGTGCAAGAGCAGGCGAATCTTTGTCGCCCACGACCTGTGTTTGTGGGAGCAGGCAATCCAGCACGAAGGCTAGCATGCTGCATTCCTGAATCACACAGGAATGGAGGACATGACAGATGTTCAACTCTCCTGAAAACTTCGACTCAAAGCTCAAATCTAGTGCATCACAAACATTTCCAACAAAATCTTGGAATTCACCCGCATGAGACAGTTAGAGTATTTTGGGGTGGGGGTAGAATTGTCAATATCTTTAAGTGAAGTGTCAGCTGTCACAGATAAAGTAAAATAGCAAAAAATGTGTAAAGTTGAATGTCCCTTGCAGTCAACAAGTGGTCTGGTGTTTAAAATAAATCACTTGAAATATTGGGCAAAAAAACAATGCACACACAATTTGAAATTGAAGAAAACTAGGGCATGCCCGTACTATATATATATCTAAAATTATATCCCCCCCCCCCCCTCTATTTACATGAAATGGTTTGGTCTATTCGCCTAGGACGTGCCCGTACGTGGGTGCCCGTTCCTTGCCAAAAAAAAAAAAAAAAAAATGTCTTCGCCCATGCATGCATGGGCGTGCCCGTAAGTGCGTGATGTGACCGTACAATGAATGTATCGTCCCGACGCCGCAGCTCGGATGGCGCTGCAGTTAATCGGGCCTGTATCGGCAGAGTTATTATAAACGTGTACTACAATCGATCGTACCTTACAGCGTCTGCTCGCCACGTTCAGCATCAGTACGTCGTCACTATGACTATCCGTAAGTCCGGAAGTGACGTCCTCATTTGACTGTCCGGAAGGTCGCATATCGCAGTTACGATGAATCGCAAATTAGTTTTAATTAGTTTTAAAACATAGTTTAACGCCAACATAGTTTGCCAACGTGAAATAAATGAATACGCTCTCAAATGTGCCGTCCGAGGCAGAGTCTGTTCGGCACGTTCGGCACACGTGATAGCTTGCTGCTCTCTGATTGGTTGAATCGTTTTTTGGACATAGCTCGGTAACTACTTCTCCGATTAATATGAAACCTTGAAAAGGCACATCCTCAGGTCCCCAGCAATATACCTGGCAAGTTTAAAGTATATCGGACCCGTGGTTGTCGAGAAACAGCGGTCACAGACACACAGACATACACACAGACAAACACACACACAGAGATTACTGGAATTATAGATAGATTTGATTTGTTCCTCCATTCCTCTATTTTTCCCAACCAACTTCCACATTCTCTTCAATCTCACTATTTTTCAAGACAGCAGTTCTTCACAAAGGCCATGCCCAATCGAAAAGCATGAGATTTTCTACCCTTGTTAACCCACCACACCCCAAGCCGTTCTCCTTTAAAATTTCCAGTTTTTCATTGTATACATCCTGTCCACCATATGCGTTATTTCATGCCCCAAATTTCTACCCACACTCATTTGTCTAAGTCCCCTCTACTTTGTCCTTAAACCCCGCTGTTGGTGTCCTTGTCCTGTTACATTCTGATCCGTTCAGTGTACTTACTAGCTCTTCCACAAGCCTCGACTCTGTTTCAAAAAAAAACCCGAAAAAAACGACATTTCTCCATGTATGCATGTGTAATATGGAGGCAAACAAGCCAGAAACATGGTGATTCACCACTGCCATACTTTTCTTCATTTATATAATACTAGGGCATGCCCGTACTATATATATATCTAAAATTATATCCCCCCCCCTCTATTTACATGAAATGGTTTGGTCCAAAGCGAACGGCTTGCGAGTGGTGACAATCCCCCCAATGCTATTTACATGCAATGGTTTGGTCCAAAGCGAACGGCTTCCGGAGTTTGGTAAAGAAATCGCCATCGCGTGCACAAACGCGCAGGAAAGCGAATGAATCGCAAATTCGTTTTTATTAGTTTTAAAACATCGTTTAACGCCAACATAGCGCCAACATAGTTTGCAAACGTGAAATAAATGAATACGCTGTCAAATGTGCCATCCGAGGCAGAGTGTGCCCGCCACGTTCGGCACACGCGATCGTTCGCTGCTCTGATTGGTTGAATCGTTTTTTGGACATAGCTCGGTAAGTAATTGTCCGATTAATATGAAACCTTGAAAAGGCACATCCTCGGGTCCCCAGCAATATACCTGGCAAGTTAAAAGTATATCGGACCCGTGGTTGTCGAGAAACAGCGGTCACAGACAAACAAACGTACAGACGTACAGACGTACAGACAGAGATTACTGGAATTATAGATAGATGTGATAGGTTTTTATATAATCTGTGACAGCGGATCACATTCATTGAATGATGGCAATTGAAGTTCCTTTATAATTTGATGTTGGAGTAGTTTATTCTGGGTTTAAAAGTTAACAGAAAAAGCAGGTAATACATCTTAACGCAAAATTTATGTGCATGTAAAATTTACTTCCTTGACGAGTGGTGATTGACCAGTTGTGTAATTGTAGGCGACGATGAGAGAGGCGCAGCCAGCATACGAGCGAACAAGCTCAGCGAGCAGCCGTAAAATGGCAGACTTTGTCATGAGTGGTGCTGCCAAAGCCTTTGCTTTAGCCTTAAGCTCTTCCCCACCCTGATCTGCTCCACGATCTTTACCGCTCTCCTTGTCCTCACTGGATGTTGCACCTTCAAATAAATCAGCATAAAATGTGTTCAACAATTTTCACGTTGGTGAATAGCCATTTATTCACCAGGAGCAAGCCATTGGACATAATCCAGGGCCTCTAGAACACAGATCTCATTTAAAAGCATTTTTTTATGCTGGGAAACAGAAAATACAATGCAGAAAACATCTTACCCTCAGCTTGTGCAGCACCAGTTTGTGTGCCATCCATTGAATTTCCTTCAGATGAAAATACCAAAGCCTTGAAAATAAAAAAGTATAAAAATTTAGAATGAGCATGAAAGATATTTATGGTTATGTTAAATAACCAATTGCAATGAAGGCTACAATAACTAACTTTAAACTATGACAAAGTTGGACACGCCGAGTACACACGTGCACCTGGTATATTAATTAACCTAACTGCTGTTTGGAGTAGATGGAAAGGAAACTTGTCTCTTGTTCAATGCTTGTTGCCAAAATAGCTCGTTTAATTACCTAGTCACAGGTCATACATCAATTCCTGAGATTCAGAATGATCTCTGCAGCCCGATGTATCAATTTTTAACAAACATCTGCCCGAAGTTATAAATATGCCCTGTACACCAAGGGTGACCTCAACATTTCTGATGCCCATTTGAGATGTTTGAGTAGTCTGTCATTAGAGGTCTCATTCATATAGTATGCCTCCAAGTAAGATTCTTGGGGAAAATGCCAGGGGATGAACATTTCCAGAGCATTACTTGGTTCCTCCTAAGAACACAAGGGTAGTCCAGCATGCACACGAGATTTTTTGAATGTCCCTTCTTTTCTATTGTTTGGAATTTTCTACAAGCTATGCAATGTCCCTTCTTTTCTATAGTTTGCCACATGGCACATACCATAATAAAGGGGCCTTTTTCTATGCCCCTGGCATTTTTCCCAAGATACATTTTAAGTACGAGCAAAATGCATTTGTTCATCGAACAAGACTTTATACTTGAAAAGGTAAGGAAATTTTTTTTCAACTCAGACAGGATTCGAACCCACAAGCCC